>NW_020884881.1:1255612-1290672 GCF_003945725.1 Corapipo altera
AGGTCTTTTTAAGACATGCTATGGTGAAAATCCTTATTACGGTTAAGCCAATATGTCAAAGTCTGACCAGGTGATGCTGGGTGCTCCTGGGTCACACATTCTTTCTTTGGTACAAGACTGGGAAGAGAGCCCACAGTTTGCTTCTAGGGTGACTGTTCAAGAATAAAGGGCTGTTGCCCCTTTCTTGACATTAAAACAGCAGTAATAGTTTTCATCAGAGAGCAGGGTTCAGGAACACAGGCATACTGACATCAAGTACCACGTCACTGTGGATAATGCTTAGTGAGGTCTAACTCTAATCTTGACCACAAGAAGGACAGGAAGGTTCAGTACCAAGGCAATCCCTAATAGCCTAGCATTATCTGAGTCATGGAAGAAGATATGGAAACTCATTAAGATTCACGAATGAGAAAGACAAAAACCAGAAATGAGAATGAGCTCTACAGAAAATAAAGCCTACTTCGCAGAAAATCAGGCAAGTAGATAGAAACCAGTGGCTCACATTTCTTTCTCCGATTACAAAAATTCTGAAGAAAACAAAAAGAACTAAAATGTAGCACTGACCAATCAGAGATAATAATTGAAATCTTGTTTTTCTCAAAAAAAGCTTATGTTTAAGCAATTATACTTTTAAATGTCAGTACAGTAATAAATTCGTATTATTCAAAGCAAACAAAATTGGAATTAGACAGTGATAAGACCTCCCTCTTGTTCTGGAATTGACTTATCTTCAGGCATTAATGTCTTACGTCATAAATATATCGAGTTTCCAAAAATGTTTCTGCAGTGCTCAACACAGTTACGCATTTTATCTCATCACTCAATACAGAAACATAAAACCTGCTGCAGGGACCAGGTACTGGAACTTTCACCCCTTTCTCAAGGGAAGGCTTTGGCATCCTACACAATCAAGCTCTACTTGCTCTTTCTGGCAGTTTAATTTCCCTTCTGCACAGTGGTCCTGTTTTAAGAGAAAATGTAGCTTTTTTCTTGGCATTGAGGAGTCTCCTACCATGTGGGAACAGTGTGTTCCCTTCCTGCTAGGAAGGGCTGATAACCCACTTCCAGGGTGAATGTTCTCTCCATCACACAATCCTACAGAAGGCATGCAATGCAATCTCCTCCAATGGTGATTTTAAATGAACTGACTAAGCCTGCCACTACTGAAATGATCCCTAACTAATTAGGCCACATAAACAACATGCAAATGTGCTTCCCTAACAATTTCAACTTTATAAGTAGCAGAGGCATTTGCTAGAGTAGACAAAAAAATTTCCTAGCACTTTCACAGAACTTAGAAGAGTTAGTTTAATTAGGTTCAGAATCCTACAATATTTATTAGCCCTGGATACTAGGTAATTCAACCTTCTTAAGCATGGATGTCCAGTATGATGGTTTGGATGCCATTCAGGCCTAACAGCAAGATATATGAACACAAATCAACACTTCCACCAAATTTTAAAGGTCTCAATAAGTATTCACAAGTGTATAATTACTTACTTTCCAGTTAGAGATAGGAAGGGATTGAGACAGGAAGAAAGAGCACCAGGAGAGAGAAAAGACTGGTGATGCTGAAGGCAGACTGCTTCTGCTTACTGCTGACACCATCTGAAGGCCCACAAAGAGCATGGCCCCAGATGACAGAGTAAGTACAACAGATTCACCTAACCTGTCTGTTTTTGCTCCCCCCCCCCTTAAGAACAGTGTATCAGGCTTTTTATGGTTACTGAATCTTGTACAAAGGAAGTGTGATGATACTGTGTGATAGCATACACACACATACTTTTCTGTTGCTAAAAATACTCTACAAGGACTCCACAATATTGTGACTACGAAATTAGATTTTCATCAGTTACATTTTGCAACTCTCAGATTGGTTTATGTTTCACACCAGGTTGCCTCCAGAATCTTCTCAAATTAGTAACATGTGACAGCATTCATCCACTGGGGATTTGGATACTACTTTATTTGCAATTAGGATAAACTGTGATTACTTCAATTTTTAAAGCTATTACAGCTTCTGAAGATTTATTTAACAAATTACTAATAATCTTATCTTTAAAGACAATTGTGTATTGCAAAAAAGCTATCTTCAAATGTTACCAACATGACTTTAAACTAGATTCCCATTGAAAGAAGACATACAGAACTTAAGTTTACTGGTAGATTTCACCAAGTTAAGCAGCTGGAAACAATCTTCTAATTTTAATGCTATTTACAGGACATTATTTTCAAAGACAGACTGATTGTTCCACAGACAGGAAAACTAAAGCAAGATTTCACATTATTTGACAGAACTGACACAAGGGAGCCTTTTGTAAATACCCAAACACATCAGTAAAGCTTTATTTGGTGTAAGCTGAAAAATTACTCAGCTTAAGACATTGAGGCCTCACCACTTCTACTGCTTATGAAATTATTTGCTACAGTTGCCAACAGTGTCCAAGTTTAAGATTAAAGCTTCTGTTTCATTTCTTAATTTCTCATGATTTAAAAATGCAGTATGTGTAGATGTTAAGGAGTTAGAGGGTTCTTCCCACCTCTACTCAAAGTTAGGCTATTAAGAATAAAGCCACTGTATAAGAGACGCTGCCTGTTCTTATCTGAAGGGAGAAGGAAGAAAGGAGGTTTTTCAGAAATAGTAAAAAGCCATATCACGTATTTTCTATCATTTCTGAAACATTAAGTTAAAAGACAGTTCCACACAACACAGCTCAAAACATTTAAGGAATCAAGAGAACAAATCAATTAAAAAAACCCATAGTTAATATCCAAGAACAGATTCCCTGCCTTGCATGTGCCCCGATGAGCACACAGGTCAGCTGCAACATCCTCACTGAAGATCCTTCACTGATGTGGAGAAAGTACCAGTGGATCATTAAGTGATGTTACAACAAAGAAGGGACTGCTGTTTAAAAAACCTAAGCCATAAAAGTACTTATCTGGACTTAAGTCTGCAGTTGTCCAATAAAAAGATCCTCCACTCCTTATCAACAGTCATTCACTTGCAGATAGCTCACATTTTTCTGAATATCTTCAGACACAAGTTCATTTACACTTCCAGTACCTCCCAGAACCCCCCACTTCAGTTAGAGCTGGCCAACTCCTATTCAAAGCACTCATTGCTCAACAGTGGATCACAGAAGACCAACAATTAAAATGTGGGTAGACAGCAAAGCATATAAACCCAAATTAAACAGCACATGATTAAGAGAGACATGCTTTTATCAGACACAGTATAAAGATATTTTCAAATCCTACAACCTCAGTTCAGGACAACACATGGAAGACTTCAGCCTTCCTGAGATATGACATAACCATAACCACAAGCACGCTGCAGATTACAACATTCCAAGCTATCTCAGCTTATCAGATCATTTACGAGCTGACATGCACAACCTGGGGTTTCCACTGATGAGCAAGCTGAACATCGTCACTTCCTGTTTACCTGCACAGCATCACTGCACCTCACTGTGCTGCACCTCACAGCTCAATGCTGCTGAAGCCCTAGCTGGCCAGAAGGCAGCAGACACACGGCAAGGTAGTTATTTCTGTTCTGCAGTTGAGGGTGTACACATATTTACTTTCAGAACAGAGAGGGTGCTGCATACAGACTGTCCATAAATTTGTCACTGTCCTTGCACCACGGAGCAAAAATTCTCACTACAGAAGAAAGACATTTTGTCTTGCAGTTCCACTCCCATCTGCAGCCTCCCAGGAGACACTCAGATTCAAGGCATATATGACTGTTCCTTTCCAAAGCTCAGAGAATTTTCAGATTAAATGTTCAGGTCTACTTTTTGATTTTAATCCATTTTAAATTTATCAAGACTCCTAAGACTAGGATGATCCTTACACAACTAGAACATTGTACAGGTATGTAGATTAAACAGTTCTCAAAACTATGTTTCATGGTCATACACAGAAACTGCAGACTGGGATTTCAAACCATACAGATTCAAGTCAAGAATCAGTTTCATGCAACACGTGGAATAAAACTGGAGCTTGCATCTGTTTTGTCCTGTTCCACTGCCTATTCAGCTATAAGGAAAACCACTTCCCTTCCCTCAACATCTCTTCTACCAGCAACACACTGCCTTCTGGTACTAACGTCCTCTCTCTTCAGCCTTCATCAATCATTCCATTCTCTACACAGTAACACTTTTCTAGATGTTCCATATTTAATGCAAGTCCTTATGAGCAGATCCTCATACCCACTTTGAACATATGAGTGAGCTTTTAGAAGAAAAACACATTAGAATTCAGAGCCATTTTTTAAGAGTTAGATCAACTGTAGTTCCCTATCAACCCACTTAATAGCATATGTATCATGAAGTTCACAAGTAAAAATCTTTAGAACAATGGTTAAACTGATTAAAGAAAGGATGTGAAGCATAAACCTCAGGAATTCATGAATTATCCCAGCTCTGGAACACTCATTAATGAGCCCCTGAAAATGCTATTCAGCATCTACTAGTACTCCCAGGTCCAGATTTAAAAAAAAATTTAAAAAATGAGTATTTGCTTTGCAGAGATGATGTTTAGGTGAACTTTACTTATGATCTTTACACTTAAAGACAGAAAATAATAAGGAATTTTTGACTTCTGATACTTAGAGAGTACTGAAGTAAAACAGCTAAATTGTTTTAAAAGAACTCTTTTATAAGAACACATTAATTTCATGCCAACATAAAACAAAGAACTCCCTTCAAAATATTAACAAATATGAGTAAAGGCTATTAAAAGTAAAACCTCTTTGAATAGTAGCCAGTAACTGGTCTTGCAATGGTGTATACAACTTGTGTCCTGTCCTGTAAAGCAGACTCAATCCACTTACATAAAGGTACTTAGAGATGCAACCCCCCCTCACACTTTCACTGTGCCACAATTCAACGTGTATTAATTCCTCCTCCAGCAGTTCGCATTTGAACAGAACAGTTATGGGAATTCAAGTCAGATACAAGGAAACATAACTGTACATAGGATTATTTTTTTTTATATACCAGCAACCGAGACTGCTACGAATAAAGTTACTCCTAGTGACAAGTCTTAAAAAGTAGATAACATATGGGGAAAAAAAAGAAGGCAAGAAGATGTGTTAGTTCTATGATCCCTGGCCATATTCAAAGCTTACTACAGGGGTAAAACACTAGACATTAGTTGAATGCCTGAGAGACTGCTGCTTTTTATTTAGTTCCGGTAATAGGCAATTGCATGATGTTTGCATTTATTTCTCTCCCATGCCTCAGCTTCTTCATCTGTAGCATGTTGATATAGAACTCTACCTCTATAAAGTGCTTTGAGAACTACTGATGAAGAAAAAAATACTATGCTGCCACAGACAGAAATAAATTATTTTTGGGGGGGTGGGATGTGCGTGTCTACATTATCTTCTCTGCTAATAGCAAAGGTTAAGACAGGTTAATTGCCACATCACTAGGGTTATTTTTCTCCCCAGTGAATGAACATTAATTACTACCCGACAACCTGGTCACTGTTTGCTGTTTTAGACAAGGAAATGGAGATATTCTTTTACCACTGGGTATGTTTGCCCCTTGAGTAAAGTGACATTTATGACAGCTAAAAGAGTTTCAAAGGTCTCTGCCTGGTGGCAGCTCCGTCTTTGCAAGTACCTGCACTGCATTTACCAATGTGCTGTGGAGGCCAAAAGCCACTTAAATTCACCCGTGTGCAAATAAACTTTAGCAGTTTGGAAGCAGTGGCACAGAATGGTGGTCTTATATGGCCAATTCTAATCAGATCTCAGGCTTAAGAGTTATCACACATTTCCATCTTAGACAAACCATGGCTTCAAGTTCTTTGTACCAAACTTACTAATGCTTTTATAAGTCACCATCACACTTAATTTTTACACACTATATTTAAAATTTGATTCTTAAGATGGAAGAATAAAGAGTACAAAGCACATGACTCAAAACTTCCCACCTACCTGGCATTTCTCAGTGGTCTATTCCATGATAATCCTTGAGCAACAACAACCCCTGAAGTCTCAGTATGTAAAGACTGAAAAAAACATGAGACTACACCTTCCTCCTCCCTGCCCCCCCTCAAAAAAGTAGTTTTGAAAACTAGGCACAATACTCTAGTTCTGACAGAGCCCTTCAATAAGGGCAATCTCATCATCCCATACATCTAGACTGTTTTACAAAGGACTCCTTCTGAATTTACTACCCACTATCTGCATATAAATGCACAGAGGGCTGCTGAATGGGAAAGCTCCTTCCTCAGAGCCAAAATTCTTCTTCTGTAACTCCTTAAGGTGCCAGAATGTTACTTATCATGAAGTTGCCAGCTCTGCTGGACACAACCAGAAAAGCAAAAACTGTAAAGAATCTACTTATCCATAGTTAAAGTGTGTGCTTATACAACAAAAACGTTGTAGAAAGAGGGCAGCAGGATGTATTTTTCCACTGCACTCAACACTTTGGTGTCTATGTCCAGTCACCAGTTTCCAGTTAAAGAAAAAAAAAATAAAAATCACACAATACTTCCTTTTTCCTTCAGTGCAGATCTGGCAGTTCTAATGAGCAACCATAGGCAGAAGTAAGGAACAAAGGGGCAGTGATATTGTTCTCAATCTTTTATTCTTTAAAATCCATATGTTTGGATGGATCAGAGCAAAAGCATCCTCATTTGAAGATAATTATCTCTCCATAACTGCTGTGTTCCTGTTTGTAACTTGTTAACATTGTTCAGCATCAATAACGTATATGTTACATGAAAAGTTAAAAGTAGGTATCCACCTGAATTTACAGGTAATATAAAAATTAATTCACTCTACTTACAACAGTACAAAAGTGATACTATATCTCATGTGAGAAAAAGTTTACACTAAGGAAAATCAATATTTATTAGACCAATATAAGAGCTTAGAACCACAGAGTCACACCAATATTATTAACATGAACACAGTATTTTAAGATATTTTAAAAACTCTTAGGACAAAAAACTATTTGTTTCAAAAAACATTTAAAAGAAACATTAGGTCTGAAACTGACCTTTATTCTTTTTGTCTAAAGCAATTAAATACAACAAGTTGAGCCAAAATATAAACTTTTAATGAAAAACATTTTAAGATAGCTTTGTGAAACACTGACAACAATCAATCTATATTGCACTGGCAGTCCAATTAGCCAATATCATTACCCTAATCAAGCCCCAGATTTGAAAAATTACATGCTTCAGTTTCTGAACTACTGTTCTGCAAGTCTCCAAGTCTATTCAGGAGCTGACAGCAGCTAACATGCTCAGTGTGAATGGTTCTTGGTGCTTGGGAGAACTGGCAACAGCTTTCCTGTCAGGTCAAGTGTGTGTCACTTTTCTGAAAACCTCCACTGCTACGATAAGTTACAGTGCTTTATGACAGTAAAATCAGCAGGTATATTGTTACACCACACCAACATAATAAAAATGTGCATTAATACTACTTAAAACCATTAAAATGGGGGAAAAGTTATTAATGACATACTGATTATTTTTTCAGATGTATAACACCTTTGGAAACAAGATATTTCTTCTAAGGGCACTGATGCAACTTAAATCCCAATGACTCAAAGCAGACATTGGGTTTCTAGTTCTTGTATGGATATTTGCTTCCTTTGTGGTCAACTAACTATACCAACTACTCTGAGCACCTGAACAGCCTCAATCTGTTAGCATAGAAGCAGAAAGCTCTTAATGTTCAGTGTATAAAAGATAACACCAGGAGTATACAGTTTAAAAAAACCAAGCTGATTATCCAATTTAGACAGAGTTCAAGAAGAATCACATTCTACTCAAAAGACTTTGCATGAGTATAGAAATACCCCCAATCTCGGAAGAAATTATCACAGGAGTGGGACCTACATAATAGCAATGCATTAATGAATGGCTTGCTAGAAGTCTAGTATGGTGGATTTTACGAACATCAGATTAAAGGCTGTATAACTGGGTCCTTGAAAGACCTAGAAGTTAAATTGCCAGAAGCTTCAACACTGTGGTACAAACGCTTCCTACAGGAAAATGGTGATGGAGTGTGTCAGTAACTCACCCGGACCTTGAGGAAGCCTGGGCAGAGGGGGGTGTGGATCTTGATTTCCTGTTAGTCCAGTATCCACTCCTGGGCATATGGAATATTTACAGAAGATGAAGCAGATTTATAGGATAAATTGAAGGCTAGCCAACCTCCCTGATGGAAGTATCCCAGTGAACATTTGTTATTTAAAAGTGCATCCTTAGAAGGCCACTGCCATCCACTATGCAGTGTGCAATGATACACAACTTAAGAGTTTTATACTAGCTGATGTGGAACTAAGAGCTCTAAATCTGCCCATCCCTATGTAAAAGCTTCAGTTCTGCAACAAACACTACAGTCCTCTGAAGAATTCCAAAGTCAAGGAAGTGACATGTCTGTCAGTCCACTTCAGGACTACGTTACTCTGACAAATGAGGGCACCATGCTGCACTGAAGTGAAAAAACAACCTTGATGATGCACGGCAGACTTCCGTATTGATGGCTAGTTTGTTTATTTGGAATAAGCCAACTACGTAACATCCTTAGCTAATTCAAACTTGCATCATAGTGATACCGCTTGCATGTGGTGACCTTGAAGAAATTATTTCCAGCCATATGGATATTGGTACTGCATCATTTCATTGCTGGAACCATTACTGCAGCCAGAACTGCACTCAGCTTCTAAATCCATGATGGATTGTTATCTCCCTTCTGCTCTGAAGCAAATGCTACCTGCTGTGGGAGAGAACTTCTTGTACAGTACTAAGCATCACCAGGGGACCAGTTCCTGCTAGTGCTGACTTACAAAAGTGGCACTGGGAAAAAAATATGGCTTGAGGGGAAAAAGGGAATCACCAGACACTAGAGGGAACAAAAAAAGACACCTGTAGACACTTCAGGGAAGTGTCTACATGCAAACTGAGGCATGCAAACACTGTCTAACAGATCTAGCAGGCATAGACGACAGAACTGAAAAGGTTCCTGAGCTCGTACCTCTACATCCCAGACAGAACCAATGATCAAGGTGAGATATCAAAACAGAGTACGTGATGATTAAACTATCATTAATCACTCTACACACCTTAAAACTGTCTCTAGAGCTCAAGTGGGAAACAAATTGTTGCATTTAAACTGACAAAAAACTGCTAAAATGCTACAAAATGCAGCTTCAAGTAAGATTCCTGGAGAACTCAGGACATCCCTGGAGTCTCTGAAAATGGACAGAACTTTGCTTAAATTATTTACAAACTACTCATCAGAAAAGAAAGTTCTAGACAGGAACACATTTTCTTGGTAGGCCAGTGCTCTGAAACCAAAAAGTGAAGTAAAGGAAATGTAGCAGCCTTTAAGGTCGTCCTTGCTGTACCTAATGCTGTCTGTAGAAGTACAGCTACAAGTTAGCTACATCTCCTCAGAAATTTTCTTCCTCTGAAATTGGAAGAGATCAGAAACATGATGATATCAGTATCTGAATAGCAGTAACAGATACGCTTAATAATTTGTCCACTGCAGCAGGCTGTTACATGCAGAGGAACACTTTCATTTGCTGGAAAATTCTAGACACCTGCATTTTCTCAGGTTTCCAAGAGTAACTTCTAGGAGCAGAAGGACAATAGTGAATTTTGTTGCTGTCAGGAAAGCTAGATCTGACTTTGACTTAATGTCAAAGCAGACAGTTATGAGCACAGCAGCAGGGCTGACCCTTATCCTGTGATGTATATGCTACTAATACTAACAACACTAGAACAGACAGCTCACATCCCATCCCCAGCACCACAGTTGCTTTTGTCTCCTGGCAGCTTCCACTGGTTGTGCAAATATCAGTTACTAAGAGCAGGGCCACTTTCTGGATATGGTGGGAAGTGGTACAGCAGAAAACACATCTGCACAGAGGAACAAACTCTCACTAATACAACACAAATCAGGTAACGATGGCCCTATCCACACCATGTATCAGGAACTGTGTTTACACCAAACCCCCGCTCATTATTACTTTGGGTGACTATTTGTTAGCACTCAAACCTGTGCCAGGAGGTGTGCCAACCAACTGAACACCACGGACAGTCACGGGACTGTGCCTGAGTTCACGCTACTGCCCTACTTCAGTTTGTTAGCATCAGTGTGTTAGCACAGCTGGCTCACAGATCAGAGGTGAGAAAGAGGACAAGGTGCATCCTTGTGCCATCAAACTTAAATGTGTGCTGTGTACCTCCCATTTTGAGCCTGTTGGTTCTGTTTATCTGGGACATAAAGGGATGATCCAGACATGTATGGTTACTGTGGGGGATGGACTCCTCCCTCATACAGTGTGAAGCACAGAGCAGCAGCATGAATACTTGTTCAGCAAACAAATTTCATCTAAACAATATGAAGAGGGCAAACAGACAGGATTTGTTGTGTACAGGTAGAAAAGCCCAGAAATGTTCAGAGGCTATTAAGGAAAAGTCTCAATGAAGAACTGAAGCATTCAAAGAATGACACAAAAAGATGAAGTGAAAACCATGACATAGAAGGAGATCTACATGTCCCAGCAAAATATTCAGCACTAAATCCATCTCCATGCATCCTAGCAAACAAAACTGTAATACAATTACAGGTTTATTGCATATAGATGCTTGAACTAAGGCAAGGAAGGGCATGCTCTGTGCAGAGATACAGATTTATGATTAGTCTCTCGAGTACAGAAGTACTGGCACCTGAAACTGATATGGACAAACCTCTTAAAGACAAAACTAAAATATTTTTAAAGAGATAAATGGTTTGTTGAATCACTACTGAGTTCTAGAGATCAAGTGCAACCAGCACTTTCTGTTGCAATCACACTTTAAAACCTTGCATAGTTTTAAATTTAAATTTCAAGCTACACAAACTGAGCACAGTGCTAACAGTACAGTGTAACACAAGAGGCAAACATTGCTTAAGAAAGGTCAAAATGACAATACCTATTGTAGGGCTAGAAAATACTGGCTGATATAACATTGCAAAAAATTAAGCCCAAAATCTGTATTTTTTTTTAACTGTTAATTTTCAGGTTACTAAAAATACAAATACTAATAAATGCATGCCCAGTTATAAAATGAATTTAATACCTGAAATACTGTCAACTACAAACTAAAACAAATAAAGGAAAAAACAGTACTGAGTTTTATTTATTAGAAAATACTGCTTCCTTCTTTGCAAATGTAAGGGGAAGCTTTTGCCTGTGGTATTACACAGAACATACACCACTACAGGATGTTCATAGTTTTCTTCCTCTTTCCAGTTAACCACAAAAATCAAGCACAGTTTTACAGAATGCAGGCTATTTGGATGCCTTTGTGTATATTTAGTGTCATAAGCCAAGTGATGTTTCTGTTTGCTTTGGCTGACTGAAGGGG
This sequence comes from Corapipo altera, assembly GCF_003945725.1. Lineage (NCBI taxonomy): Eukaryota > Metazoa > Chordata > Aves > Passeriformes > Pipridae > Corapipo > Corapipo altera. Next base: position 1,267,004 of record NW_020884881.1, read on the forward strand.
AGTAAAGGGAAAAATGTCGACTTACAAAGAATGACCACATCTTAGCTGTGCTCAGAGAGAGCTGTCACATGGTTAGAGGAGCAGGAAATAACTTACAGTTCACTCAAAGCAGGGCTAAGCAATTCTGTGGTTTCAGATCTGAGCCTGTAGAGTTGCTGAAGTTGTATCTTCCAGTATACAGCTTCCTAACAGAGCAGCTTATGAAGTGGAGAGTCTGGTCCTCCCTGGAGAAGCAGCAGTGGAGGTGGAGCAGTGCAAGAAGCCTGAGGAATACCATACTCTGGGTTTTGCTTCCCCTTCTCATATCCACCAAAAGTTCTCTTGCCTATAGTAATATTAGCAATGACTTTGGGCAGTGAAGATGAAATAGGTGAGAAATGTGTAATGGCCAGGCCCTGGGCTAAAGCACAGCAGCAAACAGCTGGTTGGCAGAGACTCCTCTGCTGTCTCTTTCCTAGTGCAGCACGCTCTGAGTAGAAGAGTACATGCCCTGTCTATCCCAGCACTGGGTATGGGTAGGACCACATGTCGGATGAGACACAAAGTTCATCAGCAAGAACAAAGCAGCTGTGAGACTGTTAAGCAGAGGGAGTAAAGGAGTGGAGGGAAGAACAGTGAGGAGGAGAGTCAGTCCCACCTGGAGATCTTTGTACAGATTATGGATGCAGGGGCTGAAAGAAGAAAGGAAGATCCTGGAAGCACTTGAGGTATAAGGGGGAAAGAGGAACTAAACAGAGGAAACCCTTTTGCTGGGACAGGACAGAAAACTTGCCAAAAAAAAGAAAAAAGAGAATGTGTGATAAGAGAGGGTAAGGAGACCCTGACGAAAATGGAGACAAGAGATTTGGAGGACAGAGGTCACTACGCAGGACTTCAAAGCACATCAGCAGGACAGGACTTACAAAAGAAATAGTGGTTAAATGGATTCCTAAAACTTAACTGCCAACTTTACAGTAATTGGCTGCATAAAAATATTAAAGATATTAAAGCATTATTTTCTACATAGAAACTAAAATTCTTTTTAAGTCGATAAATTATTGCTTGTTAGAAAACGTACTAAGGAGATTGTAAAATATCTCTTACTTTTCTTTATCCCTAACACAGAAAAGTATTAATACAACAAAATAATACTAATTTCTAATCCACAAATCACAGACAGATAGATAAATCTCTAGGCTATCACCTTGAGAGGGGAGAAAGCATTTACAATTTACTGCTAAAGTCTCATTTTCAAATATTTTTGTTCTCCAACAAGAGACAGCAAGACAAGCATTAGGCCTTATTAATTAACCTCAGCAAGTACTGGCTAAGTTTTGGGAAAGCCATCATCAATAACACTTGAAGTAAACACAAAGGGTTTGCAAAAGGGTTTGCAATCTCAGAAGCGAGACTTATCTTTGCATAATTAAAAGTTCAAATAATTAAATACAGTTTTCTCAGCTGTTCAAAAAGGCAAAAGTCACATTTTCTTTTGTTAGGTTGGTGTTTCTCAAACTGTAGGCACACAGTACCTTCACATACAAAATATGCTTATACAGGACCATATCTGCACTCACTAAATACACTACTCTAATGCTGCAGTGGCTAATTAACAAGGGAGATAAAGGCAAAATAATGCACTTGCATTGAAGGTAAAGGAGACGAATGCAGGGGAATTCTGAATTACACATAAGATTCTGAAGGGAAAAATGGTGTGTGAAACTGTCTCACAGAAATGGAAACACAGCCTTGATTAGCAAGCCTCAGGGTGATCTTTCACCTTTAAGCTAGACATACTGGAAAACTGGAAAACACAGTAACACAGTTTCTCAGAAAACGTAAAAAGGAAAAAAGCTGCCTTAAGAGTGAGGATTTAAAGAATAGCCAAATAGTAGAGGGAAAACTGCCTCACCAAGGTGGGGATGCATGTATGAAAGCAAGTGCCTAAGGTGAGCTGCAATCTGCAGATCCGTCAGTATGTCGTGGAGCTTTGCAGCAACAGTTTCCTTGCCAGCAATGATTATCTCCACAGAACATTATGTCTACAGGAACTGAGTAATTCATTTAATGAACTCATTCCAGAACCATATACTCTTAACACAAGCATTCCAATTTGAGATGCCTGAAGTGCCATTCTCTGCACAAAGAGGTATCAGCAAAATTGACTACCTTTAACTCATGGCTATCTGAGAAAACACCACCGAATTTCAAGAATTAATCAAGTGAGTAGCTTTCTAAGAAAGTGTACCCATGATTGTTTGTATTGCATTTTTTCTTTTTCCATTTGGCCCTTCTAGAACACTGCTCCTGTCATGTGATGATCACAGCACACTTCAGGATCTTCAAACTGAACTGCAACTGTCCCTGAATGTAACTGTGCACCTACTGTTCCCATTTTATTGCTTATCCAACCATAAACAACACATCTGGAAGCCACAGAAGTTAGTGTGCCAACATACCCAAGCAAATACCTTTAGAAACTAAACTGTCTTCTACAGTAACTGAGTCATGTCCCGGCATACAAGCTGTTTAAAACCTCTCATGAAGATACACTTCTAGTTCCACTAAATCCACTTTGTATGATTTACTGTTACAAGGAAAACAAACTGTCCAATAAAAAAAACAAAACAAAACCCTCTGGGCCCAAGTAAGACTTAACGTCAGCTTTTCTTGAGGAAATTGTACCCTAACCTACCATAAGTAACTCTCTCTAGTGCCGATGACACATTTTCGTTACTTCCTGTATTTTATTATCTAGGTATTAGGTCATGAAACCATAAGTCTCCTGCACTATACTAAGTTTTATTTCTGTACTACAAAGATCCCTCAAGAGACAAGCCTACAAAACACGCTCAATGGAGGACACCATAAATCTCAGCACACAGCTTTAAGTCAAGAGCCAACTTTCTCAGCAAACTGAGCATTCCACAAACCCCATCTACTCTGCAGACAGTTCTGTCTACAAAAGGTCGATGACAGAATCAGGCCTTTTGTCACGCTGGTTAATGAACTACTGCCAAGTTCCTAGGTGGCACTCACTCATCATATACAAATCACTTCAATGCTTCACTCCACCCATTCCAGCACTAAGCAACTGCTGCCATTGCTGTCACCTGTAGCCACTACTAATGATGGCAGTACATGAATTCTTAATGTTGGTGCTACTAGAGACAGTAACAGTGGAACAATAAGCATCATAAGAAGTCCCAAAGAAAAAATGGGTGAGTTTTTTCAGGGAGTAGTACCAGAACTCCTTCAGAAGAAGAAATCTGAGAACTGAAATTAGAACACTCTCCATTATCATGTTTTTACCCTGAAATTGCATGGTCTAAGATGGATCTTACACATTTTACTTGCTACAAATTTGACTTATACTAAATCTTTGAGAACCCCAGAAGAAATAATCACAGAGAAAAACATTCTAATGATAACAAATTCAAACCAGTATTTACAAGCAGATAATGCCAAGAAATCACATAAATCTTCCATTAAAGGAAGAACAAATTAGTCTTTATATTGACATATTTGCATGAAATAGCAAAGTCTTTATCTTCTAACAAGAAACTACCTTTTCCTTGCATGTTCTCTTAAGCAAGGGGTATCTGGACATCTTGGTGGAAGTCTTGCATTCAAAACATGACTGTTCATCTGAATTCTACATTAAACCTTTGCCCTCCTCTAAATTTCTCAATATGATTCTTAGCTGTGAAGAATAAGTAAGTTACAATATAACAGCTTGTGACTACAAATTGGTTTTGTACTGTTGTGTATGTACACCATAGGATTCCAGAGCACTTATCAGGAGCACGAGTGGTACGCTTGACCAGCTGATTAACCACAGAGATGCTGAGAGACTTTTGGCACTTGATTACCTCAAAACCAGAGAAAAGATCTACAAAGATGCTCAGAAAAGAATGTAAGAGCACTGAAGACTTAATAGCGTGAGACACTTGTTCCAGGTCTATCTCACTAGATCACCTCCTGTTTAGCAATACATAATGCTTCACAGCAGAGATACAAACTGACTGTAAAAGGACTCATCCTGCGTGTCTAGCACATGAGGTACAAGCACAGTCAGGAGAGATGGTACCACTACAGCCGCTGAAGCAAAGACAGAAATTCAGCTGATAATCTGAAATTTTTATCTTAAAGTAAATTGAATAGGAGATTTAGATAACTGACAGGGAGATTTACTGACAATGTTGGGATTTTAACATCTAAATTTCTGTCTCTTACTCCTGAACCAAATCTCTTTGTGAATTGTTGCTTTGTCTCAAATACATACAGCTATGAGATGCAACAGTGTTCACAAGTGGTCTCAAAACATTTCTCATTCATGGGTAAATAATGTGTTTACAGCATAGTTCACTGCCTTAGCTTAATAGCAAGCTGTGAGGAAAACAAGCACGAGAAACACTTTATGATAAGGATGGTGGTTGAGCCACTTGCTGAAGGGTCTGATAGGACCCGTTACTGTGAAAATCAGTTTTGTAGGCACAGGTTTGGTTCAAAGAAACTGTCAAAACCCAGTGTCATTCCCTCTAGAATGGAAGATTATTGCTGACAAGTTGTTTAGGGAACTGACTAGTGGATACCAGTGAGGCATCTGAAGACATTACATGTCTTTTGCAGAACAGGACAGACCTCAAAAGAAATCCAGGCATAACTCTCAATGCTCTTCTGTTCCACAAGACTCTGTCCATTACACTTTGTCTTCTTGCTCCAAATTTCATTTAAAAATAAACACAAAGATGAGAGAATCACCACCAAACTGATTACTCAGTTCTCCTTATCTATACAGGAGATAACTCTTTTTTAAACTGCAATGTGAACTTTCTTTAGATGCACAGACTGCAGCTTAAACTCAAACTGAGAAGTCCCAACACTTCTCAGGGACATAAAGTTGCCCATTATCTGTAGTTGCCCAAACCTGCAGTCCACTTTCAAGTCTTAGTTCATGCTGTTTTCATGCACACAAATAATCTTACAAGTCCTTTCCTGATAAAACCTTTAAATCTTATCAATTAAGAGCTATAACTGCCATTCAGTTTTTTATTTTGTTTTATCTCAGCTATTACTGTAATTTGTCCTTTGGCTCCGATACACAAACTTATTCTGGTCACATGCACTTTAAAAGCAGCCAAAACAGTTTTCTTAGTTTACTGCTGTGTCACTTCTCTTTTTGCATTCCTCACCAGTTCCTGTTTACCATATCGACCATAGCAAGATCTTAGAAATAACAACATATTCCCAGCCTTACTCACTACACCTTATCCAAGTGTTGAGATCCACTTCTAAGTGGTATAAAATATCCATACTCCATATGACCTACTTTTAATGCTACTTCTAATGCAATCCAGTACATACTTCTCTTGTTTTCTTTCCTAAGGCTTCTCAAAAACTTAATTCTGCAGAATAAACTAGTTTTTCATCAGTGACATTTCTCAACAATATTAATCATGTAAATTACAAAAGTTACTTCCCTATTACAAATTAATGGGACATCTAGCAATTGTTTTTTCTTACAAAACTCATTCCTCAGAACAAATTTAAAGTAACTGATTTGTAACTAACCAGATTTAAGCAAAAACTTCCAAGTCTGGTATAATCACAAAAACATTTCATTAAAATGCATAAAAGTAATCTCATAGCTCACCTTACTATAACTTTACATAAAATTTTATTTCCACATTATGATAAAAAAATAGTTACTGAAAACTTTCTAGAGAGAGTAAATTTTACACCTGACCTAGATAACAAATGTCACAAACCTGAATGAAAATGAGTGATATGCCTAAACAACAATGGAAATCCTAAAGGGCTACATTACACTGGATACCTGCTGCAAGTAGGTTTGGATCCTGCTACATTTGGATTCATATTTCAGCCAAATTAACTGTAGCTGCAGTTTTGACTATCAGTGAGTGGCTTGATTTTGGAAGCCTGATCTGTCATGGGCAAAGGTATTTTAATTACCTATAGATTCAGAAAAACATTTTACAGCTCAGCAAGTTGGGGGGGGTAGAGAGTAAAAAGGCAAAAAAAAAAAAAAATTACCCTCTGTATGTACACTGGTCTACTAGTCAATGAGATTCCCAAAGTATCAGTCACAGTCTGGAAAATGGTATCAACCTCAGCAAGACACAGAGTAATGGCTCTTCACCACTTCACCCACTCCCAGGTAATTTTTGTATTTATAAGTCATCATTACCTAAGATGCCATTGAAACTATGTCAGTTTTGGAGTTCATCCATTCTAAGTGCTCAATCAAAATTATACTACTTGATAAATTCCTTTGCTTTTCTATAGAACAAAAATCAGGTAACTGAATCCTTAATGTTATTTCAAAGTAGCTGCCTTGTTATCAGTCAGAAACAGAGTCAAAAGAAAGACTGAAATAAATCAGGTCCAGAGCGCCACTTTCTTAACCAAGCCCTTCAGGCCTGAGAGCAGCACTATGCCCTCCATAAGAGCTCTATAAATTATTACTGTAAAGAGCATCTAGGATCATAGTTTAGTGTCTCAACTGTTCATCTGGTGCCATTGCAGTAGTGATCTAAACATGAGGTCTAGTCAAACAAAACCTAAAATTATGTTGATGTGGCAGATGCACATCCCATCCAGCAGCCTCTCCATGCCCCACAGTGACAGAAACACCACCTGTGGCAGCCAGGCAGCCCAGACATTTCAGCTGATGTGAAAGCAAGCATGTAGCATCCTACAGAACTCGCAAAATCCTCCTTCCTTAAAAAGCAGCATTTACAGTCTGAAGCTTAACTAATGAGTAATTCAAACACGGATATTAAGAGATCAAATGTCCTGTACATTACGGCAAAAAGATATTTATCAGCATAGCATGTTACCCTTGAGTCAGGTTAGAAGGTCAAGAGTAGCAAGCCGGGTTCTGACAGACACTGTGGATTCCAGTTAGACAGCCAAAGCTGTTACCATCTCCAGGTGCCCATCCCACTTCTCTGACAGACACTGCCCTCCAAGGGACAGAGATATTCAATCTGTTCATGAATTTCTTTCTGAATTTCTGTCTCATGCCACACAGGAAGCCAAAAAGCCTGGTTAAACATTTCTAGAGCTTCAATGCTCAAGTCCTCATGATTGAGCAGAAATCCTCAACTGTAGTAAGATGAGCCTATGCTTAACTTAGAGAGCACATAGGGCTGGGGAAAAGAATGGACCACTATCAGAAGAACCTCACTGGAAAGTCATCCAACATTCAGAGTAAACCATAAGAATGTGTAATTCCAAGTAAGCCACGTCTAGAAAGCTGCAACCTGTCACAAATCACACGACTACCAGATCCTGTGAAGCTATTTACCTCCAGTCTGCTTTCAACATCGTGTTCGTGCAGAAAAGTTGAGAACTTGAGTAGGTGAGTGTTACAGCTCAGTATAACAAAAATTCAAAGTGCGTTCACTTGATGTGGAAATCCAAGTTGTAGAAAAACAAACTGGAAATCAATTTACACATACAAATTCATGCACTATTTTTTATATTTAGAGAAAAATTGGTGCTTTTTTTCTTTTTTAGCAAAAAGCTGAGGATATAAAATGTGTGCCAGATCAATTAACTGAAGGTGTTTTTTAGGAATCTATACTTTTCAAAACATAGGCTTTACGGTCGCACCTTCTGACATATTTAACTTACTGCATCTTATTTAACCCACCTCAGTGTAAATATTCTCTACTTCCTGTTCAGTTACTGCATCTTACACTTTCCTTGCAACAGTTTGATCAACAATACCATTTCAAAGTCCAAAGAGTTATGTGGAATCATTATGACTACACAGATATCCTGCTTTAAGTCACAGTTTTAAGTTCATGAAACACTCTTCATGGCTTTACAGCAAGTGCCTAACAGTATTTTAGGTACTGGACACAGAACATCAGAAGACATAATTTTCAATGGATTCCAAAAACCAGCTTTTTTTTCAAAAATATAATTTTTTAAAAGCCGATTCTTTTCTAATTGAAGTGGTTAACTTTTGAAGCCTTCAAGTACTTCTTTAATACAGATAAATACAGCTTTGGCACAGTTTTATATTAACATGCAAGAAGGTATTCTGAATACAAACTTACTGATACAGAAACAGGAAAAAATGCAGTATTTGAGTCGCATCTGATTACACGAACCTGTTGTTTAGGCTAAGAAAAGTACAGACTAAACCCAAGGCAGGCCTAGCACTGATACGAGCCTTCCTACAACTTCGTCAACACTGCTTTGTTGTACCGCTGGTGCACCTGGGGCCCGTCCCAGCCTCGTCGAGCAATGGGACTTGTGGAACCCCGAGGCCCGCGGCTGCTCCCTCGCCGGTTCCCCCGGCAGCGCCCGGCTCGGCTGCAGGGCTCGGGGAGCTCCATGTCCGAGGGACAGCGAGCCGCGGAAGGACGGTGCCCGCAGCGGCATCCGAGCCGGTCCCGGAGCCGCCCGGCCGGGGCGAGGCCGGGCCCGGCGCTCAGGGCCGGCCGAGGGGCCGCCGCCGCCCATCGCCCCCCACCCCGCGCGGGCCGGGCGGGCAGCGGGGCCTGGGACGGGGCAGCGGAGCGGGACGAAACTTCCGCAGCCCCAACTTCCCGGCGCCCGGCCGGGCTGTCCTCACACGCCCCCGCCCGCCCCGGGCCCCGGCCCGCCGCGCCCGGCTGGGTACGGCCCGGCGCGCCCCCCGCCCCTCGGGCCGGGACTCACCACGCATTTCTTGCCGAGGAAGCCGAAGAGGCTCTCGTTCTCCTGCGGGGTGAGCAGCAGCGACCCCACGTTGGTGACCCGCCGCGGGGGCTGCTGCTGCGGGGCGCCGCTCATGGCCGGGGCCGGCCCGGCGCTGCCCTCGCCACCCTGCGACCGATGGCGCCCGCGGTCCCTTCCTCCTCCTCCTCCTCCTCCGCCGCCGCCGCCGCGGCCTCACAGCAGCCGCATCGCGGAGCCTCCCTCGCGGAGTCGGGGAAGGAGGGAGGCGGAGAGGGCCGGCGGGGCCTCGGCCTGCTGCCGGCCTGCGGGGAGGGCGCCGGGAAGAGTGTTCCGGGGAGCCGGGAGCGGTGCAGCCGCGCCAGAGCCGCTCCGCGCCGAGCCCGATCCCGATCGCTCCCGCCCCTAAACTTCCAACTCCGGCCCGGCCCCGGCGGCCGCGCGATCCAACATGGCAGCGGGGGCGGGCGAGACCACAGCGCGCCGCAGCCGGGGGGGGAGCGCGGCGAGCGCGCGACTGCCGCGACCATGCGCCGCGCGGGGGAGGAGGGGGGCGTCGCTTTCAGTTCCCGCCCCCGCGGTACCTGCCGGGCCGGGATAGGGACAGGGCGGGGAGAAGGGACAAGGGGAGGAGGAGGAGGATGAAGAAGAAGTTGACGAAGAGGAGGAGGAAGAAGAGGAGCGGTCCCCGCCCCCTGTCCCGGGTGGGACCCGCCGGGATGCTGGAGCTGTGCCGGGGGCCGTGGGAGCGGCCGGGGCACCCTGAGGGGCAGCGCGGCCCGGACACCGCGGCCCGGACGCCGCCGCGGGCTGCGGGCGGGGGGCGTGGGGAGCCCGGGCCCGTGCGGGGATCACCCGGAGCGCGAAGGGTCCCGGCAGGGGTTAAATGTTCTCTGAGCGTGGGGGTCCGGGCCTCCCGCGGGTGCGGGAATCAGCGTGTGCTGGAAGCCTTTCCATTGTCAGTGGAACCCCACATAATTCGTAACTAAAAAAATCTTTCTTCCTCTTGCAGCGGAGAGGAAGCTGTTTCCCCGTGATTGGAGGCGCGATTGCCCAGCCGGGGGTGTCACCCGCCCCCTGCCTCACGCTGCCTGCCACAGTCTGAGGTGAAACACCTCAAAATAGGGGTAGGCACTTCAGGCTCTCCGGGAGTCAGCTACTGAGGAGAAATCTCGTACACAGTCAGCAGCCTTTGTCACACAGATTTCCCCCTGCTTTGCTTCACAGCAAGTAGCTGCGATGGAGATTGAAGACCTTTCAAAGACCAAAGATCCAGAGCACAGCTGTCTTATGCCCAGTGTGGCTTTCAGCTGCACAAAAGGAGTGTTCACGAAGATGAAAACCAGATACCAGAGTGATCACCTTGCTAGTTTTCTGTGGTTTTAGGTGAATGTGTTGGCTTCTCATCCTCTGGTAAATTAATTGTCCATCTGGCAGGTGCTAAAGCAATCCCCCCATTGCAATTTACTTTGTACTGTAGGAAAGAACTGAAGAGGCACAGGAGGAAAACCTGGGGACCCAAGTCTTTATACAAAGCTGTCCTGGCTTCTCTTCATATCTTCCAAAAGATCAGACTGGAACAGATGGCAACCCCTTCTGCTCTACTTACAGGCCCTTTTGCCTGTACTTAAGTGCCTGTAACTGTGTCCAGAAAGTGTAAGGAAGGGAAAATATGGCAGAAAATCCTGATATTGCAGCATTAAAATAATTTGAAATGTATGCATATACATGCACCTCCTCAGTTTGGAGGTGTCACAGAAGGGAGCTGGGTCTTATTGTAAAGCAAAAGTAGTAGGAACCAATGCTTCCAAAGTACTTCTCAGCAATTCTAAATTCTTCAGTTTTACACACGTCTTTGTATAAGTATGTCCATATTTTAGTGGAATGGGAAATATTTTAGCTATAGAATATTGGCTGCATTTTGTTCATTGCAAATGTACATAATGAGATAAAACAGATGGAAGTACTTTACAAGATACTTGATATTTTGTGGGATTTTGGGGAGGGTTGTTTGGTTTTGGTTTGGGGTTTTGGCGATTTTTTTGGGGGGTGTGTGTGTGCATGTTTTATTTCATAAAACAAACAATTATTGTATAGCCAAAGCCATTTTGAGGAAATTTATACACCTCTCTTGTGTGGTCACAGTGTAAATATCTAAAAATAAAGTATACTTTTGATGGATACCTGCTGGTACTGTCCTCACCTTCTAAGCACTTGTGTTTCTTGATTATTCTTTTTTCTCATTTCTGTTAGCTTTTGCTGTTCTTGTATAAATCTTGCCATTCAAAGAGAGTTCTGGGTGTTACGGGTGATACATTTTGCTTCATACTGTTCTTTTCAGACCAGCTGGCTGGTAGCTGTTCCTAAGGGCCTTGTAACCTTCAGGCTCTTTTGTTAGGATTTTATTTGCTTTTTAATAGGGGTATGCAGGAAAGGGAAAGAAAAAGGTCTATTTTCAGACCCTGTGTTTCATTAACTATGCAAAAGCTGTTTCTGTTTTTATATCATGGCTAAGCATCAAGTCCTGAAGGGAAGTGGAAATATCCATATCTGGTGGTACATCCAAGGGATCCACTGAAAAATAGGTTTTTGTCTTTGATATTTCTGTTTACAGCAATATCAGTGAAGAGCTGCTATTTCTGCATAAAACTTAAAATTTAAGCAAAGTTCTCTCTAGGAAAGCCACCAGGTAGAATTGCCTATCTGTATTTTGAAGAAATTATAGTTGTTTGTTCGAGACTGTCCTCTGAATTTGTCACTGTAATCCTTAGGGTTCAAACTGTGTTACCCATTGATGATGTCTGTGAGCTTCATGGGAAGCTGCTCTTCTTTCATATTTTTCCATTTCAGGATACCAGCTCATAGCACCAAGGTACTGAAATACACTGGAAATTGCATAAAGTGTATCAATATAAGCAAGTGTCATGACTTTAAAGATCTGTATTATAAATATCTGTTTAATAAACAGATTTTATTATCCTTGTCAGACTTACCTTTGACAGAAAATTGAATTTTTTTCTTTAAATGTGACTCTCTACAGCAATTGTTCATACTTTGAGTTTCACAGTTTAAATAGTCACACAATTTCAGAACTAACATTCTGCAATCAAAAATGAAGTAAAAAGGTGAGGAAAACTTTCTACTTTATTTTTCTAATGCTGTGAATCATACATTAAAGGTTTTATTAAGGACTGAACTATATAAAGGAAAGAAAAAGTTAGTTCTCCAAGGATTATTTTTTTTAATAGTGTTTCCCAAATCTTGATCTCGTCGCAGTCCTGAATTAGGTCACAATTTAGTTTTCCTATTTTCCATAAGATGAAGAGAAAGTTGATTACACCAAAAAATAAGCAGGTGTAATGGAGAATGCATCTCTCCACAGAAAAAAAAAATTCCCACTGTCTCTTCCATCTTGTGTTATTCTCAGTGACAAGTAGAACTGCCTGGGACAAGTGCAGACCTCGCTGTAGCGACCACATCAGCATGGCTGGGGGAGATCAGGAGTGGGAGCTGTGATTACTGTCACCACACGGGAAGGACATGTCAACAGGGCAGCCCGGGAGTGAACAAAACGGAGAAAGAGCTTCTTTCCCTCAATACCCTTCTTGGTTGGACCTGAAGAAAACATCAGCCCACTCACTGCAAAACCGCTTGGTAATTGAAAAAGAGGAACTGTCTTTGTGGTTGGAAGTGGGTTTGGAGCTGTGAAGACACAAGTTCTCTTTTTTTTGAGTAAACCACATTGTTTTTCTCTGCAGGGAGCTCACCGAAGAGGACTGAGTTTGCATTGTTACTGGATCGACGTCAAATAACGTATTAGTTATTTTACTGATAAAAGGCTCATTCACTTCTTCTCTCTGTGTACTGAACCTCTAAAAGTTTAGGAATCCTAGCTTGCTCTGGAGGTAACTGAATCATCTATTAAGTTACAGCTCATTTCAGATTCAGTCACTGCATTTCCATTTTACATTATCTGTTTCAGACGAGTAATAGTCTGGAAGAAAGAGGATCTGAAGCCTATGCTGGTTTTTTTTTTTTCTCTATATTGAATTTGTATGCTGTAGATTTCAATTACAGAAGGACATGAATTAGCAACAAAAATTGCAAAAGATGACAAGTTTTACTTTAATTGGTCAGTAAGGCCTCTGCTGATTCCATATGGATGTGGAAGTGTAGTGTCAGTAGGAAGAATCCTCTCCTTTGGTGGGCAGGCAGTGCAGCAGAGCGTCCTTGCTGTGAGAGTGAGCAGGCTAGAGCCTGAGAACCAATGCCATGGGACAATAAGTTCTTTCATTTCTTGCACGAATGCTGTCTTGGGTGCCAGCTAGAACTTTTTCTTTCCCTGTAGTGCCCATTATACATATCATTTTGTTTGCCATATCTTTTCTAGGCCTCATTTTTTACATCAGAATGTTTACTTCAAGAAAAGTAATTTGTGCCCATCCATTTTGCTTGTCGAAGGATAATATTGATTTTGCTTTGGATGTACAATCCTACTTTCAAGTTATGGGAAAATCTAGCTTTTTCAAGAGCTCCTCAGCAGTTCCTTTGAGGTCTGAAGAATAAGACTACATCACTTTCCTTTTCAAGACTGTGGGGAAGATGGACCAAGTAACTAGTGGGATTTGAGATCTCTCTCCTCTCATTTATTGATCGTTGCCTACAGCAACTGTGGAACAGTTCTGTAGCTGCTCTGCAAATTAGAGGAAAACAATTTTCTTTCCCCAGCTCAGCTGGCATCTAACCTTGCATCAGAGTTTGTCTTCAAAATTGTATGGTGCAGGTTTTGTTGAAACGCGTTTTATTCTTTGCTTGGTTTATACCTCAGCAGATGTATGACTTCTTGAGTTTTACACTCAACAGTAGCCATGAGTGGAGTAAATAATTTAATCTTGATTTATTCACAGGTATTAAAAGGAAGAGTTATTCCTTCCTGTAAGTTTCCTGACAGTTTTTGAATTCAATATAGTGAAATTCCCCCTTCAGGCATTAGTCAGCCACCATGGAGCTCAAGAATCTCACTAGTAAAAAAAAGCAAAAGAAAAACATGTTCTTTCCTTACTGCGATCTGCAGATCCGTTGTTAGAGCACATTTCCTTAACAACAGAAATCTTGCTCTGGCTTTGAAACGTCAGTTCTTGTTTGCAGCGTGACTGACCCCCCACCCTGCTCAGCATGGTTCTGACCAGGAAGCCTCGTCATTACTGAGTGGAGGAGAGCACAGGCAAGTGCATTCAAAACCCACCCTTTTCGCTGTAAGCGCTAAGCACAAAGTACGTACTTGCGCTCTAAAATCTGGCTTGAGGTTGATAGTTTACTCCCAGTAGGTCAAATATGTAATGCAACTCAGCAACAACTGCCATTTGGATCCTGACAGATGACTTAAAACCTGTAATGTAGTTTTTATTTCTTTTTTATTTTCTTTTTTTTCTTTTAATTCTCTATCTGGCATATAACCACCCTAAGTAATAGGCATGAACCACACCTTGGGTGTGCTGGGGCTCACACTACCAGATCCTTACTGCAGCCATGTGGTGTGTCAGGGCTGGCCCTGTCCTGCCAGTCCTGCTCTGCTGCTGCTGCTGCCCTACAGGAGGCCAAAGGCTAAGATCCATACCATCAAAGGTCAGACTTGGGTCTAGACCTGAGGCTTCTCTGTTGCATCAGACTGTCTCTGGTACTTTAATCGTCTTGCTTCTGTGTGGATTTTGCCAGTTGATGCAAATATTGAGGGGGGGGAGAAAGAGAGTATTCTTTATGCATCAGTATTCTTGCAGGTGTATGGCTCCACCTCATAAAGCAAGACTGAGAACATGCATATCTTGATCGGCCTGATTTTTATGTTCAGGGAGTTCACTTATATCAGCTCCAGGCCAACTAGAGCCACTGGTGCAGTGAAGCATGTTGTTTTTATAGTAAAAAGAGAATATGCTTAACAAATCTAAAAGCTTAACAAATGTATGCTGTAGGATTTTAACATATAACATATATGTTATATATATATATTTTAACGTATAACTAAATGAAATTGAACAAGCTGCAAACTGGTTTGAGAAGATGGATGAAAACTATCAATTTTTTTTTAATAACTATTATGTGCAGTTGCTTAATGCTTATGATCCATCAATAAGAAAATCTCCAGTCAGTCCACTTGTTTCACCTCAGAGAGAATTATCTAAAAGTGCATCTTTGTTTCTGATTGCATTCTACTAAGTAAAGACAGTCAAATTTCCTTAAGACCTTAGGAATATCTGGAATTTAGCACAGACAACCAAGTTATTTTAATTGGTACATTCCTGGCTATCCTATTATTACTTTCAATTAAGGACTCTTCCCATGGTATGTTAGGATGGCACATACAAATTATGTCAGTGCTTTATGTGGATATCTACTTTGCTCATGCTCATCAGCTCAACCTGAAGAAGTTGCCCAGTAAGAACTAACCTAGCTGATTTTTTTCTTTTCGTAACTAAAATACTGCTGTATGTGTAGCACAGCAGTGCCTGAAGCTCTGTACAGATTTAGTGCCCAACTACCTTTTAACACATGAGAACGCAGTGGCTAATCTGGAGAGAGGAAATGTTAAACTCAGAAAACACCCACAGCAGTTCATCTCATAAAACTAACCATCCTTTAATAAATATTGGTTCTGTGTGCTACAGCCTGAAGTAGTGAAATTTAGTTCAGTTTCTTTAATCAATTTTCTTTCTGTATTTCTTTGTGATAAATACATTTGGGAAGATGTGTAACTTTTTTTTTTGTTGATGTCATGGTTCTTCAAGCCTGTCATTCCATGCATTAAAATTACATGTAATTATATGTATACATATAATATATATATACATATATATCTATCACAGCTTCAGACCTACCATTTTTTCAGCTGATTTGTGGATTTCAAGAGGGTCAGATCTGGTTTTATTTGAAATGTGGACTTGGTTTTGCAGTGTTTGCAACAGTGTAACATGTAATGCTGACTTACTTGCTCCAGTTAGGTTTCTTGACCTTGAATTTTCTCATATCTGTTCAAAAGATGAAACCAAGCATTTTGATTTAAAATACTCTCACAGTAATTACAGTAGGACGAGTTGCTGTTCAATAACTAGAAATCTGCAGCACAGCTAATAAGGCTTTCTGAGCTTTACTTGCTACTGCTATAGCTGCTCTTTCACAGAGGTCATGGCGGGGAGCCAGAGGAGGTTGGTAGACAGCTAGGCAACCAGAAAAGAACAAGTTTGTCAGCATGTACAGCTGATTACCGTGAGAATAATTTTCCATAAGCACTGCCTGCAGTGTTTGCTTAAGGGGGGGGGAGTAATTTTTCACTGTAAACTTCCTAAAAGCTAAGCCATTTTTAACTGTGGTAGAAAGTAATTTGTTCAATTCAAATGGAATAAGGTTCAGTAAGATATTTATACATTATTTTAACTCTGCCTACACGCATAGACTGAGGTATAATATTTCAGCATATACAGGCAATATAGAACTATTCCCATGATGATACATGACGATTATTTTTGATAGGTATTTTTATTTCTACTAGTTACAATGATCGATTCAGAACAAGAAAACATGAGAAACATTTAGTGGCAGAAGAGACAGCCTTTAGTTATTATGTTCTTCTGCTTGTGAATGTCATCTAGACTGCCATCAGGAAACAAATTAACTTGCTTTTCTAGGTTGCTCATGGTTATAAATGTAGCATAACTCTGTAGGAATATGGATGGTCTTGTAAGTTTTGTGATGCTCTGTAACCCAAATCTCTCTTCAAGTATAGTTCCAGTTGCCAAAGCAGGTTTATGCATGTTCAAGTGCTGTACTGTATCTATGCTTCTTTCTCTGGTTCTCTCTGTGTGCAAGCTCAAGGCTGAAAGGAGAATATTGCATGGGCTGTGTAATACAGAGGCTTCCCTCACACTGAAATAACCTTGTGTTTGGTGATTGCCTGAGGACTGGTGTAAAGCAGATGGACTGAAATAAATGTATGAACTCTAAACATTCAAAAGATAAGACAAAATTCATACTTACAATTTTTTTAAATAAAATAATAATTCTTACAATTGTTCTTGAATATACTGAACGTTTGCCAAAGTTTATGTGTGGTTTATTTCAAATTCAATGCTATCCATAACCTGCAGTCTGCTTAATTTTGCAATATGAGCTGTCTTTATCCATTATTTATTGTGTTCAAATATGAGGAGGATCAGAATATCAGACAGAAAGAGCACAGTGGCTTTGAGGATGAGCCATAGGAATGAGAAGAAATTAAGTAGTAAAAAGAACTGTGCTTAAGTGTCTGGGTTGATAATGGCTGAGGTTGGAAGCTGCCCTGTCAATGGGGCCTTGGAAAGGTAAATGCAAGACCCAGTGGCTTCTGGGGGAGAGATTCCCACTAAAGCCAGAGAGGTATTAGTGCCATAGTGCAAAGCCTTAAGGCACCTTACCAGAAATAATGGGCATGATTCTCTCTACCCATGTTCTAGAAGATGAGTTTTGCTTGGAACAGGTTCAGAGGAAAGATAGCACGTCTGGGAGAACAGGAAAGGGGAGGTGATTTATCATGGCAAAACAGAATGACAGAATATTTAAGAAAATATTGAACTGTGTAAATAAAGTGTACTTACTGATCACCAAACAGATACAATTTCTGTTGACTGGACATAATTTCTGTGCATACATGGAATTTCTTAACAGTTAGCAGTGACTGCATCCTCAGTTATCAGGTGATGAGGGACTTTATGACGAGCAAATCAGGGAGGAAATTTATTTTTTTAAAGGAAAAGGTGATGTTGGTTCAAGAAAAATGTTTAGAAATTAATAATGGATACATTTATACAAAAATTTACAGACTGCTAATTATGAGGATAGTCTGTAACATGTCTCCAGCACGATTAAGTGGGGACAAAAAAATTACACTGCTTTAAAGCTGGAGCTCAAGACATTTATCGAAGTGATTCTGTAAAGTGTTACTTTTAACACCAAAGGACAGGACTAAATGATTCAGAAAACTCTCTTTAGTTTTTCTGTTTTTCTTTGCCTTTTAGATATCTTACCATCTAAAAAGTCTAATAAACCTTTGCTATGGAAGGAATTCAGAATCCTTCTGTCTGAAGCTGTGTAAAACTAATAAAGGATTTGGGGTCTGTTGACGAACAGTAGCTTCTAAACAAGTCTTTCAAATTTTAATTTAAAATCTCTGTTTAGTCTACAGCAGTGAAATTGCTCTGAATAGAAAATATATGATAAAATATGTGTAACAGGTCTTGTCAAAAAGCTTTTTCATTCTATTTAGCATTTTCCAATACTAGACAATCTACACTGCATTTAACAAAAAGTACTGAAACTGCTGAAGCCAGAACTGATTGTTCGTTGATTTAAAACAAAGTAAAGTTTGTAACCTCTCTTTGCAGTGTACTGCTCACTCTCCGTATCTAGAATTCAGTGGTTAAATAAAGTCTCTCTGGGAGGAATTTTCCATTGTGAGTCATAAACGTTGGATTGACAACCTTTATAGAAATTTAAATGCAATCCTATTAAACAATACACTTCTATAAATGCTGAGGGATAAATTTCTTTCACTGAGTGCGGGGGCATTAAGCTGCAGTATCTCAGAATGGCTTGTAGAGAGTTTGTGTAGCTATGAAAAGCAATAAGGTTTGGAACTGCCTGGCTAGAGCACCTCTAGCATCCCATCAGGAGGACAGGGTATCTAACAGCATGGGACCCATCAGCCAGCAGCAATTATCTAAATGACATTTGCCCACAGGAATAAAGCAACGGCCACATAAATAAAAAATTATTGGGTTTTCTTTCAGTATCCCATTAGAGCTGAATATTGTCCTTGCAAATATCACTTGAAACAAGTATGTCAATAAAATGCAAATAGCTATCACAATACTTCCTGGCCTGTATTTTGAATGTATAAAATTTAGAAAAGTAATGTCCTCTAAACTTATTTTGTGGTTTCACCAACGTTTGCTCTATCTCCCACAACTATCAGTTTCACTTCATTTTGATCTCACGCTCATGCAACTGCTTCATTTGGTCATAGGTTTTGCCCTTATGACCTCTGGGTAACCTGTAAGTAAAAAATGTAAATGTGTAGAAAATGATTAAAAATTTTGAACACCACTCTTGTCAATATTAAAAATAATTGGCAAATGTGATGCCAATCAACCCTCTCAGAATGCTGAGCATACACACCAAGGAGAAAACTAGAGAGATCACAGGTGATGTTGTAATGATGCAAAGGAAGAATGCTGAAAAGAGGGCATATGAAAATGTTGAACAGCTTTCTGGAACAACAGAGAGGACATCACCAGCGGGTTTTGTGGGAGTGTAATACTCCTATTCTGATTGAATCTGAGCACTCATAAATGCCAGTGTGTGGTCACACTTCTGTGAAGCTACCCCTGATATCTGGGCTGGGCCCTCAGTGAAGTTTTTGGACACAGATGCTCCTTGGTAGTGGCAATTCTCAAAGCAGTTCTCAAAACCTACACAGTTACATGAGCATAAGAACCACCACTCCCAACATAATCCCTTCTACTGATCAAGTTGGGCACATGGTGCCATGCAAGTAAATTCTTGTTTTCACCCTTCTGCTGTCACAACCTCTATATCACTTAAGATCTGGCACTGGTATTAGCTTCCTGAGGAAGGGCATCTCAAGGTGATTGCAAGCTACACGTGTGGACACAAACCATGTACACCTTGGCACTGTGCTTATCAGGAGAGAGGAGTGCCAAAAGAGAACTGCTTCTGTTCAAGAGTACTACTAACAACATTTTCTGTCTTGTAGCAATAATTTTTATCACCATCTCCAGTTCTACGTGTCATTTCCTGTTTGTTAATTTAAAGCAAATTGTTGTTTACTGCTAGTGGTCGGCTGCTCTAACTTTCCCTTCTCTCTCAAAAGCAGGTACTAATAAAAGATCAAAGCTTTGCTTTGCTGTACTTGTTTTTCTTTTGATGAAACTGAATAGCTAAAGTTATGCCAAAAGTTTGAACAAGTAAATTAACAAAATCCAGTAAACAATCTACACGAGTGAGTTGTGTTTCAACACTATCAGAGATTTAAAGTCTTTGGAAAAAAACCTGTCCATTAACCAATGCAGTCCATAAAGTTAATCAGCCATAATATACTTTCCAAGATTAGCAGAATTTTCCCACGAGGGGTAACCCATCTCCCCCAGCAAAACAGGCACTTTACGAGTCTGTACCACACCACTACTCCATGTCTCATGACAGCCCACAATCCAGAAAGCAGCAGAGTTATTTACAGTTGGTTTCATTAAAATTCCCATGCATTGCAGAGATGGGACCATTCGTGCATGCGTTTGCATGTATGTTCAATGCAGAAAGAACCGTGCCTGGCAGAATATACCTCCTAAGGAGTCTTTCTGCTGTGCCTTTTGCAATCAGATATGTCTATCTCGCGTTGGCCTTATTAGCCACCAGCGTGCTTGTAACAAACGTGGATAGAGCCTTCCCAAATCTTCGTTCGCGAAGCCCAGCCATGATGATGTATGTATGTATTATGTGTATATATGTATGTATTATTTGTACAAATATCGTAACTGATTTTTCTCACCCTACATTTCTATTCCAACAAGGATGCATCCTGGCCACTTGAGTAAAGAAGAATTCTCACCAGAAAAGAGGCATTTACCTTCAACAATCTTGTAGAGCATCATTTGTCTTTGGTCTTTCCAATGCGTATTATACTGGAACTCTTGTACCAGCTAAAGCTATAACTGAACATTTAATGTGGCTTTACTGTCTGGATGAGGTTTTATCACCCAGGGCGTGAGGGTAGGCAGGATTTCCAAGAAGCATTTTATTGGAAGGCTTTGAATAGCTCTGCTTCTTCACATGGATTTTTTTAAGTTGCTGCTGGTCATGCAAGACAATTTGAATCCAAAGTCATGTGGAAAACCTCCCACTCTCAAAGTGCTGGGGTATTTGCAGGTTTTGTAAGCAGTTGGCCTATAAATTTAAACCTCCTCCTATGGTAAACATTTACAATGAATCAAAGAGATCTGTAGTGGGTGCAAGTTTAGTTCAACAGATGTACGAGAATTTAAATGCATTGCAGACCTGACCAGTTCTCCAGTTCTCTCTCTGCAGTGAGGTAGATGAAATTGTTACTAAGGAAAGACATAGGAATAATCCCAGACCCCGAAACAATCATAGCTCAGTCCTCAACTCTTGTGTATTCCCTTTTCAGCCACTGCCTGTTTCAAGACTTAAATCCTAAACTATACTATGAAATACATTTTTGATATATTAGCAAAAAGACTTCTGCACCTCTTGAACTTAATTGCAGACAGTGATAGAGACTTGATAATAGGTATTAGGATTTTTTAAATATATGATTATTGAATGAAGAAATTTCAAATTCTTCTGCTTTGGTTTTATCTTGTGTTATTATTAGAATGTTAAATAAATATTTTTTGATTGATAAATCTTGATGACAATAAATCTGGATAAATAAATTTATTTCCAGTGTTTCTAATGATCTCTCACTTTACCCCATCAAAAATACTGAAAAAGAGAAACTTTATTAAGGTGATGCCCGTTCTAGCATAGGCACATCAAGAAAGTGCAGAGAATATGACAAATGACATGGGAATCAATATGTCAACTGATGGTGACCACACTTTCTGCAATTATAAACCTGTTTCTGGGTTCTCTCAGTTCAAACTGATGAGGTAAAGTTTAACATTTAGAGGATTTTCCACTGAAATTATGCCTTTTTCTTTATTCTGTGAGGATGGGCTGCAAATGGCAGGAGCAGAGATTTGCGATTCCAGCTGCGTCACATTTGCCATCAGGCCTGGGACAATGTAGGAGAAGCTTCTACTCTTAGTAGACATTTTCAACCCAAGAAGCACAGTAGGAGATGAAAAGGTGGGTGGAGTGGCTGGCATTTAGATGAACCAGACTTCTTCTAACATCAAAAGAGTTTCAGTTCAGTAATTGGCCAAAGGGTCAGCCAGATTCTTGCCTTGCCTAAGGCAGTACTTCCATGAGGGTTTTGGCCTGTGCAAATGCTTCCTGTGAAGCTGGGGAGCCTAGGCAAACCCCTTAATTTTCAAAGGGCTTTGCGATGTGCTGGGAATTATCCTTTCCTTAAACATTGGACATAAAATGTTTAGACAGTTTATCTTCCCAAATTTTGTCTGTACTGTGTCTCTGTAATTTTTCATTGTCCTAATATATGTTCTCAGTTTATTGTACAAGGTTCTGATAACTCTTCTTATCAGTCAAATAACTGAGCTGGTTTGCAATGTGCACTTTTAATCTGTTTTGCTTAATTTCTAGAAATGCACAGGTAGGTAATTATGGTCTTGCTAAAAAGTTTTTATGGATGCATTTTCTTATGATTTGCCTTCACAAATATATATATATATACACACATATATGCATACACATTTCTTTTTGCTGTTTCATGTTTAAAAGCTTCCATTATTTTACAATATGCATCCACATAGTGCTATGGAATATCTCTTCTCAAGAAAAGACTAGATCATGGGAAGGAGATCTCAGAGAGGATACACCCCGTCTGAAATCACTGTAGGTATTTCCACAGTTGGCAATTCTGAAATGGAGGCCTTCAACTCCTTGAGGATAAGATACAGCAAAAAGCCCGCATGAGTAGTCCTCTATCAGCTTACCCTTCAAGAACTGAAAATCCTGAAAGTTGTGTCCAGAAACATGAGGGTGCCAGGTGTGTCCAACCAGGCCTGAAATATGGTCCTGGCAGGGAAGCAGAGCTGGTGTGACAAGGGTGAGGGACAGAGAAAAGTCCTGGTTCTGGGGTGCTGGAGGTGGAAGCACTTGGATGTTGTCTGTTTTCCTCTGTGAGTTTTGGGCAGCAAATGGCTCTGAACTGCTGTCCTGTGTTATACAAGGAGGATGGACAAGACCTGTCCCACCTATTCCTCTCTCTACACCTTGCAAGTGTAGGGGAACTGTTGGGCACAAAACTGGTCAGCCATTCCATTTTGTCCCCAGGCTTCTGGGAGCAGCTAGTCCTGTGACATGGTCAAGGGAAAGAACTGTATCCAGGTGCTATGGAGATCAGCCTTCTGTTCAGCAGCAGGGAAACAGCCTCTGAGCTTTGCTTACCAATGCAGATGCCAATGCAGAACTGTATTCTTTGCATGAGTATCTGATTTTTGGAAGGAAAATACTCTTGGGCTAGGTTTTGCTTTACAACCCAGCTCGTTCTCTGGCACTGATCATGGCAAACAGTTGTAAATAACAACAAATATCTTAGGGTTAACTTGTATTTCAGTGATCAAAAAGAGCAGTTATTATTACTTTGCACATTAACTTTTGTTAATGCCACTTTGTACATACACTTACGCAAAGGCAAAATGAACTGAAAACACCTCTAAATATAAAGTAACTGGTGCTAGAATATATAGTTCCCCCAGTAGGTTCACCACAAAGGATCATGCCAACCTCCTGACACAGTGTGTGCAGTCCTATATTAAGCTTAATTCAGATTTGATCTTTAGAACTTGTTCTTGAAATCCATAATTAAGATTGTCTGTTTAAAGTTGTTTGGAGTTCTGAATTAAATATCATCCGCAGGGCTCAAAAAATCTTGATAATGTCATTTCTATGAGGTACATGGGGTACCTTTCATTTGACTGTGTGCAGATCGCTGCAGGAGTTATCTATGTCTATGCTAATTACGTCATTTTCCCTTTATAACCAAAGAAGAGAAATAAGCACTTTAAGGGTATGAGTCAGCTGATCTACTTCAGATATCTGGTACAGGATGCGATGAACTGCACCTTAAAATCAACTCTTACTCCCTAGAAACTTTAAAACGAACTTTGCTGACCAGTTCAGGTATAGACATTTGCACTGGTGATATCTAAAGAGAGGTGAATTGCACTGAGATACTGACAGTAATTATGAGCATGCCTCTAAATAAACAAGCTCAAGCACTGCATATTTACTCTTAGCACTACAGC
>NW_020884881.1:1290682-1651690 GCF_003945725.1 Corapipo altera
TCATTGAGGCTTTTAGACTTAAATCTGTAAATAAATCTTCTATATGTGTATTTGAAGAATTTTGATTCACTCCTGGGAATAACAGTTTGCCACTGCAAATGTAGACGTTATTTTCTTGACAAACAGATTTTAGTTAGCTTTTTCTTCTTGAATTTTATGGGCTTGACCGCAAAAGGTCTTTTCAAAAATCTTTCTATGATATTAGCCAATCTGTCAGAAATCTGTATAGTACATGGTAGATAATCAAAATATTGTGCACTTTTTGCGTAATAGACCTCAACTCTGCACTAAAGTCTCCTGAAACAATAATTATTTTTTAGACTCAATAGGCTACTCTTTAGAATTACAAGAAAATTAAAAAAAAGAGAGGAGGGGAAATGAAAGAAAAGTAAAAATCAACTAAATTTACTAAAGAAAAAAAACCACTTTCATTATCACCCACAAGATGGTGCCACTTCCTCAATTTAAAGCACAATTTTCCTTTGAAACCGGTATAAAAATGACACTTATCGAATTAAACCTGATAGAAAGGGTGATGGAGCACAGAAGTCCTACTAGTGCCTTTAAAATAATGTTTAAATGGGATTTAAATGACATATGGTCCTTGTGCTGGCCCTCTGCACAAGGCTAAAATACATCCTGCCTGAATTCAGGGACATATTTGCTAATCTATGAGACAGAAATAGCCTTTTAGTGCATATGGTCACTTCCAGCTCTTCAGCTAGTCAGGGTGCTTGGTTTGAGTTTTGCTTGGTTTCTGCTTCTTTCTGTGTACCATAAAAACAATGATTTGGCAAATGTTGAAGCTTTATATCTAAGGAAGTGTGCTGAAGATAGGTGATCTGCACAAATATAACTTCGATTTAAGAAGAATGGGGCTCCCAGTGTGTGGCTGAGAACCCATCTGAGAGCCTTCATTGACAGGAATGATTAACTGGGTAGAAATCTACCAGCTACCAGCTTTCCTTTAGGTTGCTGCTGGGTTTACAAAATTAGCAGTTAGAAAAAGAAGGCAAAACACTTCTAACTTTTAAAGTGAATGCATAGAAAGAGTAGAAACAAGTTTATGGTTTTGTGTAGCACTTCACCTGTAAAATTATCTTGAAGTCAGATATTGAAAGAGTAGGAGATGGCAAAAGAGGCAGCCCCTTGGCAGCTGTCTGTCCCCATCCTTGGCTCCCCTTCCCTCATCTCCTCTGGTCCCTCTGGAAGTCCTGGTTCTGACCTTCTCCAGAAATTTCTTACCGACTTCCCCAGCTTGCCCTGCCTGCTTCCCCTCACATTCATTCGGTAGCCACTTCCTCTGTGATTGTTCAAAAAAGTGCAGGGGTGCAAAACAGCTTGGAGGGTCTCCCTGCTTTTCTTTGCATTTCAAGTACCCCCAAAATACTGTGTAATGATGCAAAAACATTGAGTAAACTTGACCATGGTCATCATTACCAGTCCAATACATGATGAGACTATGTTTAAGTTTGCAAACAATAGAGGCATAATTTTGTGTTTTATCATGGAAATCCTAATCTGTATTTAAGGTAGAAAAATCGACCTTTTATTCAAATTAATTATGTGACTGATTCCTACCGAAGGTCAAAATATGTAGGCTCCTACATCTCTAACACAGTCTTGTGAGGCTTATTTGAGAGTATAACCAGAAATTGCTTCCATTCACAAGGTAACGAACGGCAATGTGAATAACTGAAATGCTTTCAAGTACTTTTATTGCCCATCAAACTCTTCTGAAATGTAGAAACCCTAATATGAGCAACGTGGTGACAGAGCATGAACTCACCTCCGATCCAGGAAGCAAGTCATTGTCTCAAGGTAGTTCCTCACACCCTGGCTTCTGCCTGGACCAGGTGATAGGGTGTTATCTGTGTGGTAACCGTGAATTCTGGAGGGAACAAGTTATTCACCACCTGAGTGAGGCATGTCACCATCCCAATGGGTGTCAAAAGAGATCCTTTACTTCAAATTGCATGAGTATGGGTAGTATGACTCAGGGTAGTATGATGGCTCCACACCTTTTTTGTTTAGGCGAACTGCAAGTCTAAGAATGTGTCCCAGCCTAAGTCACACAGGTTGTTTCTCCATTTCCTTATTGGAGTTCCCCACATGCATATGCAACCTGTGCTTGAAAAACAAAAATAAGTTCAAAGATGAGACAAAAACTCTTATGGAAAATGACTGTACTACTTCCTTGATCTGCACAGAAATCTAGATTTGAGCTTATGTGACAAGGTCTTTGGATTTTACTACTTATGCAAGAAGCAAAACTGTATTTAATTTTTACTAAATGGCAAAAAAAAGGAAGATGAATAGAATGAAGAGAGTAAGAAAACAGAAAAAGCTTAAAAATTAAGAATTTTAGAGAAGTGGATAAAATGTGGATGAAATCTTATAAAAAAACTCAGTACACCAGATTTCTAAATAGTTCCACATTATAATACCATATTTTTTATATTACACAATATTCTAGAGGAAAAAACCCCTCTCACTTACTATTCTTTAAAGTCATAATTAATGCCTCTTCTGTTAAAAAAAAAAGTGTTGATTTCAGACAGTGGCTTTTGTGTTTCACAATTGAAATTGAATCATATTGCCTTGTAAATCAAAACAAAGCCCTCTGTTAGGAATGGGAAGGAGGAAGGAATAGCAAAGGCAGGAAAATATAGCTGCTGTATCTGGGTAGCTTTTTGAGCACATGATTCAAACTGTGCTCTTTGGGCCAGGAAAAACATTCACCTTTTAGCTCTTATTTTCCTCTCTACAATTCATGGAAAAGTTTTGGGTTTTGTTTTATTTTTTTTTAGAGATAGATCTGATTGTTTGGGACAAGTTTTTATCTTACTGTGTTAAGTTAATGTAGCAGGGTTAAGGTGATCCATCTGGTGAAGATGGATTCTCAATCAGACCAGAAAGCAGGAATTGAGTAAAAATATTGCAAAGAAGGAAAAGAAGCTGGAAAGGAAGTTCATGCATTAGAAGGATGGTTATGAGAAAGGGGTTGTGTCAGAGGCGTGAGTTGGTTTTCTCCCCACCACTCATTGCTGCTGCCTTTTTGGAGCAAAGGGCTCTGAGCATTCATTGCACCCTGCATATACAGCAGCCCCAGGATACCATGAACATCACCTGTTTGCTCTCTGTTGTAGGGTGGTGTAACCAAAGGTGTGCAATGCCAGTGGAGTCTCGGTTCCCCCCTCCCTGTTTCATCTTCAACATTTTTTAGTCTTTCCTCTTTCACTTCTCCTACACAGAGGGCTTTTAAAATGCCAAGGGGCATGATCAAAGTGAACACTTCTGCAAATATCTATATTTATCATATCAGCTGACAAACAAGTTTTTGACAGGATTTCATGAACTTGAAAAACCAGAAAAACAAATCTCTTGGTTTTATTGGTAGCTTACTGTTACCTTCGCCACTTATCACAGTTTTAGTTAACAGCACAATCTTTAGAAAATGAGTCTAAAGTGTGAAGTGCATTTTGTGAGCAGTGTGTTTCTGGTTGTGACTTCTGTATACAAACACATATAGTGAGAGAGATAAGCAATGACTCATTTTTTACAAAAAGTTTTTTCTCAAGTGCTGTCCAATTATTTTTCTATTAGCATCCGAAAGTACTTATTGTTGAAGTGAAAGATCTTCATTTTCAATATGAAGGAATAACCTGATCTCTCAAAGTGTTTTTATGATTCTTCTTGTTTCAGTATCATGTGAGGAAATCTGCAAAAACTGTGGAGATATGACAGCCACAGGCTCAGCTTCTGCTTTCTGGCTATACCATAGAAACAATACATAGAAGAAAGTTGCCTTGCAGAAATATGTGGGAAGTCATGGCTGTTCTTTAGCTTCCCCTTTAGTCAACATAAATTTGACATTTTTTTCTACTTATTCATTTATCTCCTGCTGTTGCCTGAAAGTACCATCAGCCACACAGGCCTGTGAGTCAGCCACCTCTCTGCATGAAGCTGAACAATAAATTCCATTTCTCCCTCCTTGCTCTTTAAATATAACTTCATTCCTCTGTTCCATTGGGGTCAAGATCTGTTACTCTCTTTCCATGTGACTGGTTTACCAACTCCCTTTGGTGTGGCAATGAAAATTAGTCTACATTCAGAAAAACTGAATGCACACATCTTTTTGAGTACCAAAATAATGACAATATCACAGAAAAAAAAGTGAGGTAAAGTTCTTAAAGTAAAGTTTCTCTTCAGACATCAGCATCCCAGACCTGGTAACTTATCTTCTGGCCCGACTTTTCTTTTTTTGATAGATGTCTCAAGAGCTGGGAAGCCACAGATCTGATTTTGTAAGAGTTGTTAATAAAGCATTTATCTCTCCAAAATTATGTTCTGAGTCTGATAAGCTTATAAATGTTTGCAGGCTTTGAGCTTTAAACACATCTTCTATCTTTGTATTGTAAACAACCATTACCAGAGCAAGATCCCAGATACCTGAGTGCAAAGGCCCAATATGCCAAATGTGTTCTCAGGAGCTTCTTGCAAGAATACTAAGATTGACCAAGCCACTGGATACATCCAGAGAGTGTTATTGAACTGCACACTCCTTGCATTTACTTACAGAATTAAATATTTGTGGAAATGCAGGGGCACTGTTGTAAGAGGTTCAGTCTTAAATGGATTTTTAGGTTCTTTAGAAAACATAAGGAAAGCGAAGGGGAGGGGTCATCTTGAATTATTAGGTTTTGCTTTAGATTAAGAGGAAACATCAGATATTCCTTGGTCAGAAGGTCTAACCTTATTGCAATATTTCCTTGTAACACTGTTAAATCCCTGATCTTTTTCCCGATGAAATCAGATCACTAGCTCAAACTTCACATCGGTGTTCACTGGTTTGTAACTGCCCTGGTATTCAGAGGTCTGAACTTTTTTTTGCCCTAAAGCTGTGCATACCCGCTGTCCTTTTCTGTGTGGCAGAAGTGCCATTCACACCCAGGTTGTGCATATGTTTTTCAGAGACACTCCTACTTGAAACAGTTTATATATATGATTTGGCAGCTGTGGGTTGTGTTGGCAGTTGCCTCACAAAAAAAAATAAGTGGAGTATGTTGGATTTGGTCCTGCAGTTTGAGGGAGGTGGATATGACCCTGGGTTGGAGGCTGAATGCCAAAAACGGGGATGAAGCACTTTTCTGGCAGAGGTCACCTCAGTATCCTTAACTTCAGTCAGACTTCACCAAAAACCTGTCACAACAGGGTTCCTCAGACCCCCAAAAAGGTGTTGGTGAAAAGTGTTGACAAAAAGGCAGCTAACAATAGGTACCAGCATCCTTGTCCATACAGAAAACTGGGAGATGCAACTTATTCTGTCTCATGGTTAGCTAGGTGTTTTTAGGGTGTGTTTTAATTGTAGTTCATCTAGCCACAAAGTCAAATGTCCAGTATTTATGATTGAAAGCATTCAGAAAGGCAAAAGAGGGACCTAATCCTTTAACCCCTGAAGGTATAGGTTTATAAAAGTACATAACTACCTAAAGCGTAGATAACTATCTAATATTTTCAAAAGCAAGAAACCTGGTTCAGTGCAGTCAGTCTTACACCCAATGATAATTACAAGCCTGACTGCACTGAAATCACCAATAAATAAGAATTAAATATTTGCAAAATTTACA
Source organism: Corapipo altera (assembly GCF_003945725.1). Lineage (NCBI taxonomy): Eukaryota > Metazoa > Chordata > Aves > Passeriformes > Pipridae > Corapipo > Corapipo altera. The sequence continues at coordinate 1,296,313 of NW_020884881.1, forward strand.
GATATGAAAATTTTGTCCTATGAGGCGAAATCAGTTCAATTGCTTTTAACAGCATCAATAAGTTTCTCTTTGCATTTTTAGGCAGTGAAGGGACTTGGAAATCTGACCACAGGGGTATGAGCCTGCTTACTTCACAAGAACTTCAAATAAAGTGGATCCTTAGGAGTGAAATTCAGTTCTAGGTACATGTATGGCTTGAAATTAACCCCATAATCCAAAGGTCTAATCAACCCGACAACATTTATTTTAAAAATGGGTATTAAAACTCAGACTAATAGTGGATTATTTCCACTCTCCTTCTCAGGCATTTCTTCCTAGCTATGTAGCATAAGAAGTTATTCTGTAGGCAGTGTTGAGTTTATTTTTGTCTAAAATTCTTAAAAGTAATTTTGTTAAATGCATGTTCTTGATAGAATTGCCGTGTTAGCCCAGTTGTTAAACAAGATGTGAGGTTTTTAGTAGCATTTATTGTCCTGGATGCATTTGTGACATGGCATAGAACCTGGATTTTAATATATATCAGGACTTTTTCTTAGAGTCTTTAAGCATTGATGTTAATAACTACTTGGTAATTAATTTGGAAACTTACATTTTAATTATTTTGACAAAAAAAATCAAATCAGACCAGTTCTGTGTTTGAGAACATACTAAATTTTATTCAAGTGGCAACCCATATATTTATTGTGATTTCCTGAGTTCCTGTGATTTCCTCTTAATACATAGGAAGCTGAATTATATTTGTCAGTAATAAAACTTTGAAATAATAACATTATTTTTAGATGGATAATAAGAAGCTGGGGACAGCTGAGCTTCCACTCCAGTTCTAAACAAATGCTGCTTTACATAAAATATAGCTTTCTTCCTCAAATTCCTTCCATTAAAGATCTTGGTTTCAATTGTAATTCAAATAAAACCAAAGCACAAGTCTCTCTCTAAATTATTTCCCCAAATATCTCTCCTTATAGTTCCCTCTCTTCTGCTGCAACCTGTCATTCCTTCTGTCCCACAGAACATTTTCTGCATGGTTGGGGATGAGGTCCAGCTGTCAAGAAGGAGCAGAACCTCAGAAGGCTCGTGGTGTAGATGCCCATCACCTGAGTTCAGGGAGACAGAGCAAGGGCTTTTGGATTTAGCAGAAGCTTTTTACAGCACAGGTGGAGGTTGGCAGGAGCTAGACTGCAAATCCTGGTGGCATTCTCCTCCTCTCTGTCAGAATTATATTCATATGTGTGCACAGACATCCCTTTTTCAGATGGTGGGAATTAATAGCTGTTGACTCATGGGAATTGTCACACATCCCTTGTTATCTTCATTTCGCAATTATTAAGTGAAGCTGCAATATCAAGTAAAATTAACAACAGCAGTGAAACACCCCGAGATCTTAGTGTCCACAGAGGCGCAGGTGGAAAGGTGAAAACTGAAATATTTTTTGGGTTGGGGTATTGCATTGACTTTTATTAAGCATTGGTATTGTCATTGAGTAGTGTTGCAAAACAGAACGTACTTTCTCTCAAAGCTGCTTCTTCTCTTCTGGGGAGTTTGGGGCTGTTTCATTATTCTGAACACAGGCTTTTTGCTATTACCATCTTTTTTTCCCCAGTGGTTGGAAGGGTTTCTCTTGCTCCAGCAGCTCAGAGTGCTGCCTGAATGACTAGTGATTCCTTGAAGAAGCGAATTCTTGAGTTGTCCTTGTCTACTGTTTATACTGCAGGATTTCTTTGTTGTTCTGAGTAAAACTCAGGAGTGGGTGGCATTTTGGGACGAGCCAGACATTTATTTCAAATTTGTTATTTTTCCCATTTTAATCAGGGAAATGTAGTATTTTCTACTGGTTTATTTGAGTTGGTTCTTCCACTCTATTATTCTATTTTAAGCATGTTCAGGTGTATTTTTTGACTATACCACTTTACCTACCTATGTATATAAACCAAATACATGTGAACAGTGTGTTCCTACATACTGTTATTTTTATTAACATTTAATTGGAAAGTTATTATTTGTGTGATATATTTGAACAGATAAAACAAAGAGATTAGTTGAAGTAAATTCCTTATTAATTATTCACCACTTTGTTTCATATTCTTAGTGCAAGATAAAAAAAAGGAAAATGAAAATGTTAAAGTGAAGTGAAATGAGACCCAGAACAAGAATGAAAGTAAAGTAGAGGGGTTACTGCTGCAGGGGTGGGAAGGCTGAGCTCCACAGAGCTGAGGCTTCAAGAGGATGCTAGCCTTTACAAGTAGAGTAAGGCTGTAGTAAGGAGGAGATGGGCAGCACCTGCATTAGCAGCCCCCCTCCAAGGGAAAAATGCAGCTAGAAACACATCAAGAAAGAGGCATTTCAAACACGTCAGATTGGTCTCCACTCCCAAGCCTACAGGCTGAGATAATTGGGCTTAAAAGAAAGGTAGATTTAAGGCCAAAAAGCTGTCTGTTTAATTTTACCCTTTGTCCTATAGTCTGTTTTAGGCAAATAGATTGTCCTTTGTTTTGAATAAACTGTTGCTGAGATTTGGCAGGTGCTCAGGAAAAGCAGTGCTTGCTGGGTGGTCCTGTTGGCTGCACTCTGGGGTGGGAATCCTGAGCGCTGGGCTGTGGCACAGGTCTGCCAGGCTGTGGATGGGTGATAAGGGGCACCTCAGCAGTGCTCCACGGATGCACTGTCTGACCCAGTACATGGCTGAGACAGCTGTTAAATGCACCCTCTAGCATATCTGCTGATAGTATTGGGTAATATTTAGTAGTCAGAAGTTATTTCAGCCTTTCCCATCGTAGAAATGATACTCAAGTCCTCACTGACCATATAGATATGGTCAAAACTCTGTTTGTTTGTGTAGTTGCACGTCCGTCTGTGACAGCAAACATCAGCCATGTACTCAGGAGTGGCTCAGGTCTCAAAGACTGTCTCATCTCTACTCACTGATGGAAACAACCTGCTGAGTAAAAGGTAAGAAAAAAAGGAGTCATGCTGCAAGCTGAAGAACCAATACAGGAGAGATCATCTGTACATGCCTCAGCCTTGGGAAACCTTAGTTTGGAGCTCAGTCAAGGATGAGACACAGGCCCATAGGAAACTTGACTTTATTATTTCCAGGGCTCAGGGAGCTACTCGTTTCCTATTTAATTCAATTAGCTGTGCAGATTCAGAGACAAATGTGGCAACAACAACAACAAAAATGTCTGTAGTTGTTCCAATAATTCTCTGTACTTGTTTCCTGTATTTGTTTCAAATTTAATACTTGCATGGCAACACTCATGCTTGACAAGATGCGGAAACCCAGAGTTTCCTGCTTTTACACTTCACAGTTCCCACATGGGATATGGACGTTTCTGACCTCTTTGTCTGCATTGTTATGATATACATGCCTTTGACTGTCATATTTCAGTATGCAGGGACTCCCTTTACATCTGAAGGGGTTTTGACTGGTAGTTGAGGTAGTTGAGCTGTTAAAACTGTTGTCATGCTGAATCAAGACTCTTGAAAGAGCACACAAGGATACTGTGATACGTTGGTCCCTTCTGCCCTGCTTTGGTCACTCATGTCATCCCATGGTGTGTAGACACTGTGATTGGGAAGTGCTGGTCCCTGGGGTCTGCTTGCAGGTGTCCTGTTCAAGGAATCGCAAAGACTGAGAGCTTCATATTTAGTTTTCGGGAGGCTTATGCACAAATCACAGAATCATAAAACAGTTTGGAAGAAACTCTTAAGGTCCTTGAGTCCAACTATTAACCCAACACTGCCAGGTCCACTACTAAACCATGTCCCTAAGTGCCACATCTACACATGTTATAAATATCTCCAGGGATGGTGACTCAACCACTTCCCCAAGCAGCCTATTCCAATGCTGGATAACCCTTTCTGTGAAGAAATTTTTCATGTAGCTGCAGAGGGCAATAAGATCCCCCCTCAATCTCCTTTTCTCCAGGATAAACAACCCCAGCTCCCTCAGCTGCTCCTCATAAGACTTGTGCTCCAGATCTTTCACCAGATTTGTTTCCCTTCTTTGGACACTCTCCAGCACCTCAATGTCTGTCTTGTAGGGAGGGACCCAAAACTAAACACAGGATTTGAGGTATGGCCTCACCAGTGCCAAGTATATGGGGATGACCACTTCCCTGGTCCTGCTGGCCACATTATTTCTGATACAGACCAGGATACCTTTGGCCTTTTTGGCCACCCAAGCACACTGCTGGCTCATAGTCACCTGCACTTTACCAGCACCCCTAGGTCCTTTTCTGCCAGGCAGCTTTCCAGACACTCTTCCCTCAGCCTGTAGCTCTGCATGGAGTTGTTGTGGCCCAAGTGCAGAACTCAGCACTTCACCTTGTTGAAGCACATACCTTTGGCCTTGGCCCATCAATCCAGCCTGTCCAGATCCCTCTGCAGTACCATTCCTACCCTCTGCCCAGCTTGGTGTTATCTGCAGACTGACTGATCATGCCCTCAATTACCTTGTCCAGGTTGTTGATAAAGATGTGAAACAGGACTGGCCCCAATACTGAGCCCTGAGGAGCACCACTAGGGGCTGGCCACCAAGTGGATTTAACTCCATTCACCACTACTCCTTGGACTCAGCCATCCAGCCAGTTTTTAAAATAGGTCTTCTTGAACTATTTCATTTGCTTGGGTTTGCCAGCATTCCTGCTTCTCCCTACACAGTGACCTAGCTGCCCCTTCTGTTAATGCCTGTCACCACAGTCCAGAGTGTGTAGCTCTCAAAACACAATTTAATTCCTCTCAAACACCAGTCCAGTTGATCCCCTTTTGAGACATAAAAACAATACAAAGTTTTTACAGCAAGAGCCCAGCTGCTTACAAGTAGTACATCTATGTTTTTAATGAATTCATTTACTTATTTTGCAACAACATGATGAGCGTTTAGGTAAAATTCTGCCCTTATCTTCAGATGCCCTCAGTTTCTCATTAGTTAAAAGCCCACTCATTAGGAGGAGCACATTTCTGGGACAAACACATCAGCTGTTGTAAATTGTTTCAGCAAAGTTTTCTGCTGTTCCCTGGTTTTATAGAGGTAAGTGCCATGTTATTTACTCAATTAACAATCAGTAAAGACAAAGTTTTGACTTCTGCCTATAGTCTACCAGTTAGGAAGGCTTTCTGTGTTATTTTCTGTATTATGTCTGTTCTGGACTATAATTTATTTCTTGTGGGTTTTTTTTCTGTCCTCTAGCTATTTGGTGCTTAACACTCCAATATGTAACAGCAATTTTAAGTTAGATAACTGATATTGAAATGGTGTGTCTGTGAACAAAATTCACATTTGAAAAACAGGAGTAATGTTTTCACTTTAAGGATATTTCAGAATTTGATTAATCAATTTAATATTTAAATGTACCAGGCTGTGAGCACAACACCACTCGCCTAGAAGGGAGCTAATCATACGCTGCTCACCTATTTAATTTGATATGAAAAATAAAAAAGTACTTCCTTCATTTGAGGCAAAACATTGAGGGCAATTGTTTCAAAATGGCAGTTACACCTACCAATGGAGTATTTTAAAATAATCTTAAAAGGAGCCCAAATGAAGATGCAGTTTGTTGTTCGGCAATAAGTTCTGTTCATTAATGATTTGTGTCAATCTATTGTGCTGGGGTTCTGTAGAGCTGGAGGTATTTTAAATTCATTTATTTGAAACAATATACACACCAGACTAAGCTGTGTATTGGCATGCAAATAAAGTCTGAAGTTAATTTCACCTCAAATGCTTTATGCATATTTTCCAAATTGTCCCGAGTTTCTGTTCAGCAAAGTGTAATATTCTCTTTTGTACTATCCAAAGAATAGGAATTATATACTGCAAGCAGAGATTTACAGTGGAAATACACAAATGTTTTAACATTTGCCAACATATTAGGGTTTTTTAGCTGACTAAAGGACACATTTTTCCTCTCACAAGATTATAAATCCTTAATAACTCCATGAATTCAACTGGAATCTTTCCAGATTTACACCCTTCAATTAATTTCAATTGAATTTTCTTGAATTACACTGTCTGAAAGCATAATTTATCTTTGTGTGAGCTAAAGTTAATTTAGCTTACAGCATTTTCTCAGGAATAAGCCTAAGACTGATTGTAGGCATTCTCTGTGTTATCAGTTTGACTTAATTTTCTCTGTTATAAGTGCCTCTAATAACAATAAACCTTTCAGAAAGTGAATGTGTGAATTAAGCAGATGGTATGAAAGAAGCTAAACTATTTTACATGCTTTGCAAGAATGTAAACTCATGTATTATTTATTGCACAGTATTACCCGTTCCTACATTCTTATAAGCTATTAAAATTACATGCCTGAAGGTAGGATGTATTCTATTAGTGCCAATTAATGATCATGGTCTTCAGTTAAGAGTATTTAGTGATAAATTAGAAAGAAAATCTATAAAAAATAAGAACTTCTTTACAGAATAGTGTTGGTAGGCACTTTTGTTTTTACCTATCAAAGGTAGGAACCAGAAGAGTGTACTGAACACTACTGAGGACATTAGTCTTAATTATTTAGGGAAGCAAGGCTTTAACAGCTATGACAATCAATACAGCTCCTCAAAAAGGCAAAAAAATGCAATTTATTTTTTCCTCTTTATTCTTTGCATATGGGGAAGAAATAAACATTTAAATTACATATAAAAGTTTATCCTTTCAACATAAACTTTGCAACTTTAAATATTGGAATACTTTCTCTTAAAATACATTTGTCTTCAGGTTATAATGCAATGCAAGCAGACGGACTGGAATTGAAAATAACAATACAGGAAGCTTTTTCATAAAAAAATTAGATCAATGCTTTATATATATGATGCAAGCTAAATTCATGTATTAGATACATAAAATGGTATAATACTCCAAATGTTATGTAGTTTCTTCCACTCACAAAATACTTCTTTTACCCAATCTTTCAGCAATTTAAAAATTGTTCGTGGCATATATATATTTAATCTCCTTCTATTGCACAGACAGTTTTAAAGAATATTATTTTATCTTTCCCCGGTATTGAATGTGTCATCATAATTTGCAGTGATTTAAAATGACAGCACAATCTTTTAACTAAACCATGGGAACCATGACCTGTGTCTTGATTTGGTAGTAAATCCTTGAAAAGTTTCAGTATCCCAATAGGGAATCTTTATCTCTCCAGTAGTAAGTTAAGGATTAACATCTGAAAAATAATTTGAAGACCCTGTGTTAAAGGCAGGGGGCAGTGAGGGGGGAGAGCCAGGAGGGAAGAAGAACCCCTGCTGGCAGTCTTACTGCTTGTCTGAAAGCACAGAGTAAGGACAGGGGATGCCAGCACTCCTGTTTGTGGTTGGGTAGGCTGTACCCAGCCCCAAACTGCCAGATCAAAACCCACCAAAAAACAGGCTCCGAAAATGGGATGTGAAGGCATTTGCAATAATTTACAGTGTTGTTGCACTATAGGAGCATTGGGTGAGTAGGTGTTTAGGGTACACGTGAAAAGGAAAAGGTCAAATACTTCACCAGTGGTGCTTTGGTAACAACACACAGACGCAGGTGTCTTCATATGTGTTTGTGAGATCTGGAAGTGACCACAGCCCAAGCTTTGGCATGGACAAAAGAGCATTGTCCACTGTTGATGGCAAAGGTTAGTATAACATGCAGCTGGCTGTGGGCTACGCTTGGGATTTGCATGAGTACCGGCGAGCTGGGCCTGACCTCTTTACTCTCCACTAACCTGTGCCATCATTTCCCACTTGTAAACACAACTAAAACCGCCGTCATTCTGGAAATGAAAAGGCATATTGGAAAAAAATAGTTATGAGTGTTCTGCTTTTACTGAGGTAATACTGGAATAAAATTAGTTTAAGGAGACGTTTGTACTTCTATGAAACCAGTCCTATGGTATAGAAACAATATGTGCAAACATGTAAGAGTCTGGTCTCTAATGACTGTCTGACAAAGATGTTACAGGTAGATGAGGATAGATCAGGACACATGAAGTACTGAAATGGGTGTTTTTAATAGAAGAATTACGAGCTCCATAGGAAGAGTATCTTTTCAATATCAATTCTTTTCCCTTTCATTCCCATGCTTCCATGCAGTCTCTTCTCTGAAGTTAAGGCATGACATGAGCTGCACATAACAGAAACAATAAAGTTAAACAGGAAATGCCTTAGCAGATCTCTGCCCCAAATATGACTTACTGTAAATCTGTGATACACACCAAAGAGTGTACTCTAGCATTTTCAGTTTGCTTTTAAATGAATAATCCACAGTTTACAAAAACATCAACAGTGATAGCATAGGCCTGAATCCCCATCTCCTTGATCTTTGAATTTCTTTTCATGTATCTTGCACAAAAATAAAGGGATGTTACTTCACGCTTTGCAACGTGGTATTTATGTTCACCTATTGGAAATGAACTGTAATATGAATTATGAAGGAAACAGTGAATCATATGTTCATTTCTGTATTTTGATTGACCTTTAAGTAAGATTACAAGACTATAATTATAGAATCATACAATCATAGAATCGCAGAATTATAGGATGTTTTGAGTTGAAAGGGACCTTAAAGATCACCCAGTTTCAACTCCCCTGTCATGGGCAGGGATGCTACCCACCCACCAGATCATGTTGCTTAAAATCCCATCCAGCCTGACCTTGGATGGTTCCAGGGATGGGGCAGCCACAAATTCTCTGGGTAACCTGTTCAAATGTCTCACCACCCTCACAGGGAAGAATTTCTTCCTTGTGTCTAATCTAAACCTACCCTTCACCACCTTAAGGTCATTCCCCCTTGTCCTATCACTACATGCCCTTGTACAGAGTCCCTCTCCAGCTCTCTTGTAGGCCCTTATTAGGTACTGGAAGGCTACTTTAAGGTCTCCTTCTCTTCTTCAGACTGAACAACCCCAACTCTATCAGCCTGTCTTCATAGGAGAGGTGCCCAGCCCTCTGAGCATATTCATGACCCTCTTCTGGACTCATTCCAACAGGTCCACGTCTTTCTTATACTGGGGACCCTGGAGCTGGATGCAGTACTCCAGGTGGGGTCTCACAAGGGCAGAGTAGATGGGCAGAAACACCTCCCCCAGATTGCTGCTCACTCTTCTCTTGATGCAGTCCAGAACAGGGTTGGCTTTCTGGGATGTTAGCACACATTACTGGGTCATGGTCTCATCAACCATCAACCAACACCCCCAGGTCCTTCTCCTCAGCTTGTTATTTTCCCTCTGTTCACTGTTTAACTTGATATCTAATCTGAGAAATATTTCTGGAGAATTATGAAGACGTGAGTCAAGAGACTGAAAACTGGTAGTTGTGAGGATACAACTAATGCTTAATTTCTCTCTGATGCAGTTTTACACTTTTGGAACACAGAAGGTTTCAAGATAGAAATACTTCTGTAAAATACTTACCTGCTTACTAATGCAAGCCATTATTCAACAAAACTGGGAAAAGCATGACTTTTTACACAATTTTGAAACAGAAAAATAACTGCTGTTATTTTTTGTTATTTTATATTTTGTTATTTTTTTGTTATTTTATATTTCCCCAGAGAGGGAGCAAGACAGAGGCAGACTGGACAGATTTTTCAAATTATTTGCAAGGTACTTTTAAATGTGATTGTGTGGCAAAAAAATGCTTAAATACAGTTGAAATGTCCATATTTCTTAGCCATCATAACAATTGCTATACTAAATGTGGTCAGCCTATATTCAAAAAAACATTTCTTCTAGCTGCCAATTTTGTACATTTCTTGGTGGAATGAAAACAATCCTGTTCCATTATTTTCCTTTGTAAGTGTCTTCACACTTTATTTGTTTTTCAAGCAAAATACCTTCCTACAAATATGAGAAATAGTAGTTAAAATTAATATGTTTACAATGAAAGCAAGTGCAGAGCTATACTCAGCAAGGCAGGACTCAATACCACATATGAGAGGCTGAAAGCAAAATTGGAAAAATGCTGTAAATCCAATTTAGATCCCAAGGCATGACTCTTGTCTGTTGCAACTCTGTGATTTAACTGTATTTCTTTCCTACTCTGGATTTTAAATTATGTTTGTCAGATACAGGTTAATGAGGGAATCTGAAGTGGCTGTTACCATAAGAACTCCAGATTTATTTATTTTTGTTAGTGTGTTTCTGAATTCTGAATTAATTATGGAGTTCAGTGACAGATGTGCAGTCTAACTCATACCTCAGAGATAAAACAAACTGTGTTATAGCTAACTGTATGGACTATACTTCAAGTCAGCATACAGATGAGTATAGAATGGAAGCATTAATTTGTTGGCTGTTATGAAGCTGTGTTACCTGGTTATAAGACCAGCATAAAAATCATAACCAAAAGCAGCAGCTGTAACATCATGTTACAGTACAAAGAATGCCAGGATAATACCTAAAAAGCATCAGAGAAGAAGAACTGGCCATCTAGAGAACACCATTGGTCTGTATTGGAACACCTGATGTGCAAGTAAGCTTCTTCAGTGTGACAGTATATATTTTTATGGATTTTAAGTGGCATATTTTCGAATCAAAGTGCACAATTAAGATTCAGTTGTTTTCAAATATGTGGAAAAGAAAATATAGTGGAATTCTGACTAATAAACACAGTTGAATACAGGTTGGACTAAGCTAACAACAGTTTTTTAGGAAAAGCAAATATTTTCTTGTTACTTGTTACAATAATTATGAAAAGAATATACAGAAATGAACTAATTTTTTCTATTCAAGAAAGGGTATATTGAAATCCAGCCATAACCTGCTTCATCCTAAATTGCATAGCAGAAACTTAAGCAAATAGAAAACTACATGTCATTTTGTGCAGTGACAACATGATCCAAAATTTCCTGAATACAATAAAAAAACTTCATTCTCATCAACTTCAATGGATTTGTGATCAGACCCCACTTCATAGAATCATAGAATCAGACGGGTTGGAAAGGACCTCTGAGATCATCAAGTCCAACCCTTGATCCACTACCATTGCGGTTACTAGACCATGGCACTAAGTGCCACGTCCAACCTCATCTTAAAAACCTCCAGGGACGGAGAATCCACCACTTCCCTGGGCAGCCCATTCCAATGGCTGATTACCCCCTCTGTAAAGAATTTCTTTCTAATATCTGACCTAAACCTCCCCTGGTGCAGCTCAAGACCATGCCCTCTTGTCTTACTGCTGATTGCCTGGGAGAAGAGACCAACCCCCACCTGGCTACAACCTCCTTTCAGGGAGTTGTAGAGAGTGATGAGGTCTCCCCTGAGCCTTCTCTTCTCAAGGCTAAACAACCCCAGCTCCCTCAGCCTCTCCTCATAGGACTTGTGCTCCAGTCCCTTCACCAGCCTCGTTGCCCTTCTCTGCACCTGCTCCAGCACCTCAACATCTTTCCTGAACTGAGGGGCCCAGAACTTGACGCTTACGAAGAACTCATTTTTGTTTTTAGAATATAGAGCAGAAATATTGAGAGCATATTCTCTCTGAAAACACTGCAGTGCCTCAGAAAGCTATCTGAATCATTGGGAAGTTAAATTGACCGTGATAATATGTCACTGAATACAATTTGAATCAAACTTGATAATGAGCTTCATGGAGGAATCATTACTTTCTCTTCTCATTAAAAAACGGGATTAAAGTAGTCCAATTAGTGCCCATGCATAAGAGCAAAAAGGAGGAAATCCAAAGATACAGCAGAGGAAAATGTAATAAAAGATTTTTTGTTCTTGTTTAGAGGTTTCTTCATGCATTTGTGAAACAACACATAATTAATCTTCTGCTCTTTCTGAACTATAGGCTTACCCGCTTTTTTTAAAACTTGTTTCGCTTGGCTTCAGGTGACTTTTGAAAGAAAAAATAAGTATCTGTAATTAAATTCCCATCTGCAAATAACATCAGAATTAATTGCAGATTAATGCAATTAGATTGGAATTTTTTCAAAGGATTTTTTTTTTAATTATATCCTCTTTAGGGAATTGTGTATATGGTAATGTTTCTTGTGCGGAATAGACAGTAGCAGGAAAAGTGAGATGCTTTGCAATGAAATGCAGTGCTTTGTTGCCGTGATTTGCTTTAGCCATGAAAAAGGTAGGCATGTTATTGTGGCACTTACCACCTTATTCTCAGATTAATAGAGATAGTTGGGTGACTAATTCCATATAGCTTTAAATAAGGAACTTACAATAACTTTTGGAGGTGTCAAGTATTCACTGCAGGATCCTGAATGACTGTCCTTGACCAGACTCCAAAATTCTAAACAACTTGAACAGCGTTAGACATATTCCTGCCTTTTTTTTTCTTCTGTGGGATTCATCTTGCAGATGCAGAAATTTGCATGTCTACAGTTCAGCAAGGTGACCAGCCTTCACAATTTCAAAGATTTGGTCAATCCAGTTGAAAGACTCTCAAGAATTATTTGACATGTCCTGAGATAAATATTTTCATTTTGTCACTTTTGGTATTTTTTACGTGGTCCTAAGTGATCAGTTTTGGCATGGGCCAGGTAACCTACAGAGGTCTCTTCCAACCTCAGCTATTCTGTGATTTAAAGTCTTGTCAGGGATAGGAACAAGAATTGCCCAAGAATTAAAAATATAACTTAAAATTACCCTGCAATATTGTTTCCTGGCCTAACTGTTCTGATTTACTATTTGCAATGTTCTAATGCCTAAAGCTGTCAGACCTAGACAAGAACTGTACTGTATTAGTCATTAATCTGACAAAATGATCTAATTATATGTACATAATAACACAAGGCTAAGCAATCCAGCATTTGGATTGTGGGAATAGGAAGCTAGGATCTTTTCCCAGATTTACCTACACAGAAATTCACTAATGGTTTTTAATTTTCTCTTTGTACTCCTCCTATTTCATTTGAGCTATCACTTTCTGAGAAAAACTCTGTTTATATTATGAATTTTTTTCTCATGTACTGCAAAGCAATCCAGTCCAAATAATGAAAAATCACTTACCAATCTACTAAGATAGTTTGCTATATCAAAGGAATGCAGATTACTGTGGTGCACTGCTCAGTTTGTATAAACCAGGAAAGTCACTTTTTGTGGCTTGTTTGTTTGTTTGTTTTTCCCAGCCTATGGCATTACTTAAAGGATTATGCAAGACTGCAGGAAAATGGAGAAAAATATACCAGTTGCAAGCATAAGACTTTCTTCCAGCAGATTAGTAGAGTGAAAATAACCTGGCAGCCTTTTCCAACAGGGAGGCTTGTACACAGTACCAGCTTGATGGCCTGTAGCAATGGCCCATTTCATTCAAGGATATTACCTTAATAGGATCTAAAGGATTGTGAACGAAGTTATAAAACTTGGGTGCAAAATCTATACTTAGGCATGCCAAACAAGCATTCAGAGAGTGGCTGAGGAAACAGCATAAGCATACATCTGTAGCTTCCTAATGAGTGCTTGCTCCTGGGGAGTCCAGCATTGTGGCTTCTTTCAGTCCTGCTCTCCACTCCCTGCCCCTAGTCACTGCCTTCTTCCTACCTTGGGAAGGGGCTCTCATACCAAACCACAGGTTGGGGGAACTCAATGCTTTTCTGAGACTGAGGATGGGAAAACACAATACCAAGGATAGAGGAGAAAAAGGCTGTTCTGCAGGAGACATTAGGATAAAGTAGAGACTTAAGGGAAAGGCAGAAGATAAGAAGGAAAGCAGTGGCAGACAGGAAAAGATACATCAAACTCAGAGGATGGAAGAATGGCAAGGAAGGACAAATGACAGAGGGGAGAAATCCTGGATTATGTTACTTATTAGAGCCAACATATTTTCAAAGACTGGAAATTTTTTTGTTTAATAAATCTGATGGCATATTTGGATTGAGGTACCTGCAGCCTTCCTGTAGATTTGGCATCCCATTATAGATTAAAAGATAATATCCAGGGAGTACTACAAAATCTAGTATTTGGAGCGGCGAGTTGGTTATACTGGTTTGGACAACAAGAAATGTAAAGATCCAGGTTGTGCATGAGAAGGTGTGAGGAGCCCTCCTTGTTCAGGAAGGAGTTAAGTGATTAACTGATGTTTACTGAGAAAATACCAGGGACAAGTGAAGCTAGACTTTATGATAGGACAACTTGGGTTTGACTTTACAGGCAAGGAAAGAAATCATTAAAATGGATGTAAAAATAGGGAAACATCCAGTTTCAGGACATTTCAAATTCACATGTCTGGTGCATGAATAGGCAGTGATTGCAGTGATTTAACATGTGACTAAAATGGAGAATCTAGACAGCTGAATGATAGAAGATAAAAACTGAGCTGATAAACCATGTCATACTACATATATTCATAGAGAAATCATTTTTATGATCTCTGAATTGTAAAAAGTTCAGCAAAGAGACCTTAATGACAAACCAAGGACAGAGTTGAGTCGTGCTTCTTGGTGAAAAGATCAGAGATTCTGGAGCAGCTGCCTGCAGGCAGTGGCTGAACAACTACCCCATTGGGTGCAAAGTAGGGATGTGAGTGTCTGGGGTGCCAGCAGCCTGCCAGCTCTGGCAGCTCCCAGAGTACTAGCAGTCCCCAAGCCAGTGTGATTGTCAGGGAAAACAGCAGACCCTGAAGGAAAAAATTAATACTAATACCCCCACTTTTACAGACTAGGTCCCTTTTTTTAAGATACAGTATGTTCTTCCAGCTAGTTCAGATCTGCTTAACACAATTCATTTTCTTTAGCATGTTGTTATTTAATTTGCTTTCAGTATAACAAGTAGCTTAAACCACTAAGACATTAACACTACCACCCTTCTAGCCTGTAGATTGATTATTGCTCTTGCATCTATTCATTTAGAAAATGAAAATGAAATTCAGGAATATTTCATACACTAAAAATTGCAGCATTTCTGAGTTCTCTTCATTAATCTGTGTGAGGTAGAAGTGTCTGCCTTTTTTAAAATTCTATTTCCTATTGTGACATTAGTATATACAGATAGTAAAGAAGGCCATAGTCCCACTGTGATGATCTTCTAGGCAAGTGAAGACTGACCATAGCAGAGCTTGCTTGGAAGCTGAAATTTCAAATACGAAGCACATTCTTTTTTTATACTGTTGTTTTAGGTTATTACTTGATTAACTAATTTTTCTGCAGACATCAAGGGACAAATAAATGTTAGAGAAGGTTTGAATCAGCTGTGGGAGGTGTCTGAATGAAAGGGAAAGCAAAAAAAAAGCTGAGCATCAGAACACACTTCTGGACAACAAAGTCTATCAAAGAGTTTTTCAAAGCATTTGAAATTAGGCTTAACTTCTACAAGATCGGTTTTGTACTTTTCTCTGTTTGTGCTGACTATAATGTCACCAAGAGCAAATCAAACCAAAAGATGTCCCCTTGTCATGGTATCTGCCTCCATGCTGCCCTTCTAACATGTCTTATCTTGATTTTGTTTTCAAGGGTACATCATAGCAATTTCCCAGAATAAAACATACCATGGATGTCCGGGTCAGACAGTTAGCAGTGATGTCTCTGCTTGCAATGGTTGATGCTCATCTGCCAAAGCCGGCACAGGCCCCTCTGGTTCTGCACAGGCCCTTCATGGTTGTTTGGAACGCACCAACAGAGCAGTGCAGGCTGCGGTACAAGGTGGACCTGGATCTCAGTGTTTTTGACATTGCATCCAACATCAATGAGACTTTGAGTGGATCCAATGTGACAATCTTCTATCACACTCATTTGGGATACTATCCTTACTACTCAGATAGCGGAGATCCTGTTAACGGAGGGGTGCCCCAGAATCAAAGTCTTATCAAACACCTTAGTAAAGCAAAGTCTGACATTGACTATTGCATACCCATGAAGAAATTTCAGGGACTTGCAGTCATTGACTGGGAAAACTGGAGGCCCCAGTGGGACAGGAACTGGGGCAATAAAAGCATTTATAGAAATAAGTCTCTTGAGATTGTTTGGAGACGTCATCCTCGGTGGTCAGAAGAGAAAATTAGAAAAGTGGCTAAAGAAGAATTTGAAAATGCTGGCAGGAGTTTTATGAACAACACCATCCTTCTGGCTGAGCATATGAGACCAAATGGTTTGTGGGGTTACTATCTTTACCCAGACTGCTACAATTATGATTACAAAGAACATCCCCAAACATACACGGGGAAGTGCCCACCCATCGAGTCTTTCCGCAATGACCTCCTGCTTTGGCTGTGGAAGCAAAGCACTGCTCTCTACCCTTCTATATACCTGGATTATATACTGAAATCAAGTCCAAATGCACTAAAATTTGTTCACTATCGGGTTAAAGAGGCAATACGTGTTGCCTCAATTGCTCGAAAAGACTATGTTTTACCTGTGTTTGTTTACTCCAGACCATTTTATGCCTATACTTTTCATGTTTTAACAGAGGTAAGCAGACAGACTTCTTTAGAAATTGAGAGATTTGAAACTGCCTTTTAGAAAAAATATGTTCTAAAAGCTTTTCCTGTATAAAAGCACTTATACATTTGTTTTTCATGTTAAGGCAGCCCCTCTGAAAGGAAGTACTGTAGTCACAGTACAAAACTCTATATCTTTAAAGCATTAATATTGCAGTGGTTTGGTCTGCTTCTGTAGGATAGCATTGTATATTTTTAATGAGGGTAATTTAGAAAGAAAGTACAAGGAAATAATTTCCTGAAGGAAGTAATTCATTTTGATATTTTAATTCTTCAGGACAGCTTGTGAAATGAACTTGACAAATTTTGTGAAGTTTAAAACTAATTAGTGTAATGGAAAGACAAACTTTCATGAGAAAGGACCTTCAGGGTTTTTTGTTTCTTTATGCAAACGTAAATTCATTCAGTATAGAAATAAACCAGTCAAGTAAAATAGTCTGGCTTGCAGTTCCTAACTCCTGCATGATGACCATTGACCATCTATCTCACTTTTCAGAGGAACAATATTTTCATGCCCAACATTTTTAGTGATAAAACGTGGAGTCCTTTTATTAAAGAAACCAAGTTTTCGAGTCATGCAATATTTCTTCAACCAAAGATCAAGTGCAATAAATATATAGTATCCACAACATTGATGGTAAATTATATACATTCAAATCCCAGACTTTGTGGATATGTCATGGCAATTGTTGCTGTGACTTTGGTTATGCACGTAATAGAGAGGCACAGATGCTTATTCATTTCTCTAGTAGTTGTCCCAAGTGCCAAAAGTTTTTCTTCGTTTGCTATCAATTCCCTGAGAGGGAAGAAAACCTGGGGCAGAGAGCTCATGAAAACAACCCCTTGATGACTAAGAGCATCTGGGAGTGTTCCCTCCCTTTGTTTTATGGACAGCTGCAAGAGAGGTCGCTTCTGCTGCTGCCAAAGACAAGTTCTTAAACCAGAACAGAAGACAGCAGAGAAGTGTCAAAAGAAAAGGCAAAGGTTGGTCCAGTGAACCACAAGCTGCATGTGACTGCATGGAGCTGGAACTGAAGATGTGCAGCAGAGCCCTGAGAGCCTGAGAAGTGTTTCAGGCTGACCCTAGGAAGAAAATGGCAATTTCAGGCTGCCTCTGCGAAGCAAGTTATACATAGAAGTAATCATGAATTTGCTCTGTTCATTTTCAGCAACCAGGGACTCTCTGGAGATGTTTTCTGTGTGGAAATCACAGGTCCTAGCTGGCTCAGAAACCAGGGGCAGATAGGAAAAGGCTGGGTCCCACTGAAGGCAAGGAGTCACTGGGGTCAGTACAGGCAGAATTTCGCCCAGAACACCTTTACTGAAGAACCCGGACTAGGAAATACGTGAGCATTCTTCAAATGCAGTCTGTAATAATACTTTCTTATAAAATTGACTAGTCTCTTGATTGATATAAAAATACCATGAATGTTACTGAAAGCTATGAAAACTAACATGCTGTTACCAGCTATGTGTGAATTCAAAATCTGTGGTGGTATAAAGTTATTGTTTTACCTTGAGGTATTTTCTGAACAGTACAGTGGTAATTTGGAGTGAAGCTTCTTTCAAGTTACACTCTTTAACTCACCATCCTGTTTTCCAGTTGCATGTAGCCATTTACTTTTGGATGCTTTAAAGTTCACTTTACAACTCTGTAACAAGGGAAGATCTTTGCATAGCCAGAGAAACATATTTGGATTTTTCTCACTACATATTTTCTAATACAGACAGTACCCAGCACCACAGGCAGCCATGGGACAGGGCTTGACATATCTCCAGACTATACACACCATCTGTGAGAACAGCTTGGGGTCTGACAGGAACTTACAGGGTTGCATTTAATAACATTTTAAATAGGAATGATCCAGAAAATAATGTTCTTGTTTTCCTTCCTAGCCCTGGAGACACCAGGATATTTTAAATGTGGGTTTGTGTGTTCAGATTTTAGATTAGATTGGAGCTTCTCATTTGATCCATATCGTGCCCCTAAGTGATGCTCATGAAGTTACAAACAAGGTATGAAACCTTCCAGCAACAACATGCGTGAAGATGACAAGGAAAGATGCTTGTGTAGCACAATGACACCCAGGCTGAATGGCCTTAGAAAAATTGGGATAGCAGGCTATATTGTTACCTGAGTTCTGTCAGGGACTGGGCCAAGAAAACCACTGCCCTGGTCCATCAAGCTATGCAAGAGCTGTGCATTCTATTCCAACAGAAACACTGCTGGCACATTCAAGACTTGTGTGTAAGCTCTTCTGCACATAGTATGAAATATACAGTAAATAGCACAATGGAATCAAATGGAAAGAATTGTTATGAACTGAAGTTACTGAGGGAGAGACACAGGTCTAGCAGACCTTCAGAAAGATGAAAGGCCCAGGTCCCAAACAGATGCTGCAGTTGTGTGTACTGTACTTTTCACCCCAACTGCACCTTGAAATCAGGTGAGTTGTGCATAAGGTGCCTGAGAAATTAATCCTACTTTTTATCTTAGAAACAATTTATAATTTCTGATTTGGGATTCAAATCATTATGAAAGATTTCTGTATTTTCTAGAAATACAGTTTGCCATCTGTAGGGCATTTAGAAACTTTCTGTGTTGACAATTCACTACTAAGTGTGTGGGAGAGGGAAGTCACACAGTAGCATCTGTGCTTCCTGACTAGATGGCTGAAGTCATTAATAAAACTGTATGACAACTGACAAATGATGAATAATGGATAACAATTATCTTGTTCACCTGCAGATAGTCTTCTCTGATGACCAGGTGTGCATGTGTACAGAGACCATTCCCTGCAACCTGACCAGGCTTGCACTACCATTCCTGAATACAGAAAATACATGTCTGTAACTAAAACTGTTCAAAATTTGAAGGAAAGATTACAGATGTGCTTGTTTTTCTTTCCTCAACTTGTAACTAGAACTGACTCTCCTGTTTCCTCTTGAGCTCCAAAACAGAAACAGTTTGTCTCACCTCCTAATTTTTTTAGTGTCCAATGCAGTAACTTGGCTCATCTAAATATGGAAAAATATTGACAGAAACTAAATCCTCCTCCTCCCTGCCAAATCAGCTGTCTGTTTGGAGACAGCCCTGCATAGTCTCGAGGACCTTTGTTTGATGAACACTGTCCCCAAAAGCTCAAACAAGAATGAGCATCAGAAGGGAAAAAAGGCTTTGTCAACTTGTTAATCATTTGGAGAAATACCAGTTGCCTATGTCTGATACAAGGAACGAATTAGGATTCTCCACCTAGACAAATGCAAATATGCTCATATTTAAAATAGCTAATTTTCTAAAAAAATGTATGTTTTCTTCTTATGCTTACCCAGAAGAACCATGCCAGTTGAGCCCCCACCAATGCCAAGCTGTGCTGCGTGAGGAGGGTCACTTGGTTCGGTCCCAAAACCAAGACTGCTGTGTCCACCAGAGGCTGCTAGTGGAGCTTGTATGCCTCACTCAGGTCTTCATGGAGGCACCTACCTATCTCTAGTCCCAGTTTGCTACTCTCAGCCATTTGGAGAGGCACATATCTTTCCTTTTCTGAAAATGCCCAAATGGGTGGTGAAACCTTTATTTTATAACCCTGTCTGTGACAGGGGAGGGGTGGTGGTGGTGACTCCTTTGTGTGACTATCCACTGATCACAGCACCTACCTCTGGTGAAGAAGCTCTTGGCTCTGTTCTCTTTTGAGCCCACTCAGGATGGATCCAGCACCCTGTGTTAGGCACCAGAAAAGAGTTAAGGAATCATCAGACTAAAAAGAACAAGTGATGAGAGAGGAAAAATAAAAGTAAGGGCACAACCTCCTGTCCATAGGTTATTTGGGGAAAAGCCCTTCTGTGCTGATGGCTTTTGGGGTACTGAACATGACACAGTCATTCAGTAAAAGACATAACTATGAGAGTCAGAAACCTTAATTCTTTCCTTGTGGGTAGGTTACCTAATCAGTAAAATGAATTTGTCATAAGCTCTAGTCAGGTTCCCACTTGTTTCTTGCTCTTCCTTTGAATCTTCATTGGGTTGGTGCGAAGTAAAATGGCATCAGAAAGAAATGTCATCTGTAACTGCACAGTGAAGGTAACACTCTCTAGAGGGTTAGATGGAAATTATGTATCTTTTAAGTGTGGGGAAAGAGAGAAAAATTCAGAACATGTCTTTCTAACTCTTTTTCTTCCTGGGAAGGACTCTTAGCACTCGAACTTTGTTTTAAAGAATAAAAAAAAAGGAAATGTAAGATGTAAGAAGAGTGTTTAAATGGAGTCCCATACAAATTTTTTGCAGTAAGCTGCTGTTTTCACCAGCATCCAGCACCTGTGCAGGTGCTATAAGAGTCCTTTAAGCATCCCTAGGGAAACATACCTTCCAATAAAATGCCACATGTTGGCCTTAGCCTGAGAAAAATGCTGAATTGCTCAGTTGATTATTGATTATTTATTCTGGCTGTCTGATAAGTTTTCATTAATTTGTTAATGAGATCTGAAATGTGTTAGTGCTAAATCACTCAACCATCATGCGACTAATGTAGAATTACAGTTAAGCCTTTGTATCTTGGTAAACTTCATAAAATACTTTACAGTTGAGGAAAGCCTGGGAACCCCAAATATCAAGATGTCAGACTCTATTTCACATTCTTTTAACATCTGATATTTTGATCTTTAATTAACATATTTTTGTTATTGATTAATTAATTTGCATAGGAAAAAACACCCCCATTTCCCACGTTAAAGTAACCCCTGCAGCTCACACAACTATCCTTTTAAAAACTAGCACTGGACTGTACACTGTTAAGAGTAGAAGACTAAAAGACTGCTTAGATGATCAGTGGCAACATGAACTTCAGGCAAGACCGATTATACTCTGTATCACCCTGAACCCTGCACTAAAAGCCAGTAGGCAGGCTCTGCTCTTCCAAACTTCTGCAGGTTTTCTGCACTGTTTTGTCCAACCTTTACTTAAGGGTCAAAGCCTCTGCTCACTCTGTCATCTCTGCAATTGTCTCCAACTCTTCAGCGGATTCTCCCTTTCCTGGGGCATTTATTTGTGCCTTCTTTTGTATCTCTGACCATAAATGTTTCAGGAACAGGGACTCTATTACTGTGCTTTGACAAATAAACAAGCCCACTTACAAAGAGAAATAAATTATTTAGTGGTAATTAACAATAATAACATGGTTCTTCCACTCTATAATTTTGCCTTTCTAAGATGCCACCACCGTACCAAGATAATTTGGCTGGTCTTTTGGATTGTTTTTCATAAAAGAGGTGCAAAGAATTTTCTCTTTCTTCATCAACCCAAGAAATATTGTAATGTCTGTCATTACAAATACTGATCAGAAATTACTTTTTAATCAATTACTGCAGACAGAAATGGTTTTAGATGGTTTGATCATGCCTTGAAATTTGGGGAAAGAAGAAGTTCCGCCCTTTGTATTTTCTAAGATTGAATTGCATTTCTCTGGACAAAATATTCACAGACTCAGGAAATGGCTTTAAGACACTTGCAAGATACGTTGCTATGCTGTTGGCAAGGCATCAGTGCCTCCTCTTCTACACTCAGGCTGCTCTGGTGCATTTGCTACTGCTATTGCTACAGCTTGGCTGATAATTGGTTCAATACTAAAAGTGAACATGGTTAAATCAGTATGCAACATGTGTGCTTTTCTTACCTCCATTTAGCACTATGTAGCAGAGAGAGAGGCTTATTTTTCAAAGCTATGTTTCCTGGACTAATGGCATTCATGCTGATAGAAACAGCAGTCCTGTAACTGTGTTGGTATGGCTGAAGAAGCATGAGTTAGACTCCTGCCTAAAGCCTATCAACAGTAATTAGACACTGTAAGGGTGATTTAACGATGTGTGATCATACTTATAATCACTTGCCAAAAATTGTGCCTACATAGGTTTGGTAGTCATTCAAAGACTGGTAGACAAAACTGATCACTCAATTCTTACTCCACCAGTTTGGTTGGAGGCACCCTTGTGAATAAACTATAAGCATCACAATTATTATTATTTAGTAGTCAGACTCTTGAATGCCACCTATGCAAACCTTTGGAGAGACACAGAAGAGCTTTCTAAACTAAACATGGATTTTATTGTGAAGAATATACCACAGGACCAATATTGCCTGGGGGGGGGGGGGGAAAAAAGTGATTCCCATATCCCAGTGCTTTTTTACTTTCACTTTTGTGTCTTTGTTTTTCTGATGTGTGGTTTTGGCCTCCTTTTTCAGACAGATCTGGTCAACACCATTGGGGAAAGCGCAGCTTTGGGAGCAGCAGGAGTTGTTCTCTGGGGCAGTATGAAATATGCCAGCTCAAAGGTAGGTCTTATCAGTTTATCAACATTTAGGAGTCAGTTCAATATCTCTTCTCTGCCACCACACCCTCCATAACACCCACCTATTTTTATCAATGTCATCAGCCAGCAACTGAGGAGGTTGGCTCAGTATTGCTTTCAGGTCTTGTTAGTTCTATACTTTTCAAGGTTGAGAAGTCCCATTGCTCCAGAGCACATTGCTTTGGGCAGGTCATTTGTAGCTCTGTGGAATAATGAGTCCAGGTGAGAAGAAAGACATGCTTCGAAACAGTGCCATACCAATATATGTGCTGCTTGTTTTACTCTATTCTACTTTGTAGCTATGGCAGTTGTATAGATCCACTGAGAAGGAATGGAGTTTGGAGGCAGAGTATTTTCCCTGATTGCTAGTGTTGAAATCACACATAGGAAATAACACTGCCACAAGAAAAGTCCTAGTTTCTGCTGCCAGGTTCTTCAGGCTTTCTCAAATAATCTCTCTTGAAGTGATGGAGGAGATGGGAGGCTGCACTGGAGTTTCCCAGGAGGCATGGCAGTCTAGCCCCCACTCACTCCTAAACCTTGGCTAGGCTTTAGTGTCCACTCTGCTTTTCATGCAGTCTGTTCTTCTCCTAAGTCTCTGGCAAAGCACTGCTGATTTGGGCAGAAGAAGCAGGAAATCTGAACTGGAACTTTCTAGCTGCAGCTGCAACAACTTTTCTGCTGGTTGATGAAAATTATGCGGCTCATGGTAAACTGAAGGGGTTGGAGAGATCAGGACCAGAGTAGTAACCCAATATGTGCTTGAAAACCTGTTAGTCCCATGCACTGCTCCTAGTCGGTAGTTACTAGGAATATCTACTTAAGGAACTAGTTAGTCTCAGATTAACACATAAACTCTGCTTCCTGGTACTCATCCCTAGCCTCGTACTGTATGTTTCTACCAGGTACTCAAATAGACAGTATAGTAAAAGTCAATTTTTTTTCTAATCTTACACTGGAAGTAAGATCATTAAGACAAATAGATCACTCCAGTATGTAAGTCCAACAAGATTTATCTCAACTGGTTACTTTAGCCAAGAACAGTTTAGTACTATCTTCTTAAATATGATAACTTGGGCATAGTGCTAGCTACTGAGAAATATGTAATGGTTTTTTATTATTTACAGGAGAGCTGTTTAACTGTGAAACAGTACGTTGATGGACCCTTAGGACATTACATCATTAATGTGACCTCAGCAGCCAAACTCTGTAGCAAAGTCCTGTGCCAGAAGAATGGAAGGTGTATCCGCAAAATCAGCAACTCTTCTGCTTACCTCCATTTGTCACCCACTGATTTTAAGATCCGGAGCCATCACTCAGAGAAGGGCCACAGGTTCCAGGTGACTGGTGAACCCAGCCTGGAGAGTATTGAAGCCATGAGGCAGAGATTTGTTTGTCAGTGTTACCAGGGCTGGACAGGAATATTTTGTGAATTGCCTGACCAAAGGCTATTGGAGCACTGGATTCATGTAGTGTTCAGTAGATCAAGAAAACAAAAGCTTTTTATCTTCCTCTTAGGAGCCATACAGCTCCTTCTGCTTTGTTCCACACACTAAAGTCTTCTGAGGCAGTGCAAGGAAGTAAGAAATGGTGCCTCTACGAGTTCTGTTCCTTGGTAAATTTTTATTGTACAGGGCATTGTGGATTAAATGATTTTATCCTGTTTTATTAATCTCTCACTCCTGGAATTGCTTCAGACACTAAACATTTTGAAAGCAGATCCCTTTTTTTTTTTAACAGCTCCTTTACTCCTAACTCATGTTTTACTCGTACATTCAACAGATGCTTCTGCAGCGGCAGTGAAACTTTTTTACTGGAGTAAAAAAGTTGGATGAAACTGTACAAAGATTCAACTATGCAGAAACTTTAAAAAAAAAAGAACAGAGAACCTCTTTATTTCAGGGCTGGGTGATTTAACATGGTGATCAGGAAAGTCTTCATGTGGACCAGGGATTGCAAACTGTTCACTGCAGCTCTTGCTGAAGTCAGGTGGCACTTTGTGTGAGCAGCAGCACTGTGTCCAGAAGCCACATCCACCACAGCTCACTGATCCTACTGCTTCTGCATAGGCAGTGTGAAGAGTATGGAGTTATACATCAGCACACACTTTTAAAATTGTATATTTCAGTATTTTGAGGCCTAATTTGACTCATTACTTCTAGAGGTATTTACAATGCCATAAGCTTCAAAGGTACTTTTGACTGAACAATTCCTTTTAGGTGAGGGGCTCCTAAGCTCTGAGAGCAGTGCTGGCAGCTGGCACCCCATGGTGCTTCTGCCTGGGCAGGGAATGGTGGAGTGCTTCTCTGCTCATTCTGAGCCCTTGGGAAGGAGGCAGCCTTGCTGCTTGGCACCCCTGCTGCCTTTGGAGCTGCTACAGGTCTATGCTTTCCACTGTCTGGTCAGTGACTGGGAAACAGGAACGAACTGACAGATCCCACTCTCACTGTGCATCTCCCTGATGCAGGGCAGGAGAAAATGAAGAACTCTATTCATTGGAATATTTTGGCTTGCAGCCTTCAGCTGCAGATGGGAACCTCTTTGAAGGTGGTATAGCTTAATGAACTACTGATTACTGGTTAATTTAGCATCCATAACACGTCATACTTTCAGACTGTGGCACGTCCATTTGCAGTTATTCATTGGTTCACGTTCATGTGTGAACAAATGTGTTTTCATCAAAGACCTCTCTGTCTTCCACACAGCCTTTTGATATAACAATGGATGCTTTCACTGAATTGAAGACAAAGCCAAAACATTCCCTACATCTCTCTGACTTATGGAAGATACTAAAATGATTTTCTTTTGAGGCTTTTGTATGATGCATTGAACTGAATATTGTTCCAGATCACAGACGCGGACATTAATAAGAAATCCACATATGGGTCTAAAACTTTTTTTGGCTCTTACCAGTGGCTGTAGTGATCATCTGTGGCCTGACTACATTGCTTACAGTACATAGCACCCTATTGCTGTAGCAGTTTGATTAAGATCAGCAAGGCTATATGAAGAGAATACTCAACTGAGTAAAGAGGTCTGAATCTGGCCCTCAATCAGGCTCCCTTCTTGATACTGCCCTAAATTACTTTAAACATTAACATGTCACAATCGATGTGAAATGTAAAGCTTTGGTTCACTCAACCAAATACCCAGCTCACAAAATATCTGCAGTGGATGTGTCAGTGCTGCAAACTTAGACACTGAAATGGGACTGACTTCAGCTAAACAGAGACTTAGTGCTAGCTATAGTGAGTCACTCTGTAATGACATGTGCTGAGAAGCTACAGAAGAACTTTTGCTTTGCAATGTGTAATGACAACAGATGACAGCACACTTGAAGATAAAAAACTTCATTACTTTGGTGTGGGAGAGAAAGGATTAAAATTAAAGTTTAGAAAAATGGATAGCTATTAATGGGCCTATGCCTTTAGACAGAAGTTATGGTGTTTACATTTTAAAATATTTTTATTGATTTTATATATATTCTGCTTTAGTTCCTTCATTTGGTTCAGAGTTTGCTAAAATTCAAGGGAACTTACACATACTTCAGTATCTTGAAAGCATAGAAACAATTAGCCCAGTTTTGCTAAATACTTGTCACCAATGTAGGTCTGTATTTAAACTGGATGCTTCTGTTTTGTGTAATGCTGTTCTGTGTTCTGAAACCAGAACTGATGTGAAAACGGTGTAATACTTATGCAGTGTGTCAGTGAAATGTGTTTATAAAATGTTCTGTGCCACTTTGTAATGTGTTTTCATTATTTCTGTAGGCTTATAAAAATAAACAGCATAGTGACATATACACTATTTATTTGGGTAGCACAAATTCAATTAAACTGACATAAGGTCTTCATCAGCTAAAGTTCTGCTACTCTGTGCATAGTTCATGCAAACTATAAAAGTGCTGTGGGTGAAGTATCAGTGTTCCTGATTCAGTCTGTTGTGTATATTCTCTATTAGGGAATAGCAGTAGAGCCCTGTGCAAGTCTCTGTCAGTTAAGGCTCTGTCAGTTTATGTCAGGTGTAAATTTGCCCAATGACCCTTCTTTAGTCATTAGGTTACCGCTTCACACAGAAGAGTATATGAGTGTCTGTGGTAGTACATTTACCTGGACACAAAGGTGTTTTAATTTGGCTCATATATTTCTGTGAAGAACTGCAAGCCCAGTTCTGTATCCTCATCGCTAGGTTGTCTTAGGTAGAAGACAAAAATCTGAATTTGGTCTGGGCTTCTTAATGAAGGAACTTAAACTTCTTAAAGAAGTACCTAAGAGAATGTAATTTCATGTTTGTTTTTTTTTCTATTTCACCTGGTTAGAGCCCCTTATTTTGTAAAAAAAGTAAGAATTACCATAAGAAAATGTCCCTGGAAGAAGTGTATTTGGAGGCAGCCCTGCTACATAGTGAGGACAGGCTGAAGTTGCACAAATGCATGTAAGTGCTCCCACAACTTAAGTGTTCCCGTGTGGGACCACTAGCTACACCAGCCAGTACCAAAGTCAGGATGTTTTTGATTCCTTAGCTCCATGGGTGACTATACACTGGGTCACCTACCAGCACACTGTGGTGCTGCATCAGTGCCCTGTACCAGGGAGAGTGCAGGATAGGATCATGCAAGGTTGGCTGGAACCTAATGCTCAGCAGGAACGTAGAGCCTGCACCATCTTGCATGTACCACTGTTGTGGAGAAATGTGAAATATAGTCCAAACCTTGGTAATAAATTTTTACTTTCTATTGCCATTAAATTAATACAAGTCTTCAAAATAAACTATGAACTAATCAGTTCACTTAATCATGTCTGAATACTGAAATAAAATTCAAGGGAATAGGCTTTCTTGCAAAGCCCAGCAACCTCGAAGGTAGGGAAAATCCTTTTATTTTCTTCGGTCACCTCAAACAGGTTATATGGTCCAGTCTTTGGAGACACATGATCCAGCTTGTATCTGTGGTAGAACTCTTTGGAGATGGGAGAGTTTGAAGCAGCAGAGAACCTTCATGATGATGTCTGTCATCTAGAACCAGCTCTTAAACCATAGTTGATGCTGGGAAGTAAACATTGGTTTCCAGAGACAACAGGAATAAGGGTTTATGTTATTTATTTATTTATTTTGGACCACTTCTGCTTCAAGATGATCATGGACTCAGACTCCAGTTCTTCCTAAATGCTGAGCTGAAGAGTCTTCTAATTAGTTGAGGATAAACAATACAAAGAGACTGGCAGGCTTTCAGCTTTTCTCAAATTTGCTGATTTATTATTCAAAAATTTTGAAATTTTGAGAAATGTTATGCTCATTTCCTTTTTCTCTCTCACCACAACTGCATGTTGCCCTCAATAAAATGTTGTATGTTCTGAGCAACTCATAAATGTATGGAAAGGCTGGGACTCATTTTGTTCCACTTCAGCCTTACTGGTAGATGTGTGGGGCTGTGGTTCCCACTTGACCAGTTTTAGGTGTCCTGGGCATCTTGTTCCTGCCCCCAACCTTTCCTCTCACTCCCATCCCTGTATCATAGTGTGCTGTCCTCTGCTTGTGCTGGCACAGTTGTTCACCGGCCCTTGCCCTGAACTGAGCTGGGAAACCACCGAAGTCAAAAGTTCCCTTGTTAAAGAAAAGGTGCTTCCCCACAATGCTTTATTTCTGAAAGTCAGAATAATTCCTCTGTCTGACTCACATTGTGATACTTATACAGTTGAGCTGTGGCTAAGGAAGTGGACAAAACCCACAAGGAAGTGGTAGCAAAGCCATAAGCTGCGTATTGTCACTCAAGACAATAAAGTGAGTAAGTAGCCTTGGTATGTAGTTGGCAGCATCAGCCATGGCTCATCCAGCCTACACCCTGGGGTCTGTGTGGCAGAGGAAGGGTAGGCCCTGGCAGCCTCTGCCCTCCTCCCATCCTCCATGGGGGACAGTGAGCAGCTCATCAT
The DNA here is from genome assembly GCF_003945725.1 of Corapipo altera. NCBI lineage: Eukaryota > Metazoa > Chordata > Aves > Passeriformes > Pipridae > Corapipo > Corapipo altera. The sequence goes on from NW_020884881.1 coordinate 1,324,944, forward strand.
TCCAAGGGGTATTGCCATGTCAGGGCATCTGCTGGAGTCCCTCAAAACTGAGAGCTCTTTGCAGTGATCAGCCCAGACCTCAGTGCCTCACCAGATGCTAAAGCTGGAGTAGATAAAACTCTCCTGGTGCGGCCCAACTTAGGAACGTGGGTATTTAATGTTTTCTGAAGTACCCTTTTGCCACTGAGTCTTTAAGTTGAAAAAGGACAAGAAAGGCTTGTTGGCTGAACATAATCACAGGGCATTTTTGTGTTTCATCAGCCTTTTCCAAATGCAATGTTCTCTGCTAGGGTCAGCGGCTTTGTAAATATGGGAATGATATTGTTGTTTAAAAAGGAGCTAACAGCTCTCACAGACAAAACCAACAGAATGAACTCTCAGACCAGTCTGGATTTGTAATGCTGCACATAAATAAATATGTGTGTACATTTCTTCCTTTAAAACTCCCTGCTTAAATAAAAAAAAATGTTGCTTAAATTAAGAATTACACCAGTTTTGCACTGAAAGAATTTGTTGTAGATAGTGAATTAAACTTGCACACCATGCATAATAAGAATGCATAGGAAAGATTTTGCCGAAGAAACTCTGATATGCTTAAGATGCTGTGGCAGCCACAACTGCACTTTTGTTTACCTTTCAGGAAAAGTAATTTCCTGTCAATCTGGGCTAGACTCAGAGGGTGGGAGTGGTTGAAAACACAGGTTACTCTAAAAATTGAATGTGGTAGTTCTGTACACTTTGAAGAACTATGCTGGCTGGTAAGAGTACAATTTCTCAGATATAAAAGTCTGATCTTTCTAAGAACCTAAGGGAAAACAATGCTGTTGCATACTACTTAATGAATTTAAAGCCCCAGAGCTGTTCTTATTTAGCAATGGCACTGTGTGCCTTCACAGACCACAGTACAAAGCAGTAAGGAGGAGTTACAGGTCCCATTAGGAAAGAGGGGAAAAGTCTTTTGATGGCTTCCCCAAGTAAGTGTGCGCTTGAGGGTTAACTTTGGTGCTTTTAATAGTTATCACATACCAGTTTATCCCTCACTGAATGTCAGTAGAGTAATTCCATGGTAGTATTTTTCTGATTCAACAAGTACCTTGTTTAAGATGTAATAAGAAAACGAGGGGATATGTGTATGCGTGTTGATATCCATACATATTTACGTGCACATGTGTATATCAATGAGAGTATGCATGTTCATATTGTAATGCATGTGTCTGAGTTTGACTCAGAAGCAGCAGAACATTTCTGAGGGACGTGAGGCTTTGTTTTCTGCCTGGCAGGCGCAAACTCAGAGGCAGTTGCGTAACCTTGTAGCTTGGCACGTCTGGCCTGTGCTGCTGCGCGGATTATGTCTATTACGTAACCCCATTTATACAGGAAGCTAACAGCATCTAACAAGCTAAAAATAAACAGACTCCTATAATTTCAAAGAACAGTATTTTAAACTTCACTTGTGTGGCTGCTCTTATTTCAACAATATGTAGCCTCTTCAAAAATTTTATTTCTTTTTTTACTAGGGTGATATTTTAACACAGTGGCAGCCTGTTTTCTCAGAGAAAGTCAGAGCTCCTTTCTCATTTTTCCATTACAGCAAGAACTCTCCTAGCTTTTATTTAAGGTGCTTTCCAGTATCTGTGAGAAGCAAAGCAGACCATATCATCAGTCTGCTTTTTCTCCTCAGACAGTCAAGAAGTCTGATATTTGAGGGCAGTTTTTTGAAAAATCATGTTTGTTTCCATGGTAGTAATAACCTTCTCAGTCAATTGGGCAGCAGATTATTTAAGAGCATTTTTTGTATTGCTCCTTCTGATGCTGAGTTTCCAGGGTAGAACTAAAAGCATTTAGTTTTTCCCTTTACTGATGGTGCTCCTTACCCTGGGTTTTTTCCACCTGACCTATGTGCTATGGAAACCCTACAGGGATGACATCTCCCTCCTCAACTGCGGTACAGGCAGCGAGTCATGTACACAGAGGACAGCTGGGTTTTCTTCAGCTGGCACTTCCATTCACCTTGTGTTGTTACCTTTGCCCTCTGTGTATAGCTGGTCATTCCTGCCTCCACTGTGAAGGAAAGTGAGCATTTTAATGCCCAGGGAATTCTGCACATAGCTGCTGATGGGAATGTTAAAACAAGCTTATGCCAGGTATTGCCCGCCCTGTGCTGGGCTGCCTTTGCTTCCTGGGTACAGGGAATACCCAAAGCACTGGCAGGGCAGTTTGACACGGGTATTTCCCCACAGGCCGTGGTAACGATGCTGATTTTCCACCAGGGGGATGTGGGGATGGAGGAGCACTGCTCCAGGCTTTGGTAGGGACAGGACTGAGGCAGGGCCAGTGCGTACCACTCAGCGCTCTATCAAAGGTGCTTCTTCAAGCCTGGTAAAACTGAGTCAGGCTTAAAGAGCCCACAAAGCCCTTGAGTACCTATAATAGAAAATTATGCTGATTGCATGAGATTAATTAATATAAGCATGCACTGAAGCCCTTCAGAATCTTTGGACTGCTCCATGGACAAGTATTATTTTCTTAAGTCTCAGCATTGAACTTTATGGTGTGGAATTTGGACATTTTTTCTAAACCTAGAAGTAGGGAGGAACAAGACAAACTCTCCCTGGACCTCCATAAGAATTCAGGTACTGTTACACCTTGTTTTAGAAGGAGTAGTGATGTGTAAGCACCATTGTTGTATTTGTATCTCGGCAGCAATACTCAGCTCTGAGCATACTTGGATTAAAATCCAATAATAAACCAACCCAATTGCATTGAAGATGCTAATTTGAGGGGTAGATTTATCTCACTTTTCACATTAACCTCACCAGAATGCGATCTCCTATTTTAATTTTGTTTTGATTTCTCCACTCTTAAAGGGGCATACACTCATCTCCTGTAAGATAGTATATCTTCATTGATTTGCAGTAGCTGAAAAGCAGATATGAAATATTCATGTTCTCTTTGTTCACCCGTGGAATTTCCCTTTCAGACTGGCATTAGTCCGTTAGTTCCCAGCACCCACCAGCTGTTGCAAGGACAGTCAGTAGCAGGGAGAACCTTGCAGTGAAGCAGCAGGTCCTGTGATGGCTGAGGGGAGCATGGCCACTGAGAAAGGCTCATTAGGTTTGTTCAAAGACTCTGTCCATACATGAGGTTTAGCGAGGTTTACATGACCCCCAGCTTAAAATAATTGCAGTAATCCCTTAGACTGACAACGCTGAACTGTTGTATTTTCTCCAACACTAACATTTAGCTCTAATGTAAAGCTCAGCTGGTAGGGGTGAAAAAATTAAATTCCTTTTTTATGTTTTTGTTGCCTTACCCGTTCTGTAGGAGTAGGAATAAAGGAATGTCACCTGTATCTGCTGGTGCTGGGTATGAACTCTGATCACTCCAGCGAGCGTGTGGGTGCTTATTCTGCTCAGTTTGGGGGCATGATCTTACCCTAGTGCAAATACACAGTAACTCTGCTAGACTCCTAGGAAAGCTGCTGGGAGGAGAGTCAGCTCCTTTCTATTGTGCAGGGCTAGCCCCCTGTTTAATTTCTATGAGAAGAACATGCTCAGATCATTAAGGACCACTTGCTTCGTTTTCAGTTAGCATTTGCCTTACAATTGAATCGGAAAAGTGGACCGAGAGGAAAGCTGTTTCCCAATTTAAAATGCTGTGGGGAGTAAGAGTAAGGCAGCAGTAATCTGTTGGTGTTTGCTCCTTCATCTCAGCCTCAGAAATTCAGGTGGTGAGAAAAGGGTGGTGAGGACATGCCATGAAGCCCATTTCTGGTCCAGAAATGGCCTACATCCATCTTGAATGAATGCACTGTGAGCTCAGGAACTCCATGGACGTGGACAGCCCAAGAAGTTCTGAGCTTTAAAATGGGCTCAGAACTTTTTTCTGACTCAGCCTGAAGTCAGGCAGCTGGCTATGCTGGACTGTGGTCCTCTAAGCACATGGATCTTTGCACTGGGGTATTTTGAGCTGCAGGTAAATGAACTGAGTGACAGAAAACCTGGTCATACTGGGAGCCAGTTGAAGCCCACTCCTGAACACAGTCGTCATGTCTTAAGGCTGACATACCCTCAAAGAATATGAAACTTCTTGCTTTGTACATGGTGTAATCCGTATAATTTCTTAATATTCTATACCCCATGAAGACAACGTCATAACAATGAAGCCTCCTCAGACTGTTCTAGGACCCAGGCTATTGTGCTGATTCTTTAGTACAAGCATACAAAATATAGGTCCTAGTGTAAAGGCTACTATCTTTGGAAAAGGCAGGTACTGAAAAACCTTTGGGCTTAAAACAGGGGGAAAATTGTGGAGCACTGAGAACCTTGCCAGGCTGGACACAGGACAAAGGAGCTTCACGATTATTTCAGTGTATGCCAGAAAATGACACAGTCACTAGCATCAAGAGCATCAGGAAAGTACAATCCGAGCATAAAGACTGCCATGGATGCCAGTGGGCCCTTAAATTAATTCATCAAACTATCTGCCTTTTGCTAGGACTACGTGTGAATCAAATCTCCCAGGCTGGACCACTGTCAGGTATAATTATATGCATATAAGAGACATCTATGCAGCACGAAGTGGAGAACAAGTAAATAGCATAAGGTCACTTGATCAATTTTCTTCATTTTATTAGATTAAAAAATCCAGCTACCTAGTAGGTGACCGGAATACATGCGTTCCCACGTAAATAAGAAAAGTCCAGTATGGTAGCAAAAGGAGCTGAGATGGTAAAGGCCAGATGACTGTCCTGATGAATCCAACACACACTTGTAGTTTGTCTTCTGAAATCTGATCTCCTCTGTCCAGAAGTCCCACAGAAGTCAGGGTAAGTTAAATTTTAGTAAAAAATTGCCTTCCCATAATTCAGGATTTTAACTTTTGATTCTTTATTCAACTCATTCCTTACAGGTGCTAGGGAAATAGCTCTGCTGTATCAGATTCATACTTTAATTTGTAGGATTTTGAGAGTGCTCAGCCCAGAACTTGAAACATTCCTCAGCAGTTAATGCTGCTCAGGTTTCCTAGCACCTTCATGGGGATCAGTGAAGGACTGTGCTAAAGGGTTTTGAATCTTGTCTATAATCAGCCATCAATGTCACTGGGTCAGGCAGATTATTATGAGGTGAGGTCCTGCTCCATTTTTGTTGTCCATTATGCCCTGAGGCTGCTGCAACTCTGCGGCTCTAGGAGTCATCTCCTGTGTCACAAGCCCCTGAGCATATTGACACCAAATTCAGGTCCAGCACAGAGTGCACAATTCACAGCTGACAGCATGACTTCAACTAGAAAAAAACTTATTCCACCATCAGACATCTGAGTGTATCAGCTGTAGCTTTGCTGATAAAAAGTCAATAAAAGGGTTATTCTGTAAAAATCCAGGGATTTTATTGGGTCTTTGTGGATGTGAAAATTCTTGTTTCAAAAACCATAAGCATCTTTTATCAAAGAGTATTTTGCAACTGGCTTGCCTATTTAAGCCCATCAGGCTTGTGCTGCATCAATATCATATTGTTGTAGAGAGGAGAAAATATCACTGCCTTTATTAATAATTTGTAATTTTTCTAATCCCTTGATATGAATAGTCTAACCTCATTGGAGGAGGCTATTTGTTACAAGACAAATGCCAAAGCTTGAAAGTGCATTCCTCAGTTCTAAATTAACTGGGGGAGAGGAATACAGGGTTTATATCACCAGATGAACATTTATCAATTAGCCAGCTATTTTTTTTCAGCAACATCCTGTGATCTGGTTCAAGTACTTCTCTCTGTCTCTTCAATTCAGAACTGCCTGTTTTAGGCTGATTTTGCTTAGTCTTAGCTAGAGCTGTTTGCTGCCCAGTAAAGATGTTTCTACTTTCTCTCTGTTGGAGATTGCTGTCCACTCTGCATTTTCCCTGTCAGCTGGACACCAACATGGGCTGCCTCTGTGTTGCCTTAGTTTACAGAGAAAAATATAGTTAGCAGAAGGGTTATAACTGGATATATTCTATCTGGATTTTGTAGACTATGACAGATACAAGTGAAAGAAATATGTAGCCAAAAGAGAGGTACAACTTAGCAATCCTGCACAACCAGAAGTAAATTTGAAAAGTCTGGGGAAAGGGAAAAATATTGAGCAGAGCTTGGCATCCTTTCTGCATGCTGCAAACACGTGACTTCAGATGGAGCATGTATGTGTTTGTGTGGTGGCTAAATGCATCAACTGGAATAAAATCAGAAGTCAGAAGTCAGTCATTTGCTATCACACCAAGTATAAAACAGTAACTTTTTCCTCCTTAACAATAGAGCAACCACAAATATCTTTCTATGCTGAGTCAGAATTACAGAATATTCTGGGTTGGAAGGGTCCCACAAGGATCATTGAGTCTAACTTTTAAATATTAAGTCCTCCATTACAAGTTTGTCTCAGGGGGCAGAGTGGTCTGCTACTTCCTTGCAGTCTTCAATAAACTACAGTAATATTATAGTTGTTGTTATGCTGTTGCTGTTGCTGATGATTTTTATTACTACTATTTTCTTTAGTTTGCAGACACTACCTTCGCCATGTGCCAGCTCAGAGGGCTTTGAGGCAGCAAATCAGTACATCTAGCATACAGTAAAACGTAGGGTTAATTACACCCCAGCCCTGCCTGAGGAGAGGTGTGTGAACCATGGTGCAGGAGTGCTGTGCCTCCCACATCCCATTGGAAGATAGACCCCAGCAAAAGCAGTCTCTTGTGAGCCCCATGGGTTTTGGTGTGATGCCATGTCGTGGCCCAGGGCATGGATGGCTGCCAATGCATGCCACTGGCATGCTTGTGACATAGGTACTGCATTGGAAGTGCTCCCTGAAATCAGGGGTGAATCACCAGAGGATGTGCCCAGCCCAGCTAGTGACACCTCCCTAAACCAGGTTGTGACAAGCATGAGAGTAGAGGGGCAGGATGGTAGTACAGCTCTCACAGGTGAAACTCGACATGCTGCAGTTTAGAATCACATTCAGCAATATGAAAAACAAGTAATTGTAGGGATTTGCTGCCCTCTGGCAGGATTTTGTTACAGGTCTGATTCTCTGTGAACTGCGAGAACAGTGCTCAGCAATAGCTCTGCAGCACGGCAAGGTCCACATTTTCCAGCTCATTGTCGGCAAAGCTGCTGGGTAGCAGTGCTGCAGCCTCCCTGGAGCCCTCCTGGAAAGCCAGAAACACATGCTGACCCGAGGCACGGACTGGTGTAAGGGGTAGAGATGCTGGGCTGGCAGGAGCTCCCTGTCCCTTTTCTCCATCCCTATGGGGTAATGGAGCAGCAAGCCTGACTCTCTAAAGGTGGTCCTTTTGTTGGTTGTCTCCTCAAAAGAGCAAGCCCACCATCTTCCACCTTTAGCTGTGCATCCTTTTGGTGAGAAAATTCAGTTTGACCTCCTTTTAATCCTGACAAGCCTTAAGTGGCTTCGCCAAGTTTGCTTTCTTAGTATGATACAAGCTTTTAGAGAGAAACTCAGCAAATCAGGCTAATTTTCTTTAACATAAAATTCTAAATGGCTCATTAATGCCAGTGTGGCACTTGTGAATATGTGAATACTGATTTTGAAAATCTGGGCTTGGTCTTCACTAAATGCAAGGTGTTGTGGGTCTCATGGGGTGAGATTTCTCTGACAAAACATTGAGTTCTGTGATGTCTACTCTGTACTGCATTGGTCCTGTGGATGGTCTGCCTGGTCAGCAGGAGGAACAGGCACATCTTGGATGCTTCAAAGCACTCTGATGCCTCTAACTGTCAATACCCTATATCTTAAAAGAATCAATGGCTCAATGAAAGTACCTAGGTTGGTTACCTTGCATGATGACATTTTTGATGTGGGTACCTGATATTAGATTATGCTAGTCCTACCCTAAAACAGCAGAGAAATGAGGGAGTGAGGAGGCCCATAAAAGTACCTCACGTGCATAGGTATTCATTATTGTTATTCTGTTTCGAGAGAAATGAATAGATATGCTATTTCCAGTCTGGCTGCCTGTATAACACCCATGATCCTTGCCTCCAGCAGGTCACAATCCCAGGAGAGACAAATAGGTAGGCAAGAACTAAGGAAGAAGAACAACAGTAGAACCTAAATGAAAATCCATGATGATTAATTGTAAAGCTATGTGGGATTTTCCCAGGGTTTTGAATGCAAGGGAAATCTTGGAGTTGGAGAATGGACAAGACTTTCTCCTTCCTGCATGTAAGTATGTAGGTTTTGATGTATATCTGTTTTCTTCTCTGCTTAATACACACACAATTGGCAGGGACCTTGTGTCTAATGATGCTGCTTGTAGCAGTGGCCACAGGGCTTAGCTTCAAAGTCTACATTGCACAATGCAGTGTTATGCAGAGCTATCAGAGCCAATCTGGAAGGTGCTGGCTCCATGTGATAGTGCAGCCAGGCTAATCAATATCTCAGAGCAAGCTTTCATGGATCTGCTTTATTGCTATCAAGGGTTTGAACTTGGATCCCTTTATGGTACTGCACAATGACAATGAAATATGTGTGTTTGTTTAGAGTTATTTGGAGTATCTCTGGCAGACACTGCACTAGACAGGTCAAGGATGCTCATGAAGCTGTGAAGATGGTGGTAAAAGCCAAGGTTTGATATTACAGTTGTTGTTATTGAGAAAGCTTGAAGAATAAGAAAACCATTTATTCATCAAGCTTTCCAATGGCAACAGCCACAGCCACTAAGACATCCTGGGGCCCACTGAAGTGATGGCAACATCCTTGATGATTTCAGTAAGACCCGGATCTATGAGACAAGTAACTGAGGTATGCTGACTTCCACAGAATTACACTGATTTACTTTGGTGATAATTTTCCTCCTTTCTTTAGGTTACATTGTGTTCACTTTGTTTCTTCAGTGTTAGCATGGTGGATGTCTTAAGAGTGACTGATACCCATCCATATATCTATATATGAAATAAATACCTATACTTCTATTATGTTCCACAGACAGACTAGGAGATCTGCCTCTTGCTGTCTTTTAAGTCATTAAAGTACTGTCTGAAAATGAAACTCTGTTGTGCGTTGTCCACCTTTCAGCCCCTGGCATGGCTGCACATAGCTCTCGTCTGGAATTCCCTTGCTATGAAACCATCCCAACCACCATTTTGGGAGAGCAAACCTTTTAACACTGCCTGCAATGACTGACAGAACTGTGATCCCTGAGGTACAATGTACTGAACCTGAAAATATTCTATATGATTTGAAGCCCACTAGCTTAAGCAAGAGGGCAGACACATCACAGGAAATCCCTGTTAATGGTGGCATACACTAGAACTTCAGTTTTCAAATTCATGCAGAAAGAAAAGGCATGGCATTAACTAATACATCACAGCTAAGGACTTCACTGGATTAGCTTCACAGACTGGGTGCACTGGAGACCTCAGGGGGCCAATTGTGGTGCAAAAGGTGTCTATAGAAGAAAGTCTAGGAAACTCACCACTGAAGTGAAGGGAATATTTCAGCAAAAAAATGTTGAATATTAGCCATTTTCTTTGAAGAAAGTGCAAAAGGTTTTATGAAGGAAACACTTGCATTAGGAATGAAAAAAACCCAAAGGGCCTGTGCGAATACTGCTTATACCCTGACTGTCATAATTATTTTCTCCATGATTAGAACCACCCTGGTTTCTGCCCAAAGAGTGAAGAGGATCAGTGCATTTTCCTGGCTCTGTGATAGCAATACAGACCCGTGTCCTTCCACTGACATTAAGAAACCCCCTTGGAAACAGTCATAAGCCTTTTGTACTTTTCTCAGTTTAGGTTGAATAAATCCATAAGGATTTCTTCTATGACATCCCAAGATTATGCTTTGCCTGTATTTGTGTATACCTGACTAGGTTATAGAGATGAACCTTTATTAGTTCTCTCTATGGGGAGTTTTTGCTGGAACAATGTAGCCTGCATTTATCCTTAAACCATTCTTGCAGATGGTGCATTGGAATGAAACACCTCCTACTTGGGACAGGTCTGCTGGTTCATGGTAATTATCCACATGCTTTAAGGAGCTCCATGTTCTGAATAAAAACTGCAGCCCAGAATACCTTGGGTTTTTTTTCTTTAATTCATTGCTATGCATTTGAATGGATTAAAAGTATTCCAGAAATTTGATATAGTACATAGGAGGCTGTTAATACATTAATCCTCCCTGATGTGCTCAGGTATGTAATCGCTAATTAATTTCCAGATACCTGCTTTTTTTATAGAAGGGACTGAGACAGAGATGTTACCAACTTGTTCAGTGTACATAAGAAAGGGAAATGCAGTCTTTCTGCACGCCTCCACCTCAAAACCATTTAATACGTATCTCAGGACAGGCCAAGGTGCACCAGAACCAAGGGGTACTGAACACATACAAACATACACATAAAAGTATTTTCAAGATAAGTGCATTACCCTAGTTGTTTTTTACTTCATCCTGGACATCCTCCCAGGACCTGGATGAGGACAGTAGGCTTCCTGTGAAAAAGCAGTATAACCTGTCTTCCACTGCCCTGGCTCTGTTCTCACCTGTAGACAGTGACTACACTACCAGCAGGCCACAATTTCTCTGTTTCAGAGGACAGCAAGTGAGTTGTATTCACTTTTTAAAGGCTACGTTCAAATTTTCTGTCCAGGTAGAGAGTCTAAAGCTGGACCCCTCTGTGGGAAAGAGTGTTAGCTCCCTCTTCTATCAGGTGTCACTTCTCCCCTATCACTGCCATCCATCACACACTACACTTCCCAGTAAGGGGCTTCACTTCTCTTGGTCTTGAAGACATTAAAGGAAGTGCTGGTACCTGCTTTGGTGGTTTTATCCAGTTTGCCCTTCCTTAGCTTTGCAAGGAGAGAATAGACAGACATCACTAACTGCTGTGGGCTGCTGTGCATCCCCTTTGTCATTTTATGTCCATTCCTGCCTCTTTTTCCCTTCAGGCAACTAATTCATGTGAAGCTTTTCTATTTTGATTTCTTGATGTGCTGTGGCTCTCAAAACCCTCTAAGTTGGTGAAAACATCTAGGAAGTCACTTGCATATCAATGGCCTTTCAAATTCTGTGCTTGTGGCATAGCAATTCGGTTTTTGTTGATTTCTTAATCACCATTCAAATTAAGGATAAACATACAAGCACCAGATACCCTCTCCTTACAGCCTGCTATATGAGGAAAAGGTACAGTAAAAGACAAAACCAGAAAGATTAAAAAAATTGAAACTGAAATTCTTAAGATTCATGAAGTGTTGCATTTTCTCTTTCATTTAAGGTTGCACAATGCCCATATTTTCCTCCTATAGCGTGTGCCTATTTTCAAGCACTTCTAGGTTGTTATAAGAATCTGAATGAGATTCTTTTATGGGAAAGCATCAAGAACAATGGATGCTTTTAGAATCACAGCTTTCAGATTGGAGAGGAACTGAAAAACAGCTTATTGACATAGCAAAATAGCTCTCTCCTTCCCCTTACTAGCAAAAACAGAACTGATGGAATGCTTTGGGGAATTCTCGCTTTAAGAATACCACTTCAATGAAAGGATTTCAGTTGCTTCTAGTAATTGATAATCAAATGTCCTAGTTAGAACAACTGGGACCAGTTCATCATTGTATGGGTGTAACCCAAAACTGTATTTCTATAGCCTTCCATGCCATTTCCCAGAAACTGTTATCAATGAGCCATTTACACCATCTGCCCATAGAGCCTGACTCCTCAGGCTATAAACTAGGTGTTAAGAGGCCTGTGAGATAGGAGGGTGCTCTTGTCCTCATGCCCATTGAAGAACACCCCGCCCTGAGGGAGGTAATGGGCATTCCTGCCTGAACTGGAGGATATATAATCTTGGGGTCTTAGAACTTTTTTAACCACTCGTGGGATCCAGAGGAAGACTGCAGATCACCACTCTTGACCAGACTGCAACCACCATTCTCGACCGGATTGCAATCACTACTCTTGACCAGACTGCAACAGCACTTTCACCAACAGGTTTTCCACTCTCTGTTTGCTTTGGACTCAGGGGGCCCAACAAACACCACTCTGTTCATGCCCCAGGGTACTGGGTTATACATTTGGGTTTTGTGGGTTAAAACCAATTGTTTGTCTGTATACTTGTACTTATTGTATTATTTTATTAAATTGTTATTCTGATTTATAATCTCTCTTTTGAGTTGAGTTCATTTCCCCTGCTGGTTTACGTTTTAACCAGTACATCAAATAGATTAAATTTTTGCATCAAAGTGAATTAAAATGCTCTAATCCCCCCATGTTTATTCACTTGCTTATTACCAACATCTCAGGCAGTACCAAAGTTTGCAACTTTTGTTTCATAATCATTGTAGTCTAGACAGCAAATCTTTAGCCAGAATAAAATACAGTTCATAGGGACCAGAATGAAAAGAAAACATAGTCCAAGAGACAGTCACATAATATACCATTGCATTACTTTAGAAAGGCTATGAAATGCTGAATTAACCTGACAGTGATGTCTTTACTCTTTTCACTGTAGTGAGATCTTATTAACATTGTTGGAGAGAGTGCCCTGGGAGCTGCAGGCATTGTTCTTTGGTGAGATATGAATTTAACTTCTTTAGAGGTAAGCTTGAGCCTGATTTAGATGCAATGTGTAAGATCCTAATTTTATCCTATTAATAGACACTGTCTGACTGCACCAGTCCTGAACATTCAGTACCAGCAGAGCTGGTTGCTTAACCAGTCTTTGCTGTCCTCCATTCAGGACAAGCACGAAATATGGTCAGTTTTTCCTGGCTTAACAAGGTCTTGTGAGGTTCATAGGCAACTAGTGGTAGGGAATGAAGCCAATGGCTAATACCAGGCATTTTAGAAGACAGTTCCGTAATAGTTATATCATCCTGGTCAAGTTCCTTTCCAGCTGGGTAAAACAGTAGGAAGTTATCTAGAGCCTGATTAACACATCAATCAGATTAGATGAGGTGTACCAGTGGTTCTCAGCAATTTGTCAGGTTATGAGAACTCTCCTTGTCCTTGCAGGTAAGTAAAATGAAGCAGGTTGATAAGATCAGATGGAAAGGTTTTGTATTACATAAAAGACCTAGCCCCATTAAAATCAAAGATTGATTTCTAAGGCTCTGTCATGTCCTGGAGTTTTCAGAAAGCCGTACATCAAACTTTGTAATGAGAAAACACTTTTTCCTTAAAACTGTGTGAAATGGGTGTTCTGGGTTGATTTTTCTCCCAACAGATAGTATAGAAAACCCAGCTAGCATGTGAATAAATGTCTGAAAATAAGTGTTCGGTTGTCCTCAGCAAATTCAATTACTTCAGCCAATTTTTTAAACATTTGGATGTGATTTCTGTCAGAATCAACATGAACAGGAGGGTGAACTTCCTTCCACCAGAGTTAAATGAGAAAGGCAATCCTCTGAAGCATCTTCATCAGCTCCATACCCCTACAGTCTTGCCATACAGCCCTGCTGACATCACCTGCATTTCTAGCATATAACATGGCTTCTTTGCAGATCTACGCACTGTGGTGTTTCCTTGGGAGTGCAAGTTGCTGAAGCCCTTTGCACCTCAATTGGGTTATATTTTCTGTATAAAATTTATCAATCATTCAAACTAGCCAAATTTAAGTTATCCTGAGTTAATTTATTAACACAGGCTGTCTACGTATTACATATTTCTTAGAACGTTCAAGGAAAAAATAAAGTGAATAGTTTCACATTAGCTAAAATTTCTTTTTCTACCATTTGCAGAGCAACTACACAAGAATCAGATCTATGCTGAGTTCTCTGCTTTTTTTTTTTTTCTATTTGATCCAGGCAAATATTTGAAACATACCATCCAGCTCTCACTTGCCCCCATTATTCCTTTTTGTGTCAGAACCTTAAAGATCCCATCAGGCTTAGACCTCTGTGATTTTGCACCTCTTAGAAGTTTTTCATTTTTCAAATATGTGTTATTACCCTTATATCTAACTTAAGTGAGTTATTGCCATAATAACTGTGTTAGAAAAGCAATTGTGCAGTGAAGAAACATTATGTTAATAGAGCTCTTGAAGGCTAGTGAGAAAAAATTTCATTATTTTTTGACAGAATTCCACTGCAGAAAGACATATTTTAAATTCCATTTAAGTTAGGGGAGACTGTGATAAAACCACAACCAATCAAGAAGAAATAAATTGAATTTAGAATGATCCTTCTTTAAAAGAAAAACATATAAACTAAATATAGGCTATTTCTTTCAAAAACAAATTCAGGAGATCTACTAAAATTTTTCTGAAGCATATTTTTTATAGTGAAGAAAACTATATAGAGATATTTTGCTTGTCCGTTTTCGTTTGGTTTTTTTAATGGAATGTCTTTCTCAGAAAAATGCAGTGTGTTAAAATCAGAGTGCTGATTGTGGCAGATTTTTCAAGGGAAGGGTGTAAAAATGATTCATTTCACATTCTGCTTGTGCTGTAGGACCGAAGTACACGCTAATAAGAAACAAAATGTCTCTTAATGTTTTCTGAGCAGCATTGGATTAGATGTTAGTTTTGACTCTTCTTGCTGTCTTCATTAAAGTCACATCTTATAATGAGATAGTCATGCTCAGAGTAACTAAACAGTGGGGTATGAACCAGTATTTTATAAAATCAAATTTCAAACCCTTCTGTGAATGAGTTAAATTTGCAACTGTCTGTAAGACATGAATACATCCTGTATAAATCTTATGATATTCCTTGGTATCCAGGAATGCAGGCCCAGATTTCTCCCACCCAATATATCCTTTGAAGTGGGACAACTAAATTAGAAGTGTACTCATCAGGGGGAGGGGACCTCCTGAGGAGCACTTCAGGTGCAGTGGAGTTTAGCTGGTTTGTACCTCTCAACAGCCTTGGCAGGCCAGATGATTTTGTGAGGGCCAAGTAGTAGAGATTTGCAGTGTGAGAAGATGTGCAGGATGGCACAGTGAGGAGTTGCCTGCCAAATTACAGCAGGGTGCCCCCACAGCAGGGTACACCACATACAGAGTCTGTTCTCATGGGGAAAGCTGACCCAGGTGGTCCTTCTGACTCCTCTCTCTCCTTTTGAGGCCGGACACTCAGACTTCGTGAGCTGTGGTATAAATCCATGTCAGCTCCACCTCTAAGATCAAACAACCTCTCTTCTGTTCTCCTGTGAGGAGCACTTCTGATTTCTAATTTTATAACTTTTTTTACTTCTGTTTTCTTCTCGTTGTGTTTCCTATTTGCTGTGTTTTGCTGTCCTCAGCTGATATGCTGGCGTTTGCACATTTCATTCCTGGGATCTAACCATCATAGAGCATCCTGTAAAGATGGTTTAAACTTCAGATCATGGATTCCTCTTGCATCTATATTAGATGTGCCAAAAATTACCATTACAGTGGCTAAATTATTTTGAAGATTTCAGTAGGAGTTAAAAACCTAAACAGGCCTGAATATCTGCACCTGGGCTCTCAGCAGCCACATGGTTAAAACTCTTGTACGTGGTATATGGAACATAACATAACATGTCATAATAAAGTCAATGGTGGAAAAAATTAATCTAGCAGTAGGCTTTTTCCCTGAAGAGGATTCAAGTTAAGTTCAGTTTATGTTATTATACCTGCTGAATGGTAGTGATAGAATTAAAAAATCTCTGTACATCCATGAGAATGGATGCTTTTAAGTATAATAAACATACCTTCTCTTACTATAGTACAAATTGGGATTCTTACTTTCATGTTTTAGAACATTTCTTAGAAATATCATATGGAAATAATAACATACGAAACTAAAAATCAGAGGACAGATGATAAGCACAGGACTCTCTGAGTGTTTTCGATGGTCTTTCATATGACCCAAAAACATGTGAAGTTAATGGCAAGCTCCCTTTGTTTCAATAGGCCTAGCATCAAGCTGGGGTGCCTCCCAGGGAGTTACACACAAGGATCTTGAGACCTTGACAGGTGCCTCTTCCATGCTAGAACATTCCTAAAATAGATCAGAAGGCATGTGTTACAAGCAAACACAAGTGTAGACACCTAAACACAGAAATATCTGAAAGAGCTTGCTATCCAAGTTGTTAAAGGTTTTGATAAGCAACTAAGCATTTAGATAGCAAAAAATACCCTATGTGATTTTTTTAAAAAATATTTATTGGTATAAGAATAAGCTTAAATGTTCTTTCACCTAACCAAAACATTAACAAACAGATAAAAATCTGTATGTATTTCACTAATAATTGAAACCATGTACAATTTTCAGTACATCTAGTCTTTTAGCAGAGGTAACCAAGGTTATTGAAATGGTTTTGTAGTTGTGAATGAGAACAGGACAGAAGGAAAACTGCTCTGACATCATTACCTGCTGATCAGCCTCCTAGGCTCTTCTATGAGTTCATTTTGCAATGGGAACGATAGTAATTCCGAATTTCAGGTTATTTGGAACATCCATTTTTAGTAATTCTCTGGCCTTGACATTGTGTATCACATTTCCCACTGGCTTTATGTTGACAAAGGTATCTTCTTGTTTCGCTTCTATTTCCTGTCATCCTGGCAAAGGACAGATGTTTGAGCTGGCGCCTGGTTGCCGTCATACTGTGAAGTGGCTATAAAATTCATGGCCTTGTTTCTTCATTTAGATCCAATCAGGCAAACCCCGTCTGCATTTGCAGCCAGTTAGGAAGTACAGGTCCAAGTGACAACAAGGTTCAGTTAGTGTTTTGAATTAAATCAGAAATTCCGATCCAGTGTAGGCAGCCCTTTTCCCAATGATCTTAACTTATTCAGTATTAAATCATTTTTTCTCATTAGCCTCGAGGCAGCTGAAGGGTAATGCTGTACCTTCTTGCCCATTTCTACTGCTTGATCTTACAGTCAGGATTTTTCTTTATCACTCAACCCATTCCAGATGTCTGGATGAGGATCTTAATCCCAGGCTGGGGCTTTGTTGCAAATCAGTTTGACAGTCAAGTGCAAAATAGATTTGCCTTGGCATAATTCAGGTGCTTAACTCCTTGAAATGATGCTTAAACTCAGCAATAACACTATTAAATACAGCATTTTAAACACTGCACAGATTGCATTGCACATTCATTTTTAATTGTGTTCTACACTGAAGTTGATGGGAATAGGGTTCCTAAGTACACATAATGAATCAGATTAATAGTTAGGAGTTTGTTTCTGTTATTCTCATTTTTATGTAGAGGGGATTAAAGAGGAACCACCTATCTGATCCCTGGTACTCTCAGTTATGACAGATTATTTTATTTTTATATTGAATAATTTAATCACTGTGTCACTGTATTGAGAATAGTGAAACAAATTACAGATCTCTTGTATCTTTTTTACACATATTTCTACCTTAGGCTCCACTGGTGAAAGTCTGAGAAAGGTCACATTCTGAAAATTACAGAATTATATTTAAGTCTTAATATATCTTGAACCCTAACCTGCTGAATTAGTACCTGAATTTTCTACTGGGCTCCCAGTTTAAAGCAGGATTTTCTGGCTTAGCCAATGGGGTTGCTTACTCAGATTACTTTTCACAGTCTGGTATACCCTGTGGACTCCCTACAGAAAGTCTCAACTAAATGTGACTTCCTTGGTATTTAGAAGTGGCTCTTCTTTTAACCCTCATTGGATGTGGTTGGTAAAGGCTTGAGCATTGATTCTCTGAAGATTTGTTTAGGGCTTGGGCAGCTCTGTAGTTTCCTGCTGCACGTGGAATATGCTCTTCAGCAAGGAAAAGCCTAGCCTTGTTCCAAGTCTTCAGGCAGAGGTCATGGAAATGGGCTCAGTGCCGAAAGTGAAGGCTTTCCTAGTTTTTCACTGTATCTGTCAGAGCCATCTATGTTAAACAAATGGTACACTGGTTAGTTTCTCCCAGAGAGTGGGAGGAGGGATGGCAGCTGAGCATTTAGGGAAAAGTCCTTAGTCTAAAAGATTGGATTTCTGAAATAAAGACTAATGCATGCCTCTGCTACCAAGAAAATCACTCTACATAGAACACAGCACAGACTTAACTAGCATTCAATTAAGGCAACATGAGTACAAAAGATTTACAAGTAACTCCTGGGAAGGAAGAAGTGGGTGTTTCTGTGCATGGTAAAATCCTTTTCTCCACTTCCTGAGTATATATAGCTTTTATTTCAATAACACATATTTTCTTACATTTCTTTTTATTCTACATTGTGACTTATTGTATGCTAAAGTCAAAAACAGTTATGGTTATCTTTTAAATGAATACGGGATTAAAGAAAATGTGTAATTTACAGTTTGGTCTTGCCTTTATCTAAATTATTATTACAGTTCCTGGCCTGTAAAATAAAATATCTCATTCTATATCACATATATCATTGTCTTATCTTGATACAATATAGACTTCAGTAGTAGTGACTTTCTTGCCCAACAGTGTGGAGCAGACAGAGAAAACATTGTGGCTGTAGTTATGTCAGGAAGTAAGACGCGTACACTGAAGAGGAAGAGCCCCAAACCAGCTCTGTTTTGTCTGGCTGTCATGGTTTGAGATAGCCCCAAAATCCGATTCCCTAGCTCCATCCCCCCTCCCACATCTCAACCGAATGTGAGATGGGTTTTTCCAGACAAAACACAACCAGACTCAGAATGGGGGAAAGGGAATATATTACAATGACTGTACAAATAAATACTATAACACATTATACACACGATCACAACTATCTCTACCATGACATATAGTATTTACAATGGATCAGATCTCTTCTCCCCTCCAAATAAAAGTCCAGGAGGGAAAGAAGGACAGAACCCCTCCAGTCTCTCAGGGCAGCAGCTTCTTCTAAGGCAGCAGGTTCTCCTCATCTCATGTATGCAGCAGTAACTGGATTGTTGTAGCTGGATCTCTGTTTAATACACACAAGGGGGTCTCCAGGCCCCTTGGCCCGTCATCTCCAAAACGAGGGTCTTTCTTTTCCGTGGACTGCGTAGCAGGGACAAGCTCGCGTCACCACGTCATACCACGAAGCTCAGGGGTCTTCGTGGCAGTCCCTTTCCTCAGGGGATTCAAATTCCCCTTTGCAGAGCTCTGTGCTCTGCCTCAAGGCTGCTAGCTTAGCAGCAGCAGCGGGGGGGAGGCCAAGGTCAACCCCCCCCCGCATTCCTTCTCCGTCCCGGTCCAGCTTCCCAGGACGGCTTTGAGCTTCTCAGCTCCTCTCTGCAAGTGCTGTAGCACTCCAAGGCTCTTTCAAGCAAGAGTCCATCATCTTCCTCCTTCCAGGAGGTCTCAAGGAGTTTGGGGGGGGGGGGTTTGGTACAGTTCCTACCCCCAGAACTCTGAAGTTCTGCTGCGGGCTCTCTCTTCTGCTGCTTCCTCTGGTTCAGTTCTTATCTGTCCTGGCTCTTATCCAGAGTCTCTGGACACTGCCGCCGCTTCTGCTCTGTCTCTGTAGCCCCCAGCTGGGGCTGGGGGGGGCCAGAGGCCCCGAGGGGCTCCGGGCCCCTTTCCTCGTGGCTGTTACATCATGGCTACTTCTTCTACCCAACCAAACTACAACCCCTTCTCTTCGGTGCTTGTGATATGTTTACATTTCTGCAGGAGCGCTAATTGGGCAGAACTTCAAAACTTCCAGGGGTCTCCACCCCTGGGGGTTACCACTTTTTCAGCCTCTGGGGGAAAACAAGGTTCAAACCACTACACTGGCAAATGAAGAAAACAGGAAGAATTGCAGTCAGAATTACCAGGTTTACAAAAGTCTCCTAATACATACAAGTGTTAGAGGCAGACCTGATATTAGACTTCCCAGAAGTTATAAAACAAGTTTGGACAATGTTTGTTTATCTCCTAAGACAAAGTCTTTGTCTGTTACAGGAGAAAAGGCAGATTCTGGAGTTTCCCTCATTTTCCTTTGTCACCCTAATTCTCTCAAGGCTGTTCAGCTCTAGGGCCTTTAATTTCATTAGAATGTTTGTCTGGAACTGCAGTAGGTTGAATGTTTTGAGAAGCAGAACTGAAAAGAGAAAGGAAACAAAAATACAACAACTGTGCTGTGCACACAGGCAGTATTCACACCTGCTGGAGAATTGTGCTTCACAAGGGATGCAGTCCACTCCCACTGAGAGCTAGCAAAATCCTTCCAGTCACTTTGACAGGAGTGTCAATCTTCCATCCAAGAGAACAGCAGAACTCTTAAAACTTAAATTTGATTCATTAGGGTAACTAACACACATCTGTAGAGACCACAAATTTGATTCTGCATTCTCAAAATTTATGTTTATCGGTTGCATGTTTTTTTGGGGTTTTGTTTGTGTTTTTTTTTAAACCTTCAGAATGTTTGCTTTAGCACCTCTATTGATTATATCTGGTCCATGAAGAATACTTAATGTCAAACATCATTACAGAAAATGTACTATCTTTCTGAAATTTAGCCAACTGTTTGATGGATAACATTGGCAGTTTAAAGCTGCTGCTGAATTTTTAATCATTTGGAAAATGAATCAGAGACTTCACTGGAATTTCTCTAATTTATACCAGCTGGGAGTTTGACCCTGAGTCTTTTAGAACAAGCTAATTGCCAATCAATTAGAAAAACTTTCAGTTGGTATGTGAAAAATAGCATTGAACTGCCAGTTCAGTCCTTGGCTTTTCTGGTGGAATTTTTGCAAAGAAAATTGTCTCAATCTTTTTTTAGTGGCTGTCCAGGTAGCAGTTACAGGTTCTGCTCAAAGCAGCTGCTATGGCCTCTCATGCTTTTGGGGCAGCAGGGGAAGAAGCCCAGAAGTACATGAAAGGGGGAGAAATGGGAATACAGCCATATGGGACTTGTGTGCTGGGATCATTTCACTTGGCAGATGGGTAAGAAAAAGAAAAGGATTGACCATGGAGCCAAAGGAAGGAGCCCAGGTGACTGTGCCAAACTGATATGCCACACATATCATCCCACGAGCTGCTTTGAGTCATAACAGGACTGACTTAGCATAATAGTGTGCCTGAAATTAGTACCAGCTCTCTGATGCTAACCACAATCCTCAATAGGGACAGAAAGAAGGGCAGTGCCAGTAAAAGATAATCCGTGTAGGATGTCAAAGTATTGATGTTCAGTGTGCAGACCAAGTATATAACAAATAGCAAAAGCAAAATACCCAACCTGAACCAGTGCTCAGCACAAGTCTGGCCAACATCTGCTCCCACTGAGGGACCACAGAATCACTCAAGTGCAGGCTCCTATTGGAGGTGCTGACAATTATCTTTTGAGTAATAGCTTTAAAATCATTTACAGTAGTTGCTATCAATGGTTACAGTATTTGCCCATTGGCTGGGACATATCTGAGGCTGCTGGTTGAGCTGCTTTCATCAGACACTCCAAAACTGATATCATAAACCAGTAATATTATTTGTTTCATCTGTTCTTACGATTCATTTTTTTAGTCATATGGAGGATGGACGGAAAAGACTGTTCAAAAGATGGCACATTGGCATCTCCCCATCTTGGATTCCTACCTCTCGGCAGCTTGGCTTGAGCAGCAGATCTGTCACTCTTGGCTGAGTCTGGAGCAGCAGACACACAAACGCCCAGGTGGAATTATCTACTCTTAAACTGATTTCTGCATCAGCAGGAATTGGAAGCTGATCTGTAACTCCAAAAGGGCGTTACATCTCTCTCACTCCCACACCCAGCTCACATCCCATTTCCCTGAATTTAAAGCTTTACTCAGAGAAAGCAGCTCCAGGTGGATGAATTTCCTAGAATGTGCGTTCATTGGTTACTACTGGCATAGCATAGTGTTACACAAGCAAGTAATAATGCTACTAATATGTGCTATTATTAAGGCTATTAAAATACCAACTGGCACTGCAAAAAAATTGCTGTCATTAAACACCTATTAGGGCTTTATAATGAACAACTGGTATTACTGTCCCCGTGCAATCTTGGCAGAGTTTGAGAGGAACACATTCACTTTGGCAGCTTTGTAGCGCCAGGACTGTAGTCTGTGGTGGGATGTGAAGGTAGAGCAGCCAGGGCAGTGGCAAGTATTGCTGTGGAGCCAGGCCTGGGGTGCAGCGCTGCAGGCAGGCTGTGCTCTTCAGCACTGTCTGCATCCTGATCTGTGACACTGCTTCTCCTTACACCAGTGAGCTCCTGGGCAGGGAAAGGAATGGTCATGACATGCACCTGAGTTGTGGCCAGGCAAAGTGTCTGAACATTGCAAAGCTTTGAAAGAAAGGGGAAGGTGAACGTGAGCTGAGACCTCTGGGAGATGTGACCCATCTGCTCTGCAGTGGGTTGAATCACTGTTAGGTGAGTTACTGGGCTACTTGCTGGTTGCCATCAGACAACTTCTTGGCTGGTGTATTGGCAGCAGCTTTGCTAACTACTACACATTTACTATTGCTTTTTAATACCTGGAGTATTTCCTCCAGCTCTGGCTGGCAAAATATAGAGTACAGAAGAAATAATAATTTTCATTTATGAAAGAATGCATTTGGCTGGGATTAGCTTGTAGATGGATTTCTTCTAGCATGACCATTTTTTCTGACTGAAAATTTAGTCTGGCCTTTCTATTCATGTTTGTGGCTGCAGATGAGACCAGGTAAGTGACATCTGAGCATAGAATCTGACCCTTTCAAGAAATGCCATGTCTATTCTGTACATGCTTAAGATCCAATCTGTCTCAGACACAGTAAATATTCTCTGCAGATCAGCTATAAAACTGCCCCAGAAAGCCAACACTTCCCAAAGGTGCTGGGCCACTGCTCAAATGCACGCTAGGTTTAACCTATGGGATGTGGAAAAACGACTGAAAACTCCTAAACCCAAATGTCAGAAAGCGCTTAATGTCTATTGTTTTCCATAGTTGGTGGCTTTTAAGTCACTGGCATAATGACTCCAATGAGTACCTGCTCTTTTACAGCATGTCCAGCCCATGAAGCTTGAAATGCTTTACGAAGGCCATAAACAACCATTTTACAGATAGTCAAACTGTAGTACAAAGAGATAGTCTTGCAGATGGCTGAGCCAAGAACAGGGTAAGAGCCCTTGGGCCTTGTGGTGTGCCTGGTTAATGGCTATTTAGTTCACAGTATTAATACCTGAGCTATAGATATATAAGCACTGTGAGAACTGTCTAGTCTACTTGTTGAAAATGTTATTGCATACACATAATTCAACATAAAGGAACTACAGTCTATGAAAAGCTATTTCTTTATGTGGTGACCAAATCTATGAAATAGAAATTTGCTTTAGTTGTAGCAGATTAGCTTTATTTACATGGTTTGTCTACTTATGGAATAGAATGCTGTACATGAATTTTACATTTAAAGCTTTATGTTTTTTATGTTCTGTCATTTTTAGGAATAGGTTACTTACCCACAATTTTATTGTGTTATCTGAGTGACTCAGTCTCTCTGAGCAGATCAATCAAATTCTTTCAATCAGGCTTCAAGGCAAGTGTTAATGGAGAAAAATGGAAAAACTACTTTTTTAGAAATTTTTTCTCCTTTCAAATAAAATTTACTGTTTCCTCGAGAGGTTCTTCGAAGAAAATTTGCTCATTAAAATATTAATTGGAAACGGAGAGAAAAGTGTTATGAAGAGTGTCTCATATCTATTGAAATCTGCCTAGAGGAATGTGATCACCTAGTTTCTCAAGCAGATTTTGTAGCACTGATCAACTCACTGCACTGCAAAACATGACAAGATAGCCTTTCTAATTTTTTGTTGCTCCATGGAAGATTTGGTGGCGTAGAAATGAAAAAATATGACTTATTCATATAATTTCATATTTCCTGGAAATGGACCACTTCCAAAATAAGGTAAACCTGTCTTCTGATTGAAGAGTGACATTGCCTGTCCAGACTTCTTTATCGAGTACATGTTTTTACAAAGTCCAAATCTTTTCCCAGGATTACTTGAGATAGGAAAAAAACTGGATGTTTTGTGACTCAGTTTGCCTTGGCAACCCTGTGTCCCATGCTGGTTTCCAGGGCTCTGCTTTCTGAGTGGTTCTGTGTCCCTTCCTGTGCCATGGTGCTGCGAGCAGGAGCCAGGGCAGCTGGTAAAGCAGCACAGCAACAGAGTCAACAAACCAAACTCCTCCAGGCGATTAGCCTGGCCACACAGGGAGAGAAAATCAGAAATACAGCCTGTTTACACCTGCAGAGGTGGGCACCTGTTAGGTTTGCTCCTGCTCATGAGGAGCAGGATTTGTACAACTCCTTTGCAGCACTGCCTTTTAGACCTTCTGGCTCTGAAACAGTGCACTGGCATATGGGAAGAGCTTTCATAAATGTGGTGGGGCTGCCTGAGCATCCCCATGGCCTGCTCTTATGTAGCATTGCTGGCCAGTGAGTTTTGTCTAGCTTGACTAAGGAGGCCTGGTGTACTAGCTCAAGAGGAGTCAGTAAAAAGGACAAGCACACTCACTTCAAGTATCCATCTGTCTATCACGTTTCTGACTTGTGCTGTTTCAGAAGCTTGCAGATTTTCCAATGACTGGTTTTCATTCTCTTGATATCTCTGATCAGAGACTTCAGTTTTCACACAGCAGCAAATGTTTCTGTCGGCATACCAAGAGCACTCACCCCTCCTGATCTCAACTTCTGGGAGGAGGTTGGGATCACTTTGTTTGCTGTGCCAAAGAGTACATGCTGTAACAAGTGAATGTGGGCATAAGTGGTGTGCCACAAACTTCACTCTGTGCCACTTAGGGACGGACTGGAAGAACTGAATGTCTGCCAGCCAGTATAAAGGTAAGGTAACCTGGGAACAGACAGTTCTGGTAGCTCTCTCTTGCAGAGCCTTGTAATAAGCAACAGATCTCATCAGAACCAGGTAAAAAAACTCTGTATGAATTTGCTTATTTTGGTTTAAGCCTGTTACTGTTTGAGCTGGGTCATTTCTAAGCAAAGGGTGGGTTTCAGGTATGAAACCAGCCTTCAGCTGCTGTCCCAGATGGATGTGGGACTCCTATTAACCCTATGTCATACCTGCCAATCCTATGGAGATACCTGGGATAGAACACAGTAGTTATAATGTAATGTATATGGACAAGTAAATCATCACCATGTGTTTTTAAAACTGCTTGCACTGGGGCTTTGGGGTTTTAGTCTGCATAAATTTGTGTTTAGAAAAGAAATGTCTGTGTCCTAATATGTGGGGACACTTACAGAGATGGTTTGTTTTTCTATGCTTACTAATAGATGTAGAATGGTAGCAAACACAATGAGACAGGATGCTTACACCTAGTATATAGATGTCACCAAACCCCTAAAATCTTCTGCTCAGATATTTTCTAGCGCTGTAGGCTGCTACATTCCTTCAATACACCAGGTTTTCCTAGTAATGTCTCATCAGCACTTGACCCCTCTTGCCACCAGGTTACTTGGAGACCTATTTCACATTTACTGTTTGGTGCAATTCTCTGGAATTCTCATCTGTGCGACCAGCAGAGAGGGATTTGCTAAGTGTCCTTAGAACATATCTTCTGCATATCTGAGGGAGAGCCAGCTGACGCCGATAAACCCAAACTCTATCTCATTTTATTTGATAGTCTAGTACTCACAAAATGCATTTGAGAGACCTGTTTGCTGATCTTGTTTGGGAGCAGAGACTGAAACCCAGGCCTCTACACTTCTAACTCAGCCTGAGAATTTTGCTGAAATATTACAGTGGAAAAAGTAGGGAGCAGTTGTTATTTGTACACATAATATGATTATTTTCTCAGAATAGTAAGACAAGGGTGTTGGGACTGTGAGGGTCAGCTGCTCCAGGAGGGATGGGCAGCCCAGGGTGACCCCAGCATGGGCCATGCCCCCTGACCAATGGAGGCTGGACATGGTGGACAGGGCCAGTTGCTGGTAATGGGGACCATTGACAGCCCTGGAAGAAGCAAGTGGTGAGCCAGGTCCAAGAGGTGTCCAGAGAGCCCAGTTAGGAGCAGCAGGACATGGGGCTGAAGACAAGCTGACAGCATGGTTCCAAGGGATCTACACAGAGACAGGGGTGGAGACGGGCACCAGTAGCCCCAAGCCAAACCAAAATGGGGCTCCTGGGATATGGGCTGGGGTGGAGGGAGGCCCCAGGAGAGACTGGGCAGGGACAGAAAGGCTATCAGGGCCCTCAGGGCTGCATGCAGCAGAGAAGTGTTTGATCCTCTTTTGTCAAATAGTCACCAAGAACACATCAAAGGTAAGGCCTCCAGGCATGGAATGAGCCATATCTGTGAGAAGCTTTGGAAGCTGTGACATATAGGTACCTCTCCTAACACCTTGGCGAAGCAGGAAGAAGGCTCAAGTTCCCTAAACCCTCAGCAGTGTGCTGTAGTTGTTTAGTCTGAGAAAGGCATGGCAAGTGAGTTTTCTGAAGCTTATAAGTAACACAGTTAAAACAAAACCACTCCCTGTAAGATGAGGACTCTGTAGGCTGTGGGCGAAGTGTTGAGTCAAGATATCTCAGAACTGCCCTACCTTCTGTCCTCAACATATTTTGTGGCCATATGAAAGTCTGTAATAGTTTTTCACCATCAAAAAGTTTCTTAATTCATCTTCATGAGATCTGTTGTGGAAATATCAGCACTAATTACTCCTAATACATTTTCTTTTTCTGACTGGAATTTACATATTTATTAAAGCATTTATTGTCTGTCTCATTTAACCTTAGAATTGAATAGAGACAGGTCAGGAATGCAGAGAACTAGAAATACAAGGAAAATTATGACAGATATGAGGGAACCTCCTTTAGCAAAAAACTAAGAGTAACAAAAGACTAGCTCTACCACACAGATTCTCTGCTGACAATCTTGGAAACCCCTTCAAATCACTTAGCATCTAAAGTGCACAGTCTGCCCAGTTTTTTAGCACACAGCTTCTAACATCCTAATGAACCAGAAAAAAAAATTAAGAGTTTTATGCACAAATATAGCAAGTAACTTAAAATACACAGTACTTCCTTTGGAAAAAAAATTGCTGAAATCTGTGAGTAATATCTACTAAAAAGTGTTCTTCGAGGATACTGAGCATCATTTCATTAATATATTGCACAATCTGTCAAATTTATTTACATGTACACAGACAGACCTGCTATAAACATTACAGTGTTGGTTACTGCTCTTAACACTGTTACTGTTGATAGCAAGACTGTGTGTTTGAGTTTTAGTGTGTACATTAATTCCCACAGTCTGGCACTGTATACAGTAAAATATCTACTTAACAGGCATAAAACAGAGCTGCAATATCAAAAATAACTCTCAGAATTGACAATAGTAATGGCAGAGAGATTCCAAAAAGTCACCTTCCTCTCAGAGAGGCCCAGTTAGGGAAGAAATGTGATGCAGGCAGGTAGACAAACTCCGTCAGCACAAAATAGTAGAGCTTATTAATCTTTGCTAGCTCACTGTGTTTGCACATGTTAATGGCAATAAAGGAAGTGTTGCCACTTGGAATTCTTTCTATCAAGGTACTATAATTAGCTTTAGGCAGTTGAACAATATACTAAATAAAATAATTTTTGGACTGTTATTCAACCACCCATTTTTCGTGTAAGTGAGCACCTTACAGCCTGAGAAGGGTCTGCTGTATCCCTGTTTATCTGCACATCAAGGGGCCATACATTATGATAAATTTGTTTTTACTATTAGTTAAACTAATAAGCACATAAAGCAGCCCATAAGACAAATCAGTAAAGGGAGATTTTAGGAATGAGAATACAAAGGGCTTCTTTTTATTGAAGTTTCATCTGTCAAAATATACCTTCTCCTTTTCCTTCTTTTAAAGAGTGTCAAAGAGCCAAAAGTGCAACAGGTAGGGTAGAAATGCAGGCAATGGGTTAGGAATTCTGTTGCTTTTCCCCCAGATTAATGCCCTGCAAGGAAGGTTCCAGACATGGTATGACCCCAGCTTAGAGCACCTACCATCTGCATAGGAGCAACCAAGAGGAGGAGCTGATCCCGCTCCTGCTGAGGGTGAGGTGTCGGTACCCTGGGCCAGGTTTGACCTTCAGGGCCAGAGCAGCACCAGGGCTTCTGAAAGAAACCTGGAGGCAACAGGCAAGGCTTGGGGGAGTGGGAATAAAAAGAAAATATTTGGAAAAACTGTCAGAGATCTTTATTTTCAACTGCATTTTCCACCACTTATGTCTTCTTAAATCCAAGGGATACAGATAATGCAACACAGATGCTTCTCTGTGTATCACTTTAAAGACTCAAATTTCTTTTTCAGTCAGGAAATGAAAAATCCTTTTATAGCTGTATCATTTCAACAAATGATTTTGCCTTCAACTTTTCAACTCTAACTAAATACAAAATGAAAATGAAAAGTCGTTTTAACTAACCAACGAACTTTTTTCCTTGAACCTTTTGATATTGTTACAACTTTTTCTTTCCTTTTCACTGAGATTTTGTTTGGAGAACAAATAAACAATTTAATTTATATCAGAAATATGTTTAATTAAAAGTTGTGCCCCTTTTTAATGCAAATCAGCTTTTTTAGCAGCTTTACTTCCTGCATTTTAAATACTAAAGTCAAAATACTCTTTAAAACATTTGCTTATTTCTACCCCTGCAGAGGGCGTTTAACATTTTAAAGCCTGAGATATTTAGAATGTAAATGAACAGATGATGGGGATATTTTTCTAACTTTACACTCCAGACCATATATTCTATGTTCAAGACTGTATTTTACCAACCTGCTCTAAGTGATTTAAATAGAATTCAGGCTTTGAAATGCTTTAAATACTTAAGTGGTTCTGTGAGCCTAAACCTTACTCCCTCTGGTCTAATGTATTGTGATAATGGTTCGGGGATTACAGCACTGAAAATAGAAACAAGAAATACCACCCAAAGTAAGAACTGAGGTTAGAGAACAAGGTTCAGTAACAGCCACCTACACCTTCAGCGATCCTTGCCTAAAGCCTAAAGAAAGCTAAGTTTGAACTCTTAGGGAAAAAAAAGGGAATTTTCTTTCAGCCTGTCATGGTCTATGCTCCTTGCAATAATTTCCTTTTTTAAAACTGGAAATAGAAATGGCAAAAAAATGCCACAATGTAATGTACTCTGATGACTTTACCAAAATCAAGAACAGAGAAATTACTGGAAATTGCATTAGAAAACCTCACCTAGGAAAGCTGTCTGGTTCAGGAACCTTAGATGAGTTTCAGCTTTTTGCAAGCTGAACAAAGTTTCTGAGTATTCAGGTCTCTGAAATTCCTCTTATTGATGAAAACATTGGTTTTAATATTCATACTTCTGTATATAAAACCAGAATTTATACTTTAACTAGCAATTTAGGAAAACCAGAAAGTATAGCATGCAAAAAGGTCACAAAACCAGACACTGAATTTACTGGCTTTGGGCAGAATTGAAGGTTTTTCCCTTTGGGGCTTGAATACTGTCAGTTTTCCACACTGCAAAGAGCAAATACCTCAAAAAACTCCTCTAAGGTTCACAAGCCAGCTGTTCCTTTCTACCCCATATAAAATGCAAAATTCAAATAATACTTTTCCCTGCTACTATTGCATTTTCTACTGCTTCAGTGAAACTACTCTTCCCCCTCAATTTTCTGCTTTCTTTCTGCAAGAATTCTCTATATCCCCTATCAAAAGGTTATATCCAGCCAAGTTCAATGACAGACATTCACCCATTGGCAAACACAGCAGCTCTGAAATTCTGCTTGGCTGAAATATATCCCTCTGAGGTGAGCGAGATAATAAGGTTTTCTTTCTTGTAGCAAAAGCTTTGTGTGAAGCTGTTCCACACTGTCCTGCAGAACTAAGCTAGTTAAGAATACCAACAACATCTGCAATAGCTAATGGGCTTGTAAGATGATTTGCATAACGAAAAATCTATATAATGTCAAGTAATTAACTTGGAAAAATGCCTTTTGAAAGAAAATACATTCTTCCCTTTGGAGAACAGTAAAATATGTGGAAAGTTCATATGATCACTTTATTGCCAAAAAGGCTGAGCATCAAGCTAAGGGTAGGGCAACAGTTAATATTATTTTGTTATAAAATATGGTGATCTTAAAAGAAAATGTAGGTCAAATGAGAAAATTTTACATAGGACCCAGTAGTACTGTGATTTTGTGCAGAAATCTTAAAACTGTTATTTTCCAAACAGACACTGACTTTGTTATCAACTGTGCAGGGAATTCAGCTTACCCAGGACCGCAGGCTGGTACAGCCAGATTCCCCAAAATGGAGATAGCACAGAGTGAGCACCAAGGACAGGACAACTAGGTTAATCCCTTGCACCAGGACACATGCCAGCCTCTCAGTATTTGAGCCCACCTGTATTTGAGGGATTTTATACACCAATGTCCTATTACTTCCCTCCATAAGTGTAAATCACACACTGGATTATTAATCTACACCCATGGATTACTACTTACTATTACTATGGCAATTGTCCACAAGGACAATGATGTAATGATGACAAAATTATAGGAGTGGAACCAGAAAGGAGGAGTTCAAGAAGGTTTGGAGTGATTTCCCTTCAAAGTGTCTTACACCTTGGACCCTGGAAGAGCAGGAAAACAGAGATCTTTTTTTCACCTCTTTTGTATGTGAACATGAGAATAGGTGTGGGTTCACCCCCTCTGCCTGCCAGTTCCTCTGAAGGGACATGAAGGAGTGCAATTACAGGCTAGGTCACACTATATACCCTGGCTATCCTGACCTGAGCAATTGGGCCACTAAAATATGGCAGCCGAAAAGGAGAGTGAGGTGGTCTTTGCCTACTGCCTACATGAGTTATCTCTGAAATCAGTACTCATGGGCCCTGAGTAGTCTTCTCCTTATGGTGAAGAAAATTCAGAGAGCATTCTGTCTGCCCACCCAGGGTCTGTGAAAGAAGCTTGAATGTTTGTGGCTTTAGGCATTTTACTGCTTGACACATCTCATCTTTTTGTGAAAAAAATTCACATTTTTTTGCAGTTGCTTCAGGGCATTCACAGAAGGCTGACTCCACTTTAAAGAAATGGAAATGTTATAAATGCGAAACAACTCTGTGATTATTTAGCTGCGAATTTGCATTGTATCCGTCATTTACATTATAACAATCAAAAAGATAAGGTCAGAATTAAGCAAAAGGTAAAACGTCAGCATTTTCTGCCTGAAAATAAGATGCCATTGAAAAATATTCGACCAACTCTAAGCTGAGTTCAGGTAGAACAATTGACAGATATCACATGTCCTTTCTTCAGATATTGGACACGAAGCTTTCAAAACTATGATAAAGTTGTTAGATACTGCCTTCCTGTGGCTTCTGGAAATATTTTCACTCCAAGTTTCACCATAAAAATGCACCATGGCAGAGCAGTAGTTCCTGTGTTCCATTCACAAAGTAATCCTCCTCCTCAGTTCATGCAAATATAACAGCCCTATTCCACTAAATTCTTCACATTCTAAATCTTTAGGTAACTCTAGATGTTGGTCTTATAGCACAGTCAATAAAAACAGAAGTACTTTAATTTTGATGGGCAAGGCATTTTATCTGCAATTTTTTAAAAATTGGGAATGAATGCAGTAAATAAATATATTTACTTGCCCCTCCTCAGTCAATATACATTTATTCTCTTTTCTTTATTCCTTTCTATTAGCAACTTATAATTTTTTAGCCTTTGGTTACCTTTTTTACCCTCCCATCTTATTTTTTAATTGCCCCTTAGCTTTCTTATGCAAAACTAAGTTCTCTTCCTTTCTCCCCTTTATTAAAAAAAATTGTTTTATAAGAGGATGCTAGTTCTTTTCATCCTATATTTCCATTCTGCAGTGTTTTAGTTTTACCTTGCATAAACAAACTAAGTTGTTCACAAGTAAAAGCAAGAAAAGATCTATGTCTGCTTGATTTTCCCTCAGGGACAAGAAAAGCCAGTGAGTAAGTAAATTGTATTCACTGGGTACCAAAATATATATTCTGAGTTAGTAGCAGTTCTAAGAGAATTTGTTGTATGAAATTGCTCAAGTTTCACAAGCCACTGGGCATAGGGTAAACTTAGTGGTAACAAACCGAGCAGGAAAGATTTTTCTCCCTCAAGGAAAGAGAGATAGTCGAAGAAAAGTAATACAAAGCATTTGTTCAGTGAAAGAGTCGTACCCAGAAAAAGAAATGCTGAAAGAGAATAACAAATATGAGTAGCTAGCAAACTAGTGGCTTCATCTAACTGCAAAAAAAACCACCAAAAAAATTTGAATTACACACTGATCTGAGCAGAACCTGACCTCAAAAATACGTTAAGCATTATAAGCAATTTAGGGAAAAAGAACATGAATGAGAACTGAAGACACCACTGTACACACACACACACACAAATAATTGACGGTGTGTACAATGATTCCTAGTAAAAGGACAAAATTCATAGGCTATAATAAAAATTGCTATGGATACCAGAAAAAGAAAAATCTATCTTGTGTGATGTCAAAGATTATAAATAAAAATAATGGATCCAACCTAGAAAAGGAGGGACAGTCTGGTGAATATGAGGATAAAATGAAAATTGTAAGATTATTTTATTCTGTGGAAAGTATTTGAAAAGAATATGTGAATTTGGGAATATACATACATTTTCAAAGAACAGACCAAGTGACCTATTAAACTTTATCTCACTTGGAAGATTCTGACAAATATATTCAGGGAATGAAATGTCATTAACTTCAATATCATTGATGCTTTCAATAAAAGAAAGTTTCAATAAAAGTATACTTGTTCCTGTACAAAAAAATTATAAAATATTTTATTTAATACATACATTATCATTGCCCAAATTATTTTGGATGAGAACTAAAAGAACTGAAGCATTTGAGGCCAATGCAACTCATTCTGCAGTGCTCTATTCCCTGCAGTGTGATGCAGAGACATTCACTTGCAATTGTAGCACTACAATCTGCAAAAATAGGCCGGGTTGTTCCATTCCACCCATCTGAATTCTCCCATTCTCCTTTTGCAGAACTGATGGGGAGAATAATGCTCACTGTCAAACACACTTCGTAGCGCAGGGTCAAAGTTACTTACACAGGACTTGGGCTGGCTTGGACCTGCTCAGGATCCAGCACGGGACAACACTTGCTGTGTTGGGAAATAAATGACGAGCGCTATCCTGCTAATGCATGATGTAATCATTAAGTCAAGGGCAGTCACAGAGAAAGCTATAAAACAGGTAAAATCAGTAGAGCATAGGCACTATTTGCTAAATGCCAGCTGTTAATCCAGGGTAGTTAATATCCAAAGGAAGAATTTGTTCCCCTGTTTCCCAGACAGATTGTGCCTTACTGGGTATATGGAATCAAGCCTGGTATATCACAGCAAAAGTGTATTGTGATTTTGAGTGCTGCTTGAAAGGCATAGGCACTACAGTACAGTGACATTTCTCAAGCACACTTTTTCTTATGGTGGTGCGGAGAAGAGACAAAGAGACTAAAACAATGCCAGGTCTTTTCTTCCTCATCCTGCTGGGGATGCTGGGGACTGGCTGATACAACATGAGTTGGACTTTCTCATGTCATGTGGAAGAGCAGCCACCCTGTGTAAAACAGAATGTTGTCTGTTAATGGGGTTTCTACAGAGCAGTTCCTTTATTTTGATTTGCTTTAGCAGCTGTTCTGGAAAGTAAATGAATTTAAGAAAGTGATACCTTTGCTTGCAAAGTGTTTTCAGCCAATCTTTGAGTAAACAATCTGTAACACAAACTAATTTGAGCTGGTTTATTTGTTTATGTTAGGGGAAGATAAAGGAGTGTTTGGCAATGGCACTCACAAAGCACTCAGATGTTACCATTTCTGATTTTCTAAAACTAGGTTTCTAGCCTCACTACTACAACTCATAAAGCCAAAGGGTTTGAATGTGCGTGTGTTTGTACATATGAACTCCTCAAGCTACTGGTGTCTGCATTCGTGGCTTTTTTCTGTCACCATTATTGAACCTGTCCCAGCTGGTGCTCAGACATGATGATGTCCTATATTTGTTCTTTATAAAAATAACTTGCTCAATTTATTACTGCAGCAATTTGATAATAATTGTTTATATAGTGGGCATCTTTTGGAGCTAACTTGGTGCAGGTAATGCTTTGACTTAACTGTCTAATGCAGTGTGCTCTTTGGAAAAGTCATCAACATACATGCTTTCATTTTACTTTTTGTCTTTTTTTCCTTTTAAGTAGGTAATTCTTACAATTTATCCTTATATAATTTTATTGAAAATTAGGCTAAACATCAAGCATTTGGTTATACAGTATCTTGGATAAAAAAATAGATGAGCCACTAAGGTCGATAGTTACTGCCCCAGTGGGTCACTAGCACATCTTCAGACTGTGCACTGACTCTCAAATTGAGCAATTTTGTGTGATAATATTCACATTGTTCTTTTTAACATCCTGAGTAGTGCAATATAGTGCAGAAAGTGCTTCCATCTCCTAGGGAGAGAAATTCCTTTTAATTTTCTGTGTAAATAACTGACTATTTAGGTCTTGAATTCATCTACATACCTTACCTTTTCTGCACTAATTAAAGGCCTGCTCTTGTTAGGTATCATCTGCAGGCAACTGAGAGAGACAGGCACTTCTGCAGGGTGATTCATCCCCCCTCACCCACTGCTGAGGATTGGACATGAACTCAAGAGGTTCCTTCAGAGAGTCTATGACAACTGCATTCCTAAAGCAGGCACCTCAGCTAAATGCCTGAAGTTCCCTGAGTAAAGTGCTCTGTGGCATCCAATTAGCACAATCTTAACCATTTATGTGTTAGGTCTGTGCACCCAGCTTTGTGTCCATGATTTACTGAGTCATTATTAGAGGGAGAAGTTACCTCCTGGCAAGGATAAATCTACTAGATAGATGTTGTACATAGATGGAATGAGTCATGCTCTAGGTGTTTCTGTCTTTTTCTGTCAATGATAAAGTGTGTCTGTAATAAGTACCTCAGAGCAAGGACATAACTTTTAGATGGATGAGAGAAATCCCATCCTAAGCGATAAAGGAAAGTATCAATTTGGCAGCTTAATAGTCATTTTACAGCTTATCCAGTAGGATAAAGTAGACAGCAGGATGCAAACTTCACTGTAGTGTTATGTGAGTATCATTTGAAGTTATTAGGTTCCAATTTGCCTGAAGAGTGGGAAAATAGCTCAGCCTTCATTGCCATTAACTCAATTGCTTTCAGCTGTACCACAGATTTTATGACATAGCACTGAACTGTCGCTACACCAATTTTATGCCATGAAACAGGTAGATTAGATACTAACTAGATAGGTTGGAATTGAGCTTTCAACTCAATTGCGATACCATGATAAAAGAAAAAAATAAATTCAACTGTAGATTCTTTGGATCCATTAAGAGTAGAGATGGAGAAAGGACTGGTATTGTTCAAATATGTGATAAAGGCTATAGATTAACAAAGATTTTAATGTTCTCAAGTCTTGATCATATTTTTGATAAAAATACCTGCAATTAATGTTTAGTGTTTGAGGGTTTTGTATATATCTTAGGTTGATAGATTTAAAATCCTTTAAATGTCCTAATAATTCTGTAATCAGATTGCATGCAAGAGGGAACAACTGGCTTTTACACCGAAAAATTCCTTGCAAGGCTATACAGACCAGCCTTGGACAATTTTCTTAGTATTGACTTGTGTGGTCTTGGATGAGTTCTAAGTGCAGAAGCAAGATCAAGCGTTAGTTTAAAGTTCAAGTCATACTAGTGTTACTGGGGGCAGTGTACAGAAAGTCAAAGTTTGGTTTTGTTCAAGGAGGCAATAAATGAGCCTAAACCAAAAGTTTTCACCTCAGAAGTTGGAAAACAAAGTCTATATTTTTAAACATAGCTATTAATTCTCACTGGTGCAATGTCTAAGTACCTAGTTTGAGATTAGTAGTTAAAATTTCTGAATTAGCCTTACACTGGCTGAGGCAGCGTAAGGAGTTTTTAATGCTTCTGGATATCAAATATATGGCACCAGAGACTGGAAGGAGTTCTCAAAATTACTTTGTTTCTCATATTTCTACATTGGTTTGCAATGAAAACGTGAGCAGTCTTTAAAGGCTTTATCTAGCAAACAATCCAACAACATGCAGGTCCCAGAAAGAGACCTGGGGGTCCTGGTCTATGGCAAGTTAAATATGAATCAGTAGTGCCCTGGCAGCCAGGAGGGCCAACCGTGTCCTGGGGGGCATCAGGCAAAGCATCAGCAACCAGTCGAGGAAGGGGATTGTCCCACTCTGCTCTGCACTGGGGTAGCCTCACTTTGAATATTGTGTGCAGTTTTTGGGCATCACAATTTAGGAAAGATATTAAACTCTGAGAGTGTCCAAAGGAGGGCAACAAAGATGGTGAAAGGTCTTGAGGGGAAGCTGTATGAGGAGCAGCTGAGGTCACTTGGTCTGTTCAGCCTGGAGAAGAGGAGACTGAGGGGAGACCTCATTACAGTCTACAACTTCCTTGTGAGGTGAAGAGGAGGGACAGGCACTGATCTCTTCTCTGTGGTGGCTAGTGACAGGACCTGGGGGAATAGCCTGAAGCATGTGTAGGCAACACTCTCAGGCACAAAGTGTAATTCTCGGGGCTGTCCTGTGCAGGACTAGGAGCTGGACTTTGATGATCCTTGTGGGTCCCTTCCAACTCAGGAGAGTCTATGATTCTATGCCTCATCTCTTGAATCAATATGTTACCTGACACATTTACAGCCAAAAAGTATTATGCATTTCACATCAACCAAATTAAAGAAAATAATTCTAAGTCAAAGAGATGTTTGAGTAATGTAGAATTCAAAGAATACAATCCTGAAAGGGTCCTCTGGAGATCATCTGATTTCTAAAGTTAGGGATTAGTTATACCTACAACTTGCTTGAAAGATTTCCCAGTTCTCCTAGACAAAGTATTCTACTGTACTCTTACTGCTACAAGGCTTTCTAATATTCAATTTCAGATTTTTTTAATGTGATTGAGATTCATTAGTCCTTGTGTAACCCTTAGTGGACATGGAGAGCATAAATGTTCCTTCATCCCTTGTAATTCTTTTTCCATTTCATACCAGTAAATACTATTACCATGTTTTCCCAATAATCTTTAAAGAAATGTCCTTCCTTTTTTCTATCTAAGCTAAAAATCTTAAAAATTCTAAGGCATCAATACAATGCCATATTTTCTAGACTTCTACTGATTTCTATGTTCTGCTGCGTCTTTGTTGTTCTACTCGGTTATAACTTCTGCCTTGGTATAAATTTTTGCATATCTCTCTGCTCAGTTGAATCTAACTTTTTCCTGGTCATTCCTTCCATGTGAGAATTAGGTTTTTTTGCATACTAGGCCAGAACTCTGGCACACCTGTTGGCTGTCTGTGTTGTGAGCCACACTATGCAAAAAATAACACTGGTCTGAAGACACAGGTAAGCCTCTAGTAGGATCTTGAAGAGGCTGTGCATGTTCAGCTGACATATAAATTTAGTGCTGATCAACACACACAGAGGAATGTATTTACCCTTCTGCAGTTTTACCTCTGACTGCATATATGTACATGTCACACTAATGAAGAGACTTATTGCTACATGCCTCTAGCAAACAGGAGTTACCCACTGGGCAACCGGGCATTCCCATTTGGTGGGGTTTTTTCCATTTTTTTTTTATACCCATGTATTTTCCTGATTATTTTTCTATATTTCCTTGGAAGCAAATTACTTCAGCATAATCTTTCTGCTCATTTATAACCAGTATGGAAATATTTACCAGCAAGAAGAAGCTGTTTTATGCCAACAGAAAATTGTAAATTATTAATGTTATTCAAATGAGAGGCACATTTTGGATGAATGGCAATTCAAATTAGAGAGACAAAGGCACAATTTGAACTCAATCTAGCCACTTCTGTTAGGGATAACAAGAAGTGCTTCTACAATTACATCAATAGCAAAAGTAGGGGGCAAGGAAAACCTCCATTCTTTGTTGGACATGGGAGGGAACATAGTCATCAAAGACGAGGAAAAGGCTGAGTTGCTTAACACCTTCTTTGCCTCAGTTTTCAACAGTAAGACAGATTGTCCTCAGGACAAGCGGCCTCCGGAGCTGGTAGACAGAGACAGGAAGCCGAATAGCTCCCCTGTAATCCAGGAGGAAACAGAGACCTGCTGAGCCACTTGGATCCTCACAAGTCTGTGGGACCAGATGGGATCCATCCTAGGGAGATGAGGGAGCTGGCGGAGAGCTCGCCAAGCCTCTCTCCATCATCTACCAACAGTCCTGGCTCACTGGGGAGGTCCCAGATGATTGGAAGTTGGCAAATGTCACGCCCATCCACAAAAAGGGCTGCAAGGAGGACCCGGGAAACTACAGGCCTGTCAGCCTGACCTCAGTGCCTGGCAAGATTGTGGAGCAGATCATCCTAAGTGTAATCACATTACACTTACAGGATGGACAAGGGATCAGACCCAGCCAGCACAGGTTTAGGAAGGGCAGGTCCTGTCTGTCCAACCTGATCTCCTTTTGTGATCAGGTGACCTCTCTGGTGGATGAGGGGAAGGCTGTGGGTGTGGTCTATTGGGACTTCAGCAAAGCCTTTGACACTGTCTCCCACAGCATACTCCTGGAAAAGCAGCCCATGGCATGGACAGGGGCACTCTCTGCTGGGTTAGGAACTGGTTGGAGGGCTGGGCCCAGAGAGTGGTGTCCTCCAGGGATCAGGGTTGGGTCCAGTTCTGTTTAATATCTTTATTGATGATCTGGATGATGGGATTGAGCGTACCATTAGCAAATTTGCAGATGACACCAAGTTGGGGGGGTGTGTTGATCTGCTGGAAGGCAGGAGGGCTCTGCAGAGGGACCTAGACAAGCTGGAGAGATGGTCTGATTCCAACGGGATGAGGTTCAACAAAGTGCCGGGTCCTGCATTTTGGCCACAATGACCCCCTGCAGCGCTACAGGCTGGGGACAGAGTGGCTGGAGAGCAGCCAGGCAGAAAGGGACCTGGGAGTTTGGATTGACAGGAAGCTGAACATGAGCCAGTAGCATGCCCAGGTGGACAAGAAGGCCAATGGCATCCTGGCCTGTATCAGGAACAGTGTGGCCAATAGGTCCAGGGAAGTGATTCTTCCCCTGTACTCAATGCTGTTGAGGCCACACCTGGAGTACTGTGTCCGGTTCTGAGTTCCTCAGTTCAGGAAGGATATTGAGGTGCTGGAGCAGGTCCAGAGAAGAGCAACGAGGCTGGTGAAGGGATTGGAGCACAAGTCCTATGAGGAGAGGCTGAGGGATCTGGGGTTGTTCAGCTTGAAGAAGAGGAGGCTGAGGGGAGACCTCATCACTCTCTACAACTCCCTGAAAGGAGGTTGTAGCCAGGTGGGCATTGGTCTCTTCTCCCAAGCAACCAGCAGTAGGACAAGAATGCATGGTCTTAACTTGTGTCAGGGGAGATTTAGGTTGGATATTAGGAAGAAATTTTTTACAGAGTAATCAGCCATTGGAATGGGCTGCCCAGCGAGGTGGTGGATTCACCATCCCTGGAGGTTTTTCAGATGAGACTGGATGTGGCACTTAGTGCCATGGTCTAGTAACCACGGCAGTGTTGGATCAAGGGTTGGACTTGACCTCGGAGGTCTTTTCCAACTCAGTTGATTCTATGATTCTATGATTCTACTCTGGCCCACAGAAGGTGACATAGACTGAGTCTACAAAAAGTGAATCAGTAACTGTTACGTCCCGCCCCAGGAAAAAGGGGGCGGAGGGGGTAACCCAGGTTTTATCAATAATTCCTTCGGGGTGGATTAAAGCGAAACGACACTAAATAATCGGTGTTTGAAAACATATATTGACGAGATTTATTTTAACAATTCTGTATTAACAGGCATGCTAGCAGTTTGGGTGCTGTCATACAGCAATGTGACACAGAGATAACCTTTGGGGAGGGAAAGAAAATGCATAGGGGAGAGAAAGGCAGGATAAGAGCAAGGGAGAGTAAGGGAAAGAAAAGCTGAGAGTGGACAGATGTATATAGTCACCGCCCACGGGGTCCAGCGATGCTTCCATGTCTGTCAGTTGAAGTGGTGGCCTTGATCTGCTGGGGGTGAAGGGGGGAAGCCCCCATACTCTAAGAAGTTATGAGTTATTACATCACGGGCCATGCCTCGAGCCTCCAACAACTCCTGGGTCTGTGCTGAGTTTTTTTTTTGTGTCTCGCCCGGTTCCCGCCTTTAGGGAGGGAGGGGCCTGATTGCTCATCAGATGTATCAACAGTCAAAAGCCTGCGAGCTCGGCTTCTTGCCTTTTCAGGGCTTCACACCTTCAGCACTGGAGGGAGGGAGGGGCCCGACTGCTCATCAGAGGTATCATGCAAGTCAAAAGCCTGCAAAAGTC
Organism: Corapipo altera; assembly: GCF_003945725.1. Classification (NCBI taxonomy): domain Eukaryota; kingdom Metazoa; phylum Chordata; class Aves; order Passeriformes; family Pipridae; genus Corapipo; species Corapipo altera. The sequence continues at coordinate 1,365,187 of NW_020884881.1, forward strand.
TCCTAGAATGCATAAATCATTAACCATTTCAGTCTCTGACAGTAACTCTGGCCAAGTTCTTATAAAATGGTCACAATGAAAGACTGCTTTTTCTCTCTACTCTAGATGGGTGCTAAATGCTTTAGCATTAATCATGTGAACATTTCCTTCTGTGTAGAGCTTCAGCAAGTTTTTAGGGCAGGATCAGAGCAAGATATATCTTCATTGACTGTAAATCTATTCCTGAGATTCCCCAGAGTAGTTTATAGATAATTATGGATTATAAAACTGTTTGAAGTAGCAAATAAAAGATGATCCATCAAATATGGTTGCAAAATGGTTGTGTATCCTGTGGTAATTGGAAGTGATTTATTTCTTTGAAAATTAATTATTATTTCCCTAAGCTTTCCTTAAAAAATGAGTATGATAAAATCCCACTTTATGAAATAGAAGACTCCAACTATAGTCTAATCCACTATTAAGTTCTTCTTTTGTCTAGGGGCATGTGATTTTGGAAGTAATATAACAGCAGAGAAAGAGATACTTCTTAATATGTTTCATTGCTGATATAAAATTCAGAGTGAGATTCCTACATTTGCATGATTTCACCAGTTGCAAGGTCTTTCCCCTTTCCTCAGTAAAGTGATAATTTCCTTTATATTCAGAGAAGTGTCTGTCCTAGGTGATTTACTCTGCTCAACGCAGAAGCAAGAAAATAGCAAAAAAAAAAGCCATCTAAAACAATCCTACATAAAGCTTTTGAACTTTTTAATCTCTATATTACTCTTATATTATATTTGTTTCATAATGATCTGATTACAGGTGGTTTTATTAGCAAATTCAAATATCTGTATGGTCTGAAAAGTGGAACTGGAAATAAGTAGTTAATTCTGTTTTATATAGGCATTCTGGAAGTTCATATATCATCTTTATATAGACAGTTTCCAAGTAGAATCAAGTGTAGCAGAAACTGTAATAGTTCTCAAATGACTAGTTGAAGAGTATAAAAAATACCCTCCAGAAATTCTATTTCTATATTGCAAAGAATTAAACTATTGGAAATAAAATATAGTCTAGACATGAAATTCTCATGGAAATTGCTATTTCCTAAAGCTATTCCTCTAGGGCCTAAAAATATTGGATATTGCTATCTCGAAGTGTAGTGCAATTTTTATAGCATGCAACAACATTTTAAGACTATGCAAGATAAATAGCCTGTGAACACTGACACTGCTGCCTAGATTCACGACTTACCATGGGTCTTCCTGAATCTATTTTGGCACTAGCCTTTATGACTCCAAGTAGTTCTTTTCATGTCTTTGACATGTAGATTGCTAGCCTGGGAAAACACCTTTCTACACTGCTTTGCAATCCAAATGAACTGCTACCTCTGTAGCTTTCAGAAGTCATTTAAATTAGTTTCCCAAGCAGGTGAAGCAGTTCCAAGGAAGTTTATTATGCAGATTTTCTTTAAGGCTGCATTCCAGCTGTGTTAGGTGTGGAAACTCACTGGTATGGGAGCTAGCAGGTAAGCAACCTCCTACCCAGTCCCTGTGAAAAGTCTTGACTTTTTATTTTTAATTCAAATTCAAGTAATCATTTTCACACAGAACATTTATAGTCTACTTTAATTGGCACTTTTCTCAGCAGGCTTAGTAAACTAGACTCTTAGATTTTGAAAGTAAAAGACTGTTGAAAGTAAAAGGATCTGTTGCCTCAAGCATTCCTATAAACTGAGATTCCTATTTACTTAAATAATCCATTTTTTCAAAGTTATTTTAGAAGTGCATAAAGACTTTGTCAGACTGGACTTACAATTACTTTTATTGTTGTTCTTAATATGGAAATCACAAGCAAATCTGAGTCTGATGTCTCACTGGTGGGAACAAATAAGGAGTATCTTCTAGCAATTTGGGCAAGATGGACAAACTATTTCTAGACAGATCTAGTTAGAAATAGGTAGTAATCTATTTTTGATTTCTGCAGAAGGGATATGTAAGCCAGCAACAGGTAAAGAAAATAAACAAAAGAGGCTTCTGGAGCCCTTAAATTTCTTGTAATAGAGGGCAAACATGGATCATGCCCTTTTAGTAACTACATCTCAAAACTTCTTTCCAGCACACAAATAGTTATAGCAAAGCTGTAATGAGTTTTAACTGCCCTTGAATTCACAAACAGGGTAGAGGGGAAAAAAAGCAGACTCAGCAGACAAGTTTTCAATGCTCAGGAGATAGAGCAGATTTAGCTCCAAGAAGGTCTTGGAATAAAATCCTTGAGATTAAAGTCTGAATCAAGTTAATACATGCAAAGGTGAGGAGAACAAAAAACCTATCAATCAAATACACTGTGAAGTACTACTGCATGGGAACTGTTTGATCAAACTATATTTGACAGAAAATGCCAATCTACTTTAAAAAATCATAAAAAAAAAGAGACAAAAAACACCTGACAAAAGCTAGTAAGGAGTGTAACAGTCTTACAGAAATTAATCTAAGTCCACATTGACTAACAAAATAGACTTTCTCGGAGTTGGAAATGGGCTTAGCAGCAGAAGATGCACTGATGTGCCTGCTCCAGTAAGATACAGCTGAGGGTGATTTTGGCTGAGGAATGCTGCCTACATCTGTGTGTCTCTGCTGCACAAGTGAGAGATGGGAGGGGACTGTAACTCCTTCAGTCATCCCAGACAGAGACGGGAGACCTTATTTCCAGGTACTCTCCTTCCTCCTCTCCTGCCTCCTTTTACACAACCTGTTGCGAAGGAATAACCAAGAAACAAAGCTTCCTGCCTTGTAAGCCTTGCATGTATCTTTGCTTGGGCAGTGATCTGTCTCTCTATTTGGAGTGAAAGCCAATATTGTTTACCAAAGATAGTTTATTGCTGGTCAGTATCATCTGTCATGTTTTCTACTCTGTATTATTCTCAGTAACTATGGTTAATAAAAACATTAGAATTTTAGAAAAAAGTGAGTGGAGAGCATTAACATGGATTTTGCATGTGTACCACATGAATAGCACCCAGGTGGATTATATTTCCATAACAGAAATGTTCTGGCCCTAAGACACATTCTGGTACAAAAAAGTGAAGCCTGCCAGCTGAGAACAAGAAACTGGATTTGTTGAAATCCAGTGATCCTGGTATCCTACACAGCAAGAATTTAGGAGTATAGGGAACGCTGCTAAGTGCCTCTTGTACTCTCCACTATTTACAATGGCAAGGTTGGTTAAGTTCCCATTCTATGCTGTTGTGGTGAGGACATGTGCTTCTCCCTGTCTCCTGAAGCGTGCTCTGAATCTGTCCATCCTTTCCTAGATGACCACATCAGTACACGTGAATAGTCCAGTGGGCTTACTCTTGCTAAAGGCATGATCTGAAATATCCAGTAATGAATGTGGGCTCATTGTATAAATTTGCAGAGATGCACCAGAGCTACCTGTGTTGTCTGGATTTTCCTTGGTGAGTCTTTGGGATGAGATAAACTTCAGAAGCATTCTGTGCTGTTGGTTTAAGATGAAGTTTAGGTTCCCAAACTTTTTTTCACTTGAGCTGCGTGAGGAGGGGTGTCTCTTTCTTTATTCTGTTAAAGCTACTGCTTTCAATATGTACACAACACACAGGAATCTATCTTTCTTGACATAAAACAATTTCGCTCAGATTGCTTTTAGCTTTCACATTGGAAGATATAATTTAAAAGTGCGTTGGCATAGAACGACATAAATGACAATGAGACATGAATGGCAATCAGGTAAATAGGAAAATTCTTATTTACTAATTTTACAATGCCTATTGTGATGGCAGCTTGGCAAGGGATTAGAAAGATTTAAATATAAATTAGATCTGTCATTCTCAAAATGAAAATGAGTTCGTTGTTAAAAAATTGTAGGGGAAAAAAAAGGCAAAAAAGCCTTCTGTGTTGCCTTTAAAAGCTTGGATCTGAACCCTGGAAGGCACTGAGTGCAAGCCACATTGTAGGAGGCCTCCCAGAGGAGAGCTGTGCTGCTCCTCTCCTGTGCTACACAGAGAAGCACAAGTCAGAGATAGCCTTGCATATGCAAATGTGCCAGAACAGGGAAAAATTGCAACTGTAGGAACTGCAACTAAAAGCTCTCAGAGACAGCAACAGCAGAGCTGCTCTGCAAACCAAGTATGGGACTGAAACCTGCCAGTTCAGTCCATGGTGGCTTTTAGACTTAGAAGGTGCAGTGCAGAACTATCCCACATGGAGACCATCTCAGGCCCTAAAAATAGCCCAGACAAACTAAAAATGTCCTATGCTAAATACACTGCAATTTTCCATGCTTTACCATTTTCAAAATCCAGGCTGGTGTCTCTGTATTTCATTGTACCCTGCAGGTAAACTATTTTATTTGGAAATAAGGGGAAACTCTTCTTTGGTCTCCATTGCACGATACAGACACACCCCCAAAGCTCCAAGTGTGCAGTGGACAGTGGGAGCTGTCAGAGTGTCTTGAACTGCTATAATACAGAAGAGGTCTCTGGTGCATGCAGAACATACTTCCACCTGGAAAGTTTACGTGCACATAAGAAGGAAAATATTCTCTGAAGGCTGAACAATAGTACGCTCCCAAGCTTCCTGGTTTTGTTATATGCTTGATGTACATCCTGGAGTGACTGCACTGATTTCCATGTCTCTTCCTCAGTGCCCTGGTTGAACCCTGTACCAGATGGTGGGGCTCAGTGGAGTCAAGCCATAGTTCTCAAAAAAACAGTTTGAATTCTTTAGGCTGGAGCTGACAATGAACTGTGAAAGATATCTAGGAAATCTTAACTAAAGAGAAAGAACGGGTAAATCAAGATAAAGGCAAGTGACAAAGTTATTCCTACATGGGGAAAGCAAATCTTAGATGTGCACAGGACATGCCAAATGCACATGGTGCTAACTAGAACTTCTGGAGCAATCTGAGCTCCCATAGCTTACCTGCAAGGGATACAACCTGCCTGGGTCTGACTGCATGTGAGGGCAATGCTCACCAATGCCAAGAACTCTGGGAGCAAGTTATGGGAGCCAGACCCATGTTGTGATGGGTTGAAGGAAAAGAGTGTCCTGAGGGATGTAAATTCAAGGATAGGCTCTGTCCCATGGCCATGATGGGTGAGCATGATACAGAGTGGGTCATTCTGCCTACGGTTTGTGGAATTTAGGATGGGCACTTTGGAGAAATGAAGGTTGGATTTGGGGGTGTCCCAAGCTGTTCCAGAATAGAGAATGAGAAGAGGGCCTCAGTGAAGGGTGGGAGAAGGGGGTATGGTGTGTGCAGGATAGGATCTGACATGTGTGACAGAGGCTCAGAGGACAGCTGCTGAGAAACATGTTACAGGTACCTTAATGACTTGTTCTCCTGAGAGATTAAGTGGTGCCAGGGATGTAGGATTCATCTCAGTGGAATCAGACTGGCAGGAGAGCAGATGATGTGTGGAGAGAAGGGAAGGGAGATACCCCATCTTCATCTCAGTCTCCTGCCTCCCTTCACCCCACCATGTGCCCTTAGCCTTGCAACCCGTTTTGGCAAAATCACAATGCTGATTTTTTGCCACTCATTAATAATGAGATCAATTATTATCGTGCTTCAGTCTTGGGTCAGCCAAGTTCAATTTTTGTTTACACTGCCTAGAACTTTTGGTCCACCTCTGCCTTTCCACATTAGGCATCCTATTTTTTTATTTATGGTGTTCAGTGATATAGACTGTGTGGTATTTGTAGATATCCAGCTTCTCTTCCCATCTGGGAAGACATTTCCTCTATTAGTAGCTGCCAGCAGTGGCTCTTCTATTATTTCATCTTCTCCTGCTGCCCCACTGTCAGGAGGAACATATTCCAATTTGTGTTATATCAAAGTGAAATCAGAAGCCACCCAACAGTCATACTCATGATTTGGAGGAGCATAGAAATGTTTAGGACCAAGTTATTGGGTTGAATCCAGCTCATTCAGTAGCAACTGGAAATGGTTAGTGCCTGCTGATGGGCTGGCAGTTGTGGGGCGTGATACTGGTGGCTCTACTCCAGTTGCTAATGGACAGATGTCCACATCATAAAACCCCAAACAAAAATTAATGCTGTTGCTGGCAGCCTCAGCAGGCAGTGAGGCTGTTCTTACACCGAGCAGTGCCCACAGAGAAGCCCAAGAGTACTGGAATGAATAATTTGTAGACCATTCCTCTGTGGGGCTTGTTGTGGGGATGAGAACCATCTACACCAGTAACTGTAGGTCTTGTTTTGAAAGAAATAGTTTGATGATAGAAGCCAGAGGGTATATTGCCGGAAGGAGGAGACAAATTGGTAGGTTAATGGGGTGTGAAGAATGGTTTGATCATTGTTCTCTGCACCTCTTTTCTTTTTGTTTCTCATACTTCTGCAGACCCATTTCTGTATCTCCTCAGCCTTCCTTGGCTTTATTCTACTCCCCATCACTTCCACCAAGTACAGTAATGCTTCATTCAAATGTTGAGAATTATTTCACTTCTTTATTTAATACTGCAGCCAGAAAGAGCTGGTGTATTCTGGGAGGAAATCCCTATTTGACTAAGGAAGTGAATGCTAGACCGAAAACCAGTCCTAAAGATGCCAGATGGGATTCTGGCTGTAAGAATTCTGTGGAGTGGATCCTGTATTATAAAGATGCAATGTTACAGTAAAGAAATCTGCTGCTACACATGAAGTGGAAAAGTCTTGTAGTCCACAACTTGGACTGAAACAGCAACGGCAACGCCGAGTCCCTCTGCAGTAATTCGACCTACATAGTCTAATTACTGTTTATCTTATTTTCCTTGTTCTTCTGACACATGAAGCTGGCTGCCTATTTTCTATGAAAAAAAGCAGGCAGAAGAATCCAACCCAGACAAAAACATATTTTAGCATTGGCATTGAAAATTTCAAAACTTTATTTTCATTTTTTCTAGACCTTTACCAAGGAATATTGTTTTAAAATTATTACGTAAAATAAGTGTAACACATAGTAGGATGTTACTGAGGAATGAAAATATGTGTTTTGAAAGTTCTATGCCATCTTCTTTCTTCAGCGTAGCAAATAGCTTTAGAGTATTTTTCTTATAATTTTAGAATAATTTTATAAACTGATATTTTTTAATTTCTTTTCTAAATCATTATCTAAAATAATTTTTCTATAGCTGACCTTAAAAAATTAGATAACTGAATATTTTTACTATTTTCTAATTTTGGAGGTTTATCATTATATACATTTAAGCAGGATATGTCGAGAAGTACCAAAAACTTAGTAAAAATATTTCACAAACATGATATATGACTTCTAAAATGACAAAAACCTTTCAATATAGAAATTAATATCTTGACACTGAAGTTGATTCCAAAGACAAAATTGTTTTTATGCTGAGGAAGAAGAAAAATACTTTTTAAATTACCATGTTGCAAGTATAACAGAGAGTCCACAGCTCAAAACTGCTCTAACCCATGGCACTGCTGCCATTACATTGCTGTGCAAAGTGCTCAATCCAAAGTGCTGTATGAGCATAATCAGAGCTAGCACTTTAAAAACAAATAGTGGAAGGTTTTTTTATTATCTATATGTGGGTGTTAACAAATGCTGCATCAGCATCTGCTAAGGATGCTCCAGTGGTCCTGGCCAAATCTCTGTGAGAGCAGTCAGAGAGTCAATGTGGCACACAGCTCAGTGATCTCCAAGTGTGGCAACCTCGGTATCTGCTCTCCAGCACAGGATCTCTTCCTTCGACCTTGTTTCCCGCTCTGCATGGACCCACTGCCTGGGGGTACTCTACACTCTGGCAAAGCAGAACATGGTTTTGCTCCCCCCACCCTACCTCTGTATAGCCATGAAAAAAATTTTTACCTCCATTGAACAAGTCACTGTTACATCGAAAAACAAAATTAAGTCAAACTGTATTTCTTATTATAGAAAAAAAGAACTCTTTCAAAGAATTTGTTCAGTAAACGATAGAACATGGTGCAAGACCTCTAACAGGTAATGTGTTATTATACTACTTACTGCAATCAGCTGTGTCAGAAGACACCTTTAATCAACCACCCTATAATTATGCTAAGGGTTTCACAAATGACAAATCCAATTGGCTGGGCCAGAGCCCTGCCTTTCTAGTCAAAGATAATTGTTTTGTCCACTCACCTGTTCATTCACTCCAGCAAGACCTGGCCTGTCTGGAGGTGAGTATTTACTGATTATTTTTATACTGTTTAAATTTTTATTATTTTTAAATTCAAATCTCAGAGAGAGAAGGTAAAGTTTGGTAGGACTTTCCAGAAAGATTGTCAGGAATCCTAAAGTGTAACAACCACTTTGTTACTAACCTGTGCATTATTTTTATACTGTTTAAATTTTTATTATTTTTAAATTAAAATCTCAGACAGGGAAGTTAATTTTTGGTAGAACTTTCCAGAAAGATCGTCAGGGATCATGAGGTATAACAATCACTTTATCTGTGCATTACACACACTGAGCTGCATTTGACACTATCACCTGTTTCTCTCTCAGCATAGTTTTTTTTTTTCAATGCAAATGATTCACTGAACTATTACACACATAAAATTACTTATTAACTGCACATATGTAGCTGTCAGAAGTATTGAGTAAGACCTATCTCTCCAGATAAAATTGTTAAAACAATCTTGCTTTAAGTAAGTCTTGTTTCAAACTATTTAGGTTGTTAGTCTAGGCAATTTTTCTTAGTGGGTGGGAATATGTTTCCTTTACAGGTAAGAGTAGGCTAATAGGGATTTTTGTTTCTTTAGGAGTCTACTGGAATACACTTATGCCTGTGAAAGCTTAATAAGAAGTTACTTGTCCCTAGCAAATACTTCTAATCGGGGTGAAAGAAAAGACACCTGCATGTTTTCAGCCTTTCGACTCTGGTAAATGATACATTGCAGTGTAATTGCTACTTTTGAAGCCACAAGCCAGCAAGACAATTCTCAAAATATCTGAGGCAAGAGGTTTGAGTCAGAATTGCTTGTAAGCATTGGAGCACGTGCTGGGCAGTCCCACACAGGTGTGGGCTGGCAATGAGTATCCACTGAACCCTCCCAGGAGGGGAGTGAGGATATGGGCAGCGAGAGCCAGGCCTGAATGGCACATGCTGTCCAAGTTCTAGCTCCCATGCCAGTGGTGCAAATTCACTCTCTCAACATGACAGGTGTTAAGGTCTTTTAACCTTAAAAACAGTAGACATCATTGTGTTTCTCAGCTTTGCTGGTTAGCCAAAGTTTGTGAGGGTTTGCAGGTTGTTTCAGTTAGAAGCAGACATGGTGATGGGGTCAGATGTCCCAGCTGTGTGTCCATAGGGACAGCACTAGCTTTGCTGCCCTAAGCAGTGGCTGGTCCAAATAAACAGAACTCGCTGTTTGCTCAGCTCAGAGCCAGGAGACCCTGCTTTTAACCCCGCCTCTAAATCCTTTTCCTCAGGCTTTCTCCAAGGGTTATGCTAATGTGCTTGCTCAGGCAGACCCAGCTGTGCTCCTTTCTTCTTTTCCATTGAAACTGTTAATTCTCTGCACACTTGCTTCCCAAAACAATGCTCGATAATGTTAATGTCTCCTTCATAAATCACCGGTGTTCTGCATAGCTTTGTACTCGCTTTTGTTTCGAGACTTCTACATCTGCTTTCCCATCTCTCCCACTTATCTCCAGGGATGGGTGGCAATTAGACCAGCTCCTCGGTATTAGTAGGTTTATCAAAATAACAAAAGGCTGTGTGAGGACTGTGAAGAATCAGCAGGTGAAAAGAGACACTGTAGGAAAGAGAAATTACTCTTGAGGCAAGGTTTATTTCTTTACTGTAGTATCATATTTTCCTCAGATTGTATTTATTTATATATAATCATGTGGGAGAAAGGAATATGGAATGAATTAAAGTCCCAGGAGAGAAAGATTAAAAAGAGAGAGCATTCAGGTATTGCAAAAGAGAACTTGAAACTGCAACTGTGAAGACATATGTTAATGTACAAGCTGGTACTGAGGTTAATAATACATATTTATTTCCAAGGATAATTTGCTATGAGGACTCCCCCCCACCTCCACCTCCTGTTGCTCTAGCAACACACTCCATGGAGCGTGGCTACTGAAAATCCAGGAACAATTTAATCCATTCAGGTTTAATTTACCCCAGAAGCGTATCTGCTCCCTTACTTTTGAAAGGGAACATCACTACCGTCTTTCTTGAAGATTCTGTTTTTTCTAAAAAAGAGGGCATAATTTTGTGACTGAAACAGTTTCACATACAGAACTGACTGCTGTGTTAATTTTAATACTGCAGTACTTTCAATGATTAATCAAAAGCCTATTCTGGTCTCTTCCCCAGGCATTCTCGAGAGCAATCTCCCTTTTTCCAAAGGCACAGCTACTTTTGCTACAGTGTAAATAATTTATTAATTATCTAGATTCATGTAATGATTAATGCAATGATTTCTTGCTATAGAGAGAATATGTTTGGACTTGTTTTGTCACAAAATACTAGAGATTCAGAAGATGGTGAACATTTTGCAGAATAACCTTAGTAAGGTAGAATACTTTGCAAAGTCACATGTGACAGATTCTTTATCTTGTCCCCAATTCCTCTGCAATGAAAACTGTCATTACAGAATCTGAGTTCTGCCAAACCTAGTTACACATAACACAGGAAAGGAAATTTTTCCAAATACTCTTGGAAATGTATTTAGACAGTTTATTTGGCTAACTTGCTAAAAACCAAATTACAACATCAATAAACAGGCTGTTAGGATATCAAGAATTTTTAAAAAATTGAGAATTTTTAGAAAAGTGAGAATTAGAACTTGCAGGAGAAAAGAGAATGAGGAGGATAGAGGTTTTCCTAATTCAAGAAACTAGTCATGGAACACCACAGTAGTCATCATAAGACTATGAAAATAATTGGGGCATATTAGCAAAAACATATATTCTAACTCATTTAAATAAAATAAGTTAAAAACATATATTTAACTCATTTAAATAATTAAAAAGTAGTGTGACTAAATCTTTTGCATACACATTTTTATGGGGGGCTGTCTGCAACCTGGATCCTCAGTTCTTGACCTCTACATCATTGGCACATTTTGAGTTCTTCCACAGACAACAGAAATGCTGGCAATGAAATTTGTTTGGAGTTTTTTTCAGGCTTCAGGTCCTCATGCACTCATTGCCCTGTGCTCAGAAATAAAGAATGGGAGTAAGCAATGATGAAAGCGATGGTTTGGCAGTTCTTGATGATAAGAACAGCCCACAGGAGTGGAGTGTAGTTTGACAAGCAGTCTTAAATCAGACATGCTGGCTAAACTAGCCAGTTTTACTGGTTCATTTACTCAGTCATAAAAAACTCCTTTCTCTCTTATATTTTGATTGAGACGTTTTCAACCTAAACAATTCATTACATGGCCTCATTAACAGTTGCCTTAGCCCAACTGAGAAGATTAGACTGAAATGAGGGTGGACTTTTAAAACCACTGTGAAGATTGGTGCTTACCAAATTCTGACTTTACAGACAAGCGTAGCTTAATGCATTTGTAACAATGAGGCTACATCCTACTATGCAAAGACCACCCTTCACAGGTCAAACCTGCCATCAGCTGTGCAGCACAGACAGTTCATACCTCCAGAAGTGGATGTTCTTTCTGTGGAGCTTCCTATTCCTCACAAATGTTAATGTTATGATCACAACACCCATGCGTGTTTCGGTTAATTGAGAATCATTGCCTTCTCTTTAAGAAATGCCAAAATGATACAAGTGGGGATTGCAATATAACTACAATGTTACTCTTCCCTTTCTTCTGTGGCTCCTTCATGACTCTGACACCTGTTTATCACAGTCACTAGCCCAGAACATGTACCTCTGAAATAGCAGGAGGTTTTAATTTGAAGTTCCTACAGTGATACTGTTCCCTTCAACCAGAAGAAAGACCCCTCCGGAACAGAATGGAAGTGAATGGGGGTCATATCTCACAATAGCACCACCTGGGGCACCCAAGGACAGAGCAGGAGGGATTTATCAGTCATCTTAAATATTTTGTACTGATTTATGAAAAACACAAATATTGACCTTAGGCAGCTCTTCCCTAGCAGTGTGTGCTGCTTTGATACTATACAGAGAAACTAAGTTTATGGCTGTATCAATATTGGTGGTACCTTTTTCTTTTTTTTAAAAAAAAAGCTTTGGATTCTACTTTGGGTTCCAAGTTTAAATATGTTAACTTTTAATCTGATGTATCCTTAGTCTGTTCCTCTGCTCCTTAGGAGTCTTTCTCCTTAGGACTTAATTAGTGCTGATATCTTCACAGAAGCAGGAGTTGAGTCTTTAGACATCTTTTTACATGTTTACATTTTTCTAACCTTCAGATAAACGAAGAGAGAAAGCAATTTGTCCCAAGAACTTATAAAGGTACACTGTCTAGTACTGTATTTTGTCTGTAATGTCAGGAGATATTTCTACACTAAGATAGCTAGTGCTTATATGAAAACAAAAGAATAGAGACTAAATCCTCAATATTCTGGTCCCACCTGCATATTTGACTACACATCTTACATCACAGCTTCACAGGGATTTAAGAACTTACATGAAAGACCTAGATTCTTCTGCCCCATCAAAAACTGCAGTTCTACATGCGGACTTCTGTATCTATAGTTTCTTTGACACAGGGAAAAGACCAGCAAATTTTCACATCACTATTGTTTTGTTATTATGTCACTAATTAACAGATAATAGCACACACATTGTTTGAAGAAACAGTTAATAAACACTTGAGAACTATCACCTAAAGTGATAATTACATTGATGATCTCAGCCTTAGAAGTGTTCTTACATGCTATTGTTCATATGTTCATATGAACCTTTGCTTTCATATGTTCAAGTTAAAACAGGCAAAGTGCAAGATTTTATGTACTTTTGCTTGAAATTTGGTAGGTGTAATTAAGACTATTAACACAAGAATGTCAGATACTGGTTGTGCTTACTGGCTTAAGTTTAAGGTTAGCAGATCTGACTTGACTAAGCAATGTCTAATTATTTCAAGGCTAAACGTGGACTTTCATGTCTAATTTTCATAAAAAACTCAAAGCTGGATTCCTGTAATGTTTACTGGCACCTTTTGAACTGAAACTTTTTGAACAGCCCAACAGCATAATAAATGACTTTTGATGAGATACACTATCCAGTTGTGGTAGAACACACAACATCCATTTGTGTGACATTCAAGGGGATGTATAGTACTCCTCTCCCTTTTATTTTCTAGCTGTCTTTGGTCAAGTGAAGCTTTTTTTTTTCAGGGATACATGGCATGGCCCAGATCTATGATTCTGTGGTTACCAAAACACAGGAGCACACTTGAATTTCAATTGTATGTTTCTGTGGTTCCATTTATACTGTGAAAAATGATAGAATAATTAAACTAAGAAAATTAATATGATTTCCTCTAACACTCAACCTTTACAAATGCCAGATTTGGGAAAATCTAAAGCAGAAGCTATTTCCATAGACTAAGGGCATGTAGATCCGTCAGTATCTACTTCTAGTCAGGTAGCCCCTGAGCAGTTAGTGTTAATATTTTCTAAAGATATTGACTTTTTGACAAAGATAAGGGCAGATTTATGACTCAGCTCACTTAGACATTCAAGGAGGCTGAAGAGAGTAACGTTTATCAGAGCTGCCATTATTAGGCTGGGTCAAAGGCAATCCTCTTAATCAGAAACTATCACATAAAATAACCTATTAACTCATACCCAGTAGAGCACATTAGAGCAAGATTTGGAGGAAAACCATTTCCCAGCAATCAGTTAAATCAAACTTTGCAAGATTAGCCAATAATAAATGAATTTATTTAAACTAGTAAATATAGTATTTAAAACAATGCTTTCCCCTTTTCCTTTACACCAAATCAGTCTTTTACTGAAATCCACTTACTAAAAAAAAAAAAAACTTACAGGAATTAATAATACAATTTGTGTCCTGGTCCTGTAGTTTTCTGATGTCAACGGGGGCAAAAAGTCTTTTATAATCAAAGCCAGAGGCACGGTAAAAGCTGAACTACTCCTACAGCTCCTCTCTGAGGTGATCCCACTTTGTAATGACAAAACCAATTTCATAAAGGATCATTGTCCCGGCAAATGTCAGTTTGTATAAGCTGTTTATGTATGATAATTTTATTTCATTTGAATAAGTTGTATTTGCATAAATGTAAAATATATTTCTTCAGAATTATTGTGTGGAATTCTTTAAGTCCTCGAAGTCTCAGTCTGTACCATCTCAGGAAATTTCACGTGGGATAATGCAGGAGCCAGCAAGGGGAGATACTCTGTTGGACCTCACATTTACAAACAGGGAAGGTGAAGGCTGGGGACAGTCATGGCTGTAGTGACTATGAGATAGAGTTCAGGATCTTGAAAAGAGGGAACAAGGCAAATGGCAAGATCATAACCACTCCTTCAGGAAAGTGCACTTTGGCATCTTGAGGCATCAGCTTGGAAGAATTCCATGGGAGACAGCCCTGGAGAGAAGTGTCCAGGATCTGATTGATTTTCAAGAGTCAGCTTTTCCAAGCTCAAAAATCTCCACATAGAGGAAATCAAACAATGGCAGGAGGAGCTCCTGACAAAACTTTACCACAAAAAGGAAGCACACATGAGGTGGAAAAAGGGTCAAGTGAACAAGAGACACTGCTTCAGGTGCTGGGTTGGGGTTAAGAAAGCCAAAGCCAATCTGGAGTTGATTCTGGCAAGATATGTGAAGGGCAACATAAAGGGCTTCTACAGGTCTATGAACAGCTTTAGACAAGGGAAAACAGCAGCCTAGTGCTGAATGGGGCAGGCAGGAGATCCAGTGCAAAGGACAAGGAAGAGGCAGAGGTACTCAATGGCTTTTCCATCTCAATCTTTAGTGGAAAGACTGGCCTTTAGGAATCTAGACCCATGGGAAAGACTTACATGGGAGGAAGGAAGATGTACCTTCCATTTAGGAGGCCCAGGTTAGGGAACATTTAAACAAACTGGACATACAAGTCTATGGGACACAACAGTATGTGCCCACAAGGAGCTATAAGTGCTGAAGAAGCTGCTGATGTCATTGTAAGGTCACTCTTGATAATCTTGGAAAGATCACAGTGATTGGGGGAGGTTCCAAGGACTTAAAGAAAGTAAATGTCTTAAAAAAGGTTAAAAAAGGAGGTCCAAGGAAATATAGGCTGATCAGACCAGCCTCACCTCAATCCCTGGGAGGCTGAGAGAGCAAATAATTCTGGAAAACATCTACAGATGTTAGGGACAAGAATGTGATTGGAAGTAGTCAGCATGTATTAACAAAGAGGAGATTATGTCTGCCAAACCTGACAGCCTCCTACAAAGAGAGGACAAGGGGAGAGCACTGGCAGACAGCACAAGAGAGAACTTATTGATCTTGATTTTGGCAAGTCTTTCAACTTACAGTCTGTCTCCTGTAACATTCTTACTGATTTAGTACAAATTACATAAATGGACAGTGAAACTGAAAACTGGCTGAACTGTCAGGCTCAAAGGGTTGTGATCAGTGCTAGGAAGTCCAGCTGGAGGCCCATCCAAGTCCAGCTGGAAGCCTGTTCCCTGTAATGTACACTAAGGGTTCATACTGGCTCCAATACTATTTAAGGTCTTGATTAATTAGCTGAACAATGGGGCAGAGTGCTCCCTTGGCAATTTTACAAACAATCCAAACTTGGGAGGAATGGTTGATATATCAGAGAATCATGCTGCCATTTAGAGGGTGAGCAATGCATCTTTGCAGCAATGAAGACCAAGAGCCTCCTGGATGACATTAATAAGAGTATCTGCCACCAACAGGTCAAGTAATGTAGTAATGTGTTTATTCCCAACTATTTAGAACTGGTAATGCCACACCTGCAGTGTTATGTGCACCCCTGGGCTTCTCAGTACAATAAAACAATGGGCATACTGGAACAAGTCCAGCAAATTGCTACACAGATGAATAAAGGATTATAGTATTTGTCATAGGAGGAGAGGCTGAGAGAGACAAAATTGGTTAGCTCAAAGGAAAGATGTATGTCTTCTGCTGTCACCTCTGAATAGTACATGCAGCCCTGTTTTCTACAAGTCTCGTCAAGCTGATCCTATGCAAATGAGGTATTGCTCTTGGAGCAATTTAAATGAACAGAGCCATACCTTCTTTCCTGGTGATCGGATCTGTGATCTAAGTCTAGCTTATGAAACTGCTTCTTGGCAGGATTTCTTTAGTTATCACATCAGCAGCTGTGGAATGATAAAATATCTGTAGGAATTTTTAGATTTCAGTCCACTCACTGCTTTTATATCAAGGTTTGCAGTTTCTGCTTCTAGCTGAATTCAATAAATACAGACCGAAATCTTCTTTGCTTTGCTTTTAATTTGTCCTCAGAGATTTTGCACCGTCAGCCACCCTGGGGCCCTCTTCATGGTGACTCCTATATTTTCACGCACACTCACATAATCCCTACATACTTTACAGCCTCATCATGAGGCCTCTACAGAAAGTGACAGATTCAGGTTTGACCAATTTCAAAATCAAAAGGCAGCAGTTACTGCACAGAGGAATGCTTTAGCTTCTGGGCTACTATGTAAAAGTTGATGACTGTACCATGGCTACCACCAATAATATCTTTCTGAATTAAATTAAATGTGACTGCTCACTGTGGGTGTACTGACAGCCTCAGTTTTCCTAATGAACTGGGCAGACTTTGACTCGGGGTCACTTAACCTGTACATCTCAAATGGCCTGAACACACAGACGACTATATACCAAGACTTACCATAGGTTTTTGAGCCTGTTTAAAAGAGCTCTGGACAGAAGATAGAGTGCCTAAAATATTTCAGTTACCTCACTGATTTAAATGAGTATACATGGATTTGTTTTTAGCAAGTGTAAAACAGTCCAGGTTTCAATTTTGTGTTATCTTATATCTTTCCTTAAGCGCTCTGTAAAATGAACAAATTTAAGAGCTAGAATTTTATTTTGAGGTAGGTGAGAAATACTACATATACATTATTGCTGATTAAGAGAAGCCGTTGTGAAACTGCTCATGTCTACAGATATCAGTAATTGGCACAATCAGGACTACTTCCAAGCACACTCACTCTGATGCGAGTCACTGAATAGTATTCCACTGTCAGTTTTATATCTACAGTTTTATATATATACAGTTTATATGTGTATGATTGTACATTGTTCTTTTCCTTCAAAAGGGAATTATATTCAAACGTTACAATATATTCAAAATCACAAATGGTATTTCTTTCATGGTTAGAAATGAAATATTTATAATTTCTTACTTTATTTACATTTGCCCCCTTTTCTGCATTAGGTCTCAGAAATTGTTGAGAAGCTTCCTGCAGCCTGAAATGACAGAGAGCACTGTAAAAAGGACACCCCTATTTTATATCTAAAGAATATTGCTTAATAGGTATTAATCTGAAGAAATATACTGTACGGTAAGGCTTTTGACAGACTACCAACCTTCTGAACACCCAGAGAGCATTTAATTTTTGTCTAATCACAAGAACCTAATGTCACTGCACATGCTACAATGGAAACTCTAAGACAAATACAAAGCTTTGGCATCTGTGTTACCCGTACGCATCCTGTAGTATCAGGTGTGGTGTTCACCACTCTTCTAGTTTCTTGCTGCTCATCTCTGACCATAAGAGCTCGTCCACTTGTTCCTAATTCACCTTTTCTTTCTATCTGGAATGCTCCTACAGAACTTTGTACTGAAAGGACTGGAGTGCAGCTGGACATGAATATTTTTCCTCTCATTGGAAGTACACTGAAGACATCCATCGGGCAAAACATCACACTCTTCTATCCAGACAGGCTTGGCTACTACCCTTACAAAAATGAAGTCACAGGAGAGGCATTCAATGGAGGACTTCCTCAACTCTCACTAATGGAGAATCATTTAAGAAAAGCCAAAGAGGACATCCAGTTCTACATTCCTTCAGACGAACAGCTTGGATTGGCTGTCATTGACTGGGAAAACTGGAGACCCGTGTGGATAAGGAACTGGGGATCAAAAGACATTTATAGACAGGAATCCATTGAACTGGTTCAGCAGAGAGACCTCAGTCTATCTGAGGCTGAAGCCAGAACTATAGCTAAAATGGAATTTGAAGTTGCAGCAAAATCATTCATGTTGGAAACTTTGAAGCTGGGCATAGAAATGAAGCCAAATCGTCTGTGGGGATATTACCTTTATCCAGACTGTTATAACTATGATTACAAACAAAACCCACATAATTACACAGGAGCCTGTTTAGATATTGAAATAGAAAGAAATAATGAGCTTAATTGGTTATGGAAGAAAAGTACAGCACTTTATCCATCTGTCTATCTAGAGACAGCTTTAAGGTCCTCCAGAAACGCCCAACTCTTTGTTCGCAACAGAGTTCAAGAAGCCATTAGAACTTCCTATGTCTCTAATTCTACTCATCCCCTTCCAGTTTTTGTATATACACGTCCAGTATTCACAGATGTCTATGAGGAATATCTCTCTGAGGTGAGTGAAGCTAGACCCTAAATATTTCAAATTTATGTGGAAAGAAATTACCAGGTGACACTTATTTAGCAAATATGCTAACTTGTATCAGAAAAAGGTGTGCAACTTTATATAAAAAATTAAATTCATCCATCAAAGAAATTTGATCAATCAGAACACTGAGGTCTATTTTCAAACCTGTCTCATTATATTTATCAAATAGTGTTTTATTCTCTGAGTTGTCCTCACATGTAACAAAATATTACAAAGCTAGAAAGCATATTTAGTACATTAATTCAGAGGAAAGAAATATGGGTAACCTCTTCAAAGAGAATTATTAAAACTGGGCTGATCTAATGCCTGCATTTTAGGTTATAAGAAAAAAAATACAATAAAATGGAGTCTTTCTTTCCCTAAAAAGTGTTAAAAGCTAGTTAGAAAATTCTGTCCTTAGTTGTACTTGGGTAGCTTTTTAAACGGTATTTCAGCATCCCAGGGGTTAGTTAAGGTTAGGCTCTGATTAAGATCCAATCATCTTATTGCAGTTCTGGTTATACTTTTCCCTTCACATTTTTATAGACACCCACCCCATCAGAGATACCATCGATCTAGGGAATCTCTTCCTGGTGTTCCAGGACATGAGGAAGGGGAAGTTAAAGGCTGTGGTCCTGCTGATGGGATTGTAGCTGGTGTCGTTTCATGTTCTCAATAGAACATCAGCAGGGATTCCCCCCAGGCTGTGTATACTATCAGGGAACAAGGGGTAATGTCAGAGGCCCTGCTGGGATCCTACTTAATAATTTAATTATAATTTAATTAATTATTTAATTATAATTTAATTATATAATAATTTAATTCCTATAATCTTTGCATTAATCCTTTTCTAGTGTTGTCCCCCCCATAGTAAGTTGTTTTTATATTATTCTTTTCATTACCATAGTCCTCTACCATCCAGATAGGCTTCAACATTTTGCTAAGACTGTGTTAATAGCTACTCTAAAAGGAGAAATGAACAGAAACAAATTTCCCCAATCAATATCTGTAAAAGGCCAGAGCCATTCTCTGGAGAAGAGAGATTCTTGCTGGTGAAAGCTCTTTCTGTTTTAGCACTTTTTGGTAACCGGAATTAAGTTAAAAAAAAAAGCAAAATAAAAGCTGTGCTTTCCACATCTTCTTTCCACAACATTACTGAAACCTGTTGCTACCAACTCTGAGCAGTAAGGAAGCAATGCAGCAAAATAAACCTTAGAATGGTTGGAGGAGTGTATGTCATATGCCTAACCACTGGCTCAGTTTTACAGCCTTGTTTTTCTAACAGATGACATATATAAATTGGATATAGTTGGCAACATTTTCTGGCATCACCTGTGCAATTCAATCCCAGAATAAAATTGTGCAGTTGAGAGTAAAACATTTGCACCAGGTATAATTTCTTGCTGTCTTCAAAATAGTTATTTTGGATATGCAATTTCTACATTAGTATGATTCTTTGTACATTTTCCCTCAGGATGACCTGGTAAATACCATTGGAGAATCTGCTGCACTGGGTGCTTCTGGAATTGTGATCTGGGGTGATATGAATTTAACACAAAATAAGGTATGCCAGATCAATTATTACATGAAAATTTTAAGAAGCAATAAAGTGGAGAGGATATAAAGCATTTTGATTACTTACATCATATTTTCTACTTTTAAAATGATGATTCCATATTGCCAGCAGTTTTCTATAGTCAAAACCCAAGCACATCTGAGGCTTATGAAGATCATCATTGACTTCACAGAACAAGAGTTCAGTCTTTTAAAGTATCAGTGCTGATGGCCCTGAGTAAGTGCACAAACTATCATGATAACTGTAGGCAAGTTATCACTTGTTTAATTAATGTAAGTAAAGAATTGCTATATCTTCTTTACATTCCAGTCACGAGATAAAGAAAAAATTACTTGGTTTTGCCCCAGAACAATTTTTAGAAGACCCTTCTGCTTTTTGAATGCACTTGGTAATAACATTTAGAGTGCTAGGAGTAGTCAATCTGTAAAATTTCATCCCTAGCCTGTTCTGTGTGTTGTTAAGTACTACTTCATTTAATTGTATGAAAGATCTGAGTCAGAAGAGGAAAAAACCTCTAGGTTATTTTAGGAAGGGGAAATACATAGTTTGAGAAACACTATTACCAGGATATTTCAAAAAATCTTTCTAGCTAGTTCATTCATAACCAGGCAAGTTAGATATAATGAACTAGGAAGACTCTAGTGAAGTCCTTTGCGTTCGAAGAACTGAAACTCTTCAGCCTTGCCACACCTCCTGTTACAGAAAGCATGGGCAAATAAACCTCCACAGCTCTGTAAGAGTCTTATTCACCAAGGCATTCCACTTTGACTTTTTTGTATGTGCCTGCCCCTGAGAAAGGATATCAGGTTGCACCTAGAACTTTTTTGCCCATTATCCCAATATTAGAACATAGATGAGCAGCAAGTTTTATTACCTGAATTTTGAGATTCCTGTAAAATGAACTTTCCACAGCCCAGTCAGACTATGCATTTGTGCACTAATTGCACCTGTTTTTTTACAGCTTTCACATTAACTAGTCCTTCAGAAATGAAATATTATTGTACTTCTGCATCAACCAAAATTTCTTGTGTTTTTATATATACCTAAAAGAAAAACAAAAAAACCTACATATACCTCAGCTATCTCCATGGATATAGACATTATCTGAATCTATATGTGGCATTGGGCAAACACTCTAAGGAGGCACAGTGTCAGAAACAAGGAAAGAGTTCCCCAAACCTCTCGTTATTAAACTGTGCTAAGCATACACAGAATATATGCCAATTTCATGATCAGTTAGAATGATCTCTTAGTATTCTCTCGGTATATTTCCAGTTTGATCATCCAACCAAAATTCTTTCAATTCCAAAATGCCATGAAAGCTCCCTACCATGCAGCCTAGCTATTCAGGCCAGGGGAAAGCTGAAGAGTCTCACAGAGATGACTTGAGAGAAAAAATATTTGTTCAGGCTGAAGAAGTGAGGTTTTTTTCACTGGATCTCTTTGAACTATTCAAGACATTAAAGGGAACTTCAATCCTTCATGAAACTTCTTTAAATGCATCTGATTCAAAAAACTACATGAAATATAGAGGTAAAATGAAAGCTTAAAGTTGTCTGCTTTTGGTAACATCTCCAGCAACTACACAACATAAATTTGCTGCGATCCTTGAATTTTATAATAGCTTCTCAGATAAACTTGTTTCCAACAACCAGTTATAGCTATTATCAAAACCTCAGGAGAAACAATTATAGATATACACTGTGGTACTGTTATTGGAATGATAGCATTTTAATGGTTTCCATACTAAACTACAGGTATGATGCTCTTTTCACAGAATACCTGTAGAATTCTGGACAACTACCTCAGAAGGACTTTGACCCCATACCTCATCAACGTCACAATGGCAGCCAGAATCTGTAGCCAAGTGTTATGCCAAGACTCTGGTGCTTGTGCACGGAAAAAATGGAATTCCAGTGACTATCTTCACTTGAACCCTGAGAATATTGTAATTCAAATGACAAAGGATGGGAAATACACTCTGCAAGGGCAACCATCATTTCAGGATCTGCAAACATTGATAGAAAAATTTGATTGCCACTGTTATGCAGGGCACAGCTGTGAACCTAGAGCTGATATAAATGACATCCATTACCTCCATGCTTGCATTTCAGAAGATACTTGCATTCAGATATCCCCAAATTCCTTTTCTAACATAGAAGCCTCTGAAGAAAAGATCCTGTCTAACAGAACTGCATTTTCATTTCCCTCTGAGAGTAAGGTGACATTATCTACACATCCTGAAATAGAAGATTTCCAATCTACCTTTGGAAATAATACACTTAATATAACAACTGCAGAATATAACACTGTCACAGCTGCCAGTAGATATGACTTAGAAGCAAATGATACTCGTACTTTCAGTAGCTCTTCATCCTATAAGATAAAGATGTTTAATCTGTTTTGCTTAATTGTACTTTTGAGAACCTTAATACAAATGGCCCATGAAAGTGAGAATATTCTTTTCCCCGGCTATGTTTGAAATTCTAAAGGTTTTATTTACAAAACAAACAAACAAGCATTTTCCTAAAGGCTTATGGTCTTATCTGTATCAGGTAACTTTTCATAATTCATAGATGACACTTCAGCTTGAATGTATTTCTTCAGTTTAGTTCTATAAACTACTATTTGTGCCAAAGACATACTGGTCTGTTATACTGACTATACTATATGAGAGGATAATCCAGAATACAAAACATTTTTTACAGTTTACATTTTTTACTGTTATATTTAAAAAAAAAATTGTGACTGCTGTTTTGTGTACTTCCAGTCAAGACAGTTAAATATATAATACATAAAATAATTCATCAGGTTTGATGTTCTATGCAAGAATTAATTTCATTCCATATGAATGGAATTAGCTCTTAAAAATATTTGGTTTAACTTTAGATCTGTGGGACTTTGTAGCATAAAATTTATCTTATGTAATATTTCTCCACTTTTCACAATATCTATAGGGACACTGTGGTTTTTCTTGTAATTAAATATATTTCTAATTCTTCAAAAGGTTCTAACTTTAATGTAATTGTTGACTTCAAATATTACAGCTTCATTAGTTAAAGTTTGAGCTGTAATGGTTTATCCTTTCTTCTCACAAACTCTCCCCCTTATTTCAGATGTCCCTTCCTTAGCTTCCAGTTGTTTTACCTGGCCAATGCTGACAACTCATCTGCTCTGCTTCTGCACTCCTTGCCAGCACTGGTCAGCAGTCTCAGTTTCCCCATCCAGCCATCCCTAGCAATTGGATAGGGCTGTATGAGCCATTTGGACAAAAGTCTGTGAACATGGGACTATATGCTTCATTATTTCCTGAGTATATTTTCTTTGGTGGAAACCAACTTGCTCCTCAGGAAAACCCAGCAGTGGAGGCAGCAAGATGAGTGACTCTGGGGACGTGGGACTCCCTTTATTCACTTCCCATGGTCCTCAATCTCAGAACCACCTTTTTGATCCAGTCTGCTGACAGAACTGAGAGTATTTGCTTAATACTGTCCCATTGCCAAAAGCAGTGTGAAAGAAGCAGAGATACCTCAGAAAAAAAGTACTCCCAATATCATATCAGGAATCTGGTTATGATTTACATATAGTCAGTTTAAGCATTTAGAAGCAATTAACAGCAGTTTATTTGATAAAATAACCTTTTCAAATTATTATGTCAGGTGCTTAATAGACAGTTTGACTTCTGATGAGTGAAGTGGCTGCTGGTATGGACAGATTAAAAAATCTCTCTTGAGCTAGGCATGATCTGCATAAATAATTCACCCCCTTCCACAGATAGAGCCTGCCTCACTAGTGAAAATAACAAGGATTTCATAGTAGCCACTTGTTTATAAAAAGTTCATTCCTTAATCCAGCAAAAAACAAAAATTATATTCATTCTCTTTGAATTTTCAGGTTTTTGGTCATAACAGAGGTGCAGAAAAATAGATGAAGCCTTTAGACTTAACATGGAGAAATAGCGTTTTATGGCTTTTGAACAGCAAGTTATCAAGAGGATGTGACAATTTTCTCATCTCAGTTATGGTGATAAGTCCACGAGTCAAAGCTATTTCTGCCATTAATGTTTCAAGTGGAATCAAAAATATAAATATATATATATGTAGCAGACTGCTCAGCAGAAAAGAATATAGGTGGTTTTGATCGCCTTTGTCAAAACATGCTTTTTCACTGGAAACATGACTGGTAATAGCAAAACTTTCATGACTTATATGAAATTTGATTTTTTTCAGAATGCCTAAAATTTTACGCTGGCACACAAAGTTCTAGTTTAAAGGCTGTGCAATTTTGCTAAATGTCTGGCAAAGCTTCCTGAGGTCAGGCTTCTATCCAGAGCTCTGAAAGACACTGGATCTATAGCATTTTGTGCTAAGACCGCTTGCAGGTTCGCAAAATCTACAAGTCTTGCCGTAAATATTTTCACTATCAGCCAAATAATAGCAAGCAGAACACTTGTGATGGAGAAAGCAGGAAATCACCAGAAAAGAAAGAATGAGAAGTTAAAATCACAGAAGAGTTGAAACAGAGCACCCAGGACCACCTAGTGGACGCAGAGGAAGTGAACTGCAAAAGCGAGAGTGAAGCTGTGGAGATAGACCAGTCTCTTTCCATTCAACAGTTTTTATCTACCAAGTACTTAATGTTAACAACCTTTCCCCAGGGCTCACTGTAAAGATAACAGAACAAAATAATTGATATGTTAGACCTATTCATCTGATCCTATCTCTCTTTTTTTTTTTTTTTTTTTTTGAGAGCAGTCAGGACCAGAAAAGTAAAAGGAAGGTGAGAGGAAAGCAGACTATTGCAATAAACTGTGTCTTCCTAAGATGCATTTATAAGTAGCTATCTATCTTGTGCTCTGATGCATACTTTACCAACCCCCTTTTAAATGTTCATTCAGGATTGTTTTGGTTACCTACATGTATCTGCAATTCATGCTTGAAATCTTACAAACTTCAGGATTTAGGTCTGGTATGTGTTAAATTACAACATTTTCCAAATATATTATTTTGCTCTGTATTACATTTGTCTTACCTATATTCTATGATTAAGAGTCACTGTGGAGTCAATGAGTCTCCATGGAGTAAAAGCAGAAAAGAAGGAAAGGGGTGCTCTGCCTTGCATTGCTGGTGACCATCTTATGTTCAAAGCCAAACTTGTATTCTCCTAAAGGGGACCCCCTTCCAAAAATATTTCCTTCCATTCACTATATTTCCTGTAATCAGTAGTTAGCCTTATAATTTTAATTTCTTATGTTCTTGTATTTTTCAAAAGATTAAATACTAGAGGAACAGTTCACTTTGATTGCCATTCATTATTTCGTACTTCTGTTCTAGGCTGAACTCAGTCTGGAAATATTTAAGGACAGGGAAATGCTAAAGTGGGTTTGATGAAAGAGTCTAAGTGAAAGCAGTTTAACTACCTGGAATGCCCTCCTTCAATGTCTAGACATTTTGCTAAAATTTTAACTGAAACTCTGCTTTTCTGTCTGAAGAATCTGAGTCTGGTTTATTGTGTTGCTTATCCTGAGACACCTAAAGATATTGGCACTTCAAAGAGAGATGGCAGTTGACACTTAGAGAAACTGAACAGAAGTGAAACATAGTCCCTGCCTTACATTTTTTTTCGCTTTTCTGTATTAAAAATAGCAATATGGAGAGATATTTTGAGAGGCCAGTAAGACCACTTTGTAGACAGTATAGGATGTGACTAGCATCTCAAGGAATTCAGCAAAATTTGCTTTAATCCCACTAGGACATCACACTAGGACACCCTGTTGTATATATATCAGCAAAGAATTGTGTGGAAGATTTCAGACCTGTGCAATAGGTACTAGACAACTTCCAGACAGATTAGATTTGCACATGTACCTATCCATCACTTTTCAATACCAACAACAAGACAGCAAAGACAGTTATATAATTTTGAAACATATTCAGTTATGGAGCACTGATGACCTTTTTAAGATGACAACTAAATTCCATCCTTCAAACATGCATACCTAAAATTTGGAAGATTTTTCACTATGTGCTTGTGTCAGCATCTTTGCACTGGCAGATGCCCATTCTGCCAAAGCAGAACAGCCTGCAAAACTAGGGTCTGAGATTTCAAATTGGAGTAACGAGTTTCTTTCCAAAAAATAACATTGATAGAAAAAAATGTTTATTGCATGCCTTAAAAAAAGAAAATAATAATTACTGTTTATTTAGCAACAACTTCTTCTTCCTTAACATTTTGTTGTTGCTCTTGGCATTTTTTTCTCCTGTGCTACTGAAAACCATTGTATAGGTGGCTGGAAAGAGATTCAAAAAGCTTCCTAGTCTAACTTCATCCCTTACCACTTCTAAGTGATTCCCAATGTGTGGCTATCCCAGATCCTTCTGTGTGTTTTTCTGGAAAGAATCCATTGAAAATTAACCCTGCCTCATGATATTTTTCATTAGGATGATGGTCATGTAAACAGGCCATATTCAAGATCAATCCTAAGCTACTGTGTATACCAGACAAGGATCTAGGTTTTTATAGAACAGTTCTTTTGTGTAGCTGTTCTGAACCTTTTGCAGCTACCTTTCACTGTCAGTACTACTCAGGACTGCAAAGGCTTCCATTTATTGTCCCCTTGTTATACACAAGAAAGTAAAGGGCAAGGAGGTAAAGGGCGCCTATCAATATTAGCATCCTTAAGGGAATAACTTTGGATTTCATTATGCTCACTAATGTGTTACCAGCATCATGGTATATTGATTATAGTTCTCCTTGGTCAGTAGTAATTAGATGACATTTTTCAGTGTATGCTTGTATAACCCTTAGTTTATAACTGATAAGGTATTTATTGATTAGCAATCAGACACAAACAGACAGTATGAAAATTAATGTGAATCACTACTTTATATATTCAGCCAACATTCTGGCTCTGTGCACACAATTCCAGATGGTCATGTTCAGCGGTATATACACATGGACACTAGACAACATGCAGTCACCTGTTTCTGCCTTTGTTTTCACATCAGGAAATATATTTATTCAACAGAAATTCAAAATCTGACAGAAGAAATATACTATATTTTTGCAGTCTCATGGAGGACACTGCTCCCTCAGGCTAATAGCAGGTTGAGATAAGATGACAGCTTGCCTGTGTCAAGTGGTGATTTCCTGAGGCAGGGACATAACAACCACCCATTTAAAGGGAGGCTAAGGGCATCCTGCAGTCCCAAAACGATAAAATGGTTAATGGCACAACAAAGCACAAAGTACCTTACTTTTTGGGCAGCCAGTAATTAAGGGTGGTGGACTAATAACAGACTTAGACTGTCTGTAAATCCTATGCATTGTTTCAGCATGAACTGGATAGACCAAGTCCAGGTATTCAAATCACAGCATTTTTGAGTTAAAAACCTTAATCTGCCCCGCTCTGCCAGCGTAACAATCCTTACAGGAATCCTTTTTCACCTCTTCCCTTACTGGAGTGTGACTAGAATTTAAGGTACATACTAAAGAGCCTCTGAGGCTCCAGCCAGCAGAGGACATAGATGATGCACGCAGACACCGGTGGGTACATCACAAGGCGCTCACTGAAAAGTTCAACACAGTCTTTCTGTTCCCTTCAGCAACACAGCTGCTTGGCTCTGGCCTACAAACAGAAAAGAGGACTAGTCACTCCCTAACACAGTTTCTCAATAGCAGAAAAGATGCACGACTTATTCTACAGGTTTTTTTCACAAACATTTGGTATATCAGAACAAATGTGAAAATATGACCTCTTCTCATGCTCTCCTCTCTGGAGATTTCATTCAGCTGAAGTTTTCTTCTCCTTAAGATCTGCCCAGGGAGGTTGTGGAGTTACCATCCCTGAAGTGTTCAAGAAACGACTGGACATGGCACTTAGTGCTATGGTCTAGTTGAAAAGGTCAAAGGTTGGACTTGATCATGGAAGTATTTTCCAACTGTAATGATTCTATGATCTTCAACTGTCACTAAAATGCATGTTTAAACTACAGAGAATGTGATCTGATCTCTGGTAGTGCTCTGAAATACAGATCTGAGTCTCAAATACTTCGTTCCTCCCCAAATGTGAAACATCTGGATATGCAGTGTGAATTCAGGTCAGTTCTAACCTGTGCTAACCATGTGTTTATAGCATCACCACAATTTCACCAGAAACATAAGATACATTGTTATATAGCACAAATAAGTTTTTGCAATGGAGTAAGCTGCTTTGGTACCCCTTCTGAGACAGAGCACAGGAAGATCCAGTAAGTTAGGTGCTGCCTGGTCCTGTAACACTGCTAAACTGGTCCTGCATTGTGTAAATCTCAATAGACATGACAGAAAAGTGAAATTCTTTATCAGTAGTAAAATGTTTCCCAGAAAGATTAAGTGACTTTTCTACAGTCACACAGGATAACGAATTGTGGCCCCAGGTCAGGCTTTTAGCGACAAGAACAAATGTCCTCTGAGCTGGTAATTTTAGCAAGGCAGCAATATTTTTACATACAATATTCTATTACCAAACTGTCTGTAAAATAAAGAATTGCCTTTCATAATCATATAGCTTTGCAAAAGATGTAACAGATTTTAGAACAATGTAACAGACCTTTGAACTGGGACAAACCCTCCAAGACTTTTTCATGTATTTTTTTGACCCATGGATACTGTAAAAGACTTTGCACAACTAAATTAATATTTTAGAATCTATTTGTACATCCTCTGCCAGCCTTTTATGAGGATATGCCCGAAATGTACTTTTTGAGACTATGTTACTGTATCTGCAATATATTGTTTATTAAACTTCCATCACTATGGGCCTTAAGTACTATTGAAAAATCTAATATTTCTTGCAAAAATTCTAGAGAATGCTCAATTTTATGTGAGATTTCACCCATGGAGTAATCAGAACCACTTCATTCCCAGAAACCACTCTCACAAACGGATGGTCTTTATTCCACACATCACCAGATGAGTGATATATGGAGATGGTGGAAATTCTTACATTTATCAGCTTTAAGGCAGCCAGAAACATTTCACCTATTCATCCAAAATTTGGTAATTGCTTTGGGCAAAGCAAATTTTTAAAAATAAAAAGATACATAGCAGAAAAATGAAAAAAAAAAAAAAGCCTTCTTTTGTCTGAGACTTGCCACTGAACACAAATTCAGGAGGAAAGCTGACATATTTAAGAGAAGCAATGAAAAATAATCCCATTGGGTAGCAGGGCCAGCTCCAGTGTCCAATTTCCTTTTGGAA
This sequence comes from Corapipo altera, assembly GCF_003945725.1. Taxonomy (NCBI): domain Eukaryota; kingdom Metazoa; phylum Chordata; class Aves; order Passeriformes; family Pipridae; genus Corapipo; species Corapipo altera. The sequence continues at coordinate 1,394,518 of NW_020884881.1, forward strand.
ATGCACAACTAAATTTACAAGAGCAAATAAATGAGCATCTGTAAAAAAAAAAATCTGTTAGAATTACACTGTGAGTAATTTTGACTATATCTAATACCAAGGCTCGAAAAAGCATGAAGTTTTTCACCTCTACAGCTAGCCCAGAACCAACTGCTCTTCAGAGCAGTCTTAACCCCTTTCAGATTTTGTGGCCTGACTGATATAACCAGTGAGGTTTTGTCACAAACCTCATTCTCTAAATTGCTGAATTACGTCTCTAAAACGACCACAAAAATCAATTTCAAAATGTTTTGATGAATTTGCTATGTTTCAATAGTAGAGGTATCCACATTCAATGTGTGCCTTGTTTATACTTGCATGAATGTCCTTCATCAACCAATACAACCAGCACTGTAACCTTTACAGAGCATCACATATAATTTCAGTTACGACTTCAGAGACTGGCAGATGGATCCAGGTGAAGTGCTAGCTCTGTGTTTATGGATAAAACAAGCCTTTCCCTAACACTGTGTGGTAATACTGTATGCTAAATGTTGCTTATCCAATGCGGGCAGAAGATTCCTGGTGAAGTGGAATGTCCTGTCATTGGCCACAATACAAAACTACTGTCACCAGCATCTCTTGATGCAAGGAATCATATTAAGCATGACTCTCCAAAAATTGTCACAGGAGAACAGAAATAAAACCATGGTAAGCCCTGAACCTGAAAGCCTCTCACTACACGACGAACAATTCAACAAGAGTTTCATGGGAAGAGTGGAGGTCCTAACCCAGGGGTGTGAGAACTGCCACCGCTGGAGGTGAAGGACCTAGAAAATCGGTCCTGTCAAGCAGCCCAAGCCCGACAACTCTCGTAAGCCGGTGCTGCAAGCGCGGCCCTCGGCCACCCTTGCTGGATGTGGGATGCTGCACAGTCCACCCATGGCGCAGGTCTGCCCCATCCTGCCGCACTCCTCAGGGATCCGCTGCTCACCCCATGGGATCCCCGCGGTGCCCGGGGCCGTCCCGCCGCTCCCTGGGGCTCGCAGTGTCTCCGTGCGCCGCCTCAGGCCCCCAGGGCCGCTCACGCTCCCCCCGCCCGCCATTCCGTGAGGGAACCGCGCCCCCGCCGCGCCATCACCGCCCCCGGACAGCGCCGGCCCCTCGCAGGGCGCTGCCGCCGCTCCCCGCCCGCCCCGGCCGGGCCGGAGCGGCCCAGACCCCTCCCCTGTCTGCGGCGAGTGGCAGCGGAAAAGGGCGGCGGCGCCATCACGTGAGGGCCCTGCCTGGCGCTCTGCTCTCCGCGGAGCCCCGCCGCCGCTGCTGCTGGTGCTGCTGCCTCCGCCGGGCCCGTCCCGAGCCCCGTCGCCTCTCCTCGCCTCGCCTGGCGCTCCCATGCCCAGCAGCGAGGCGGTGCCGCTGGGGCTGGGCGCCTGCCGCAGGTCGGGGGCGCTGGGCGGCATGCTGTCGCTGGTGGCGCGGCTGCTGGAGTGGCTGCGCTCGCTGTTCTGGAAGGAGGAGATGGAGCTCACCCTGGTGGGGCTGCAGTACTCGGGCAAGACCACGCTGCTCACCGTGCTGGCGGTACGCGGTCCCCGGCCCGGGGCAGGGCAGGGGCAGGGCGGTGCGGGGCCCGCCGGAGGGGCGGCCGGCGCGGGAGTGATGCGGGCGCGGCCGCCCGGCAGAGCTGAAGGGGCCTCCCGCCCGGAGCCACCGCTCCGCGCCCATTCCCCGGCAACAAGTGCGGGCTGTGCCGCCGCCTGTCATGGGGTACCGCGGCGATGCGGTGGGATGCGGTGGGAGGGGGGCGGGCGGCAGCATGGGGCAGCTCTTGCGTCGTTTGCAACCTCGAGAATTTCACAGTAGGCTCAGGTGGGTGTGGAAGTGTTTTCAGAGAGAGAAAGAAGATATCTCCTGTGTATGACCGCAAAGCGTGCCTATCTCGGAGCAGATTCACGGGCATGGGCTCTTGCTGTGATCCAGAGTTGGCTTTTCATGGCCAGTGTATCCCTAAATAAAACATTTTGCATCCCCCAAGGCCACAACTTGCCTGTCACTGAATTTTCTCCTCCTATCAGTTGCATCAATATTAATGCCTCCCACAATTCCTCCATAGCTCTTTTCCAGCATTCAAGCCTGATTCCAGCGTTCCCTGTGGTGATGGCCTTGCAGCCTCTAATACCAACACCTACCATGATATTTTCCGTTTTGTCACCATGCTGAAATACGTTCTTCATCTTTGTTTGCTGTGCCCTCCAACCTGCATTTGGGTCCATCCCAATGATTTCCATTGGAAGATGAAAGCAAATATGTATATGTTACTTGTGCTTACTGCTAATCGTGAAGCTTAGTCCATACCCTTTTCTGCGAGGTGATCTCTCTTGTGAGGTGGATCGCATGGTCACCTGCCATGAGACAAAAGTTCCCGGATGTTCTTCAGTCCTTATCTTGAAAAGCTACTAGATCTTAAATCAAAAGCAGACCAGGAAGTGTGTGGCCTAAAGTCAAAGAGGTTGAGACAATGAAAACATGAGTATATGGTATTTGTTACTTGCTTTTGTATATGATTATAGATTAAGGGAAAAATAGGAGATTATGCATTAGCATGAGGGAAGAAGCAGGAGAAAAAGCAACGCAGTAGTGCAAGTGCTCAATGAAAATATGTTTTGGGTGACATCAGCAATCAGTGAACAGAAATACCAGTGTAGCTGGTATTTTAGTTGGTTTGTTAGGCACTCGGTACCACAGGCCTCAGGGCTTCTCATGTCCACTGGAAGCGTGCATCTCACAAGGCTGGGCCTTGCTGAGGAAAGGGAAAAAGGCATGAGAGATAACATTGCTTCTTGGATTGTTTTCTTGAACAGAGCAAAGAAGAATAGAGCAGTTCAGAGACTTCAGAAGTGTGTGCTGTCAGTTTATTCATGTTCATCCACTCCCTTGTACTATACCATCTGTGGAATGGTATCATAGGTGTTTTTCTCTCATGCTAATACCTTGAACACCAGAGCACTCCTGTTACTGCAGGTCTTATTTTCCCAGCAGATGTATTTGCTTAAGAATATTCTACAAGGCATTCATGTTTTCTGACTTGGGGAGGGCCACGGATTGCAGGTTTTGTAGCTTTTGAATCTTTCAATCTGGAGATGACATGCCATGATAATGACCGAAGAAAAGTGTTTGGAGAATTTGGAAAAAGTTATTCAGGATAAGGCAATGGATGATAGCTTACTCTTGAGTACTGTTGATACAGGAATGGTAAATAGATTGGGAACTCTATATGTGTTTGTGTATATGTGACTAGAATATGACAAGATGAAAATAACTGTTGTGAAATAGTGGCTACTTAAAATGCAAGCTGCAGTGGATCAAGAAAAAAATTTATAGGAAATGACTACTTTTTTCCACTTCACAGTAGCATGGAAAGATCCTATCATACTAACACTGAATAAACACCCTTTGAGATACTCTCCCCTCAAGAGTTTGAGCCATATTTAGTCCTCTGTTACAAGTGAAAACCTTGGATAATGTCACTGCCTTTTACTGTGGACATGCACTGATGTGATGGAGTAGAATGTGGCCCATGGTTGTTGATATGGTAGGGGGTAATGACTGTGCTCATCATCAGTTCAATATTCAGCAACTTTTAGAGGACATCACAAACTTCTTAGCATCAGTTGTTTTTCATCTGCATCAGGATGTAATCTGTTTTTTACTGAGATATGACAATAAACTTTTTTGCACGTTTTATATATTCACAAAAATACGTAATTTGTCATGTAAAAGCTCCTTAGCAAGCAAAATGGAACAGATTTTTTTACTTTATGGTGCTTACAGCACTCAAAACACTGTAATGAGAGCTGTTAGACTAAAGTGGGCAAAAGATTCAACCTATTACTTTCTTTTCTTCATTGTGTGGGAAAATAAAGAACTGAAATATAATACTTTCTTTGTAGCTAGTTCTGTTCAACCAGAATGTGAAATTTTTACAGGACAAGTCTGAAATCCAGTGAATGGGTTGCTAATTCTTTACATTCTGTCCTCAACACCAGAGCAGTTATGATGGTTTGGGGTTTTTATTTATTTATTTTTACCTTCAACTTTAGCGTATTACGTATGATGTATAATTTACTGACAAAAGCAGAATCCTGACTTTCTGTGAGTTTGTTTAAACAATAGCCTTCTGAGTCAGCTGTCTGATTTTCCTGTCCTTGAGTAATGATCCTACTTTTTCAGGGTGTATGTGTTCACACGTGTTTATATGTCAGTCCTCTGCAAATAAATGTACTTCATAGGCTGCATCCATCCTTGCCGATATACCCATATTTTCTTCCAGAAAAAAACCCTAGGGCACACGGAATGAGTAGGTGAATATGGGCAGATAGATGCAGAAGGGCAGTGGCAAGTCAAGAAGGTCCTGCTTTGTTTGCTGGATGACTCGAAAACCAGGACAGCTGCATAGGTTGCAGAGAGTGCCTGGGCCTCTATGTAGATGTACGTTAAGTAACTAACTGCATATCTTATTGTACCATGCTTGGGAGACACAATAACCTGTTAATGATACATTTTTAAGAGGAAGAATGAATAATGAGTTATCTACTTAGATTTGACTTTGTCTTTCTCCTCAAAAGCTGTCTTCTGTAGTGGGTGGAAGTCTGTAAGATTCCTGTTGGCATGATGGCAAGTCTCTCTGTTGTGAAGATATTTCTCTGTACTGGGGAAGGCAGCACTTTGGTTTTATGGTTGGTGGTTTATGGTGTGCTGAGTTAGTATGTTGTATTCTTTTGTCTTAATGTCATTCTCATCTTTTATGGGGGGACTCCTCTGCTCTCACCTACTGAGGAAGAAAGGATTACGTAGTACTCTGTATAAGTAGTCCTTCGCTATTTTTTATATTTGAAGTTAAACCATTGGTAACAGTAGTAAGAAACTGCAGGAAAATATCTTGGTATAGTAATTCTTATAATGTTTTATCATATTGTGGCTTGAACTAGATGACTTTTTACAGTTTCTTTCAACTCAAGGCATCCTATAATTCTATATTTTGGCCATGCTCTTTCTGATTTGCTGAGAGATCAGATGAAGAATTATCTGAAGTCTCGTGGTTTGTGGGGTGATCTTTGTTGCTGAAGAGAATAAAAGATCATTTAAAGGGGCTGAAATGAGCAGTGACAATGCAGTAATTGAAGTGCTGGCCAGTGGTCTTGCTGAAAATTAATGTGATATTTTACAGTGTTGTAAAATAAAAATTTTTAGATTGCAAATGAGAACTTTTCTTGCTTGTATCAACTGTTTTATAATAAATATAATTTTGGTTTTGTATTCTAGTCGGGGCAGTTCACAGAAGATATGATTCCTACAGTAGGCTTCAATATGAGAAAAATAACAAAAGGAAATGTTACCATAAAGGTAGGTTTGCATGTTCAAATTAATACAGAGTGAATAAATAATGGAGTAATTTCAACTGGAAATATGAAAACATAGGACATTTTGTTTAAGATTATAGGATCATTTCTCTGTTTTTGTAGCTCCAGAGTAACTTCTTTTAAAGCAAAAGAAGTTACTTTTTCTGTTACATTACTCTGTTTTGTTTCATTATATTCCATGCCAGGCAGAAGCTTTGTTGCACTCTTTTGGGCTAGAAAGGTCATACAATTTTGAGATACTAAGGTAGCTGAGTTGACTTCTGAGGGGGAATCTCTGCTCTCTCCCTCTCTCTCCCCCCCCTCACAACTCTAAGTGAAATCTGAAGCAACTTGACTCCTAACGTTCGTATCTCAGCGGAGAGTGCGGTTTAGCTCACAAGTTAGCTATGCTGAAATAGAACAGCTGATGTAAGTCAGTTGTTAGGGCTATAGAGAAATAGAGATGATGCCACTTCAGTTGAGATACATGCCATGCGCATCAAAGTAGAGATAAGTCACTCCAGTAGCATTAAGGCACTGTGTTGTTTCATTATGAAGGGAACCTGATTGGTTAGTCTCAATCAAATTCACAACTTCTAGCTAAAATTAGGTCAAGGGAATATAGAATTTTGTCTTTACCTTGACTTTTCCTTCCTTTTCCAACATGTTTTTTCTTTTCTCCCTCAGTTCTGTAGATACTCTTCCTCTTGTTTGGTATGACTCCTAAACCTGTGAGGATTTTCTGAAATTATCTGTAATGTGAATATGAGCAGTAGTTCACTGTCTACCCATTCTCTCTAAGCAGAGAGCAGGTAAAGGGTGGCAAAAGGTCATAACTGATTTCTGTTGCTTGGAGGATGTTAAAGCTGAACTAAAAAACCCTAAACCAAAATCGATGATAGTAGTATAAATACTGTGACTACCTGTCTGTTTCTGGTCTTAATATCTTGCTATACTTTTTCAAGATTTCACATGATTGTAGGACCTTCAGCTGCACATTTCACTTGTGTATCTCCTTCTGTGTTACAAACTTGCAGAATAATCAACAGGTTCCTCTCTACAGCTGCCTGTATGTTATAGTGCCTAATAAGGTAGTTTTCCTTCATCCTTCTACACTGGTAGCCGCAAACTTGAGTACAACTACCACCACCTGTTGCCAGAGGACTGCCAGAGTTACGTGTTTGGTGCCCACACACAGACTGCTCTTGGATTCAGATAGATTAGGGACAATATTTAAAAAAGACGTTTAATGCTATGTTGTTAGGATTTATAAACTTTGGATAGTGTTAAGTTTTCTAGTCCTTATGATGAATTCATGATTCATGTTGCTTATGAAAGAGAATTTATGGAGGAGTGTTGTGATCACCGGTACCAGAAGAACAGTCTGATTGATGTGCTAATTCTATAGATTTTCTCCCCCAATATTCTGTTTATTACACACAAATTATCATGTACACTAGCTATGACAGCAAATCAAATAATGCATTTACAATGGAAACATCAGAAATACCACCTTACAAGTGCAAATGTATCCTGTGGCCATCCCATGCAATGGCAGAGGGACCAGGACCAGTAATGAAATTGTGATTAGCATTGTGATACAAAGCAACAAATGCAGACTCACAAGCAAAAGCTGTTTATTTGAGCTTAAATAGTCAAGCTGTCTTAAGTTTTCACTTACTCAGAGGTATTTTTTTCTTACTGTTTTTTCAGGCATGCAGGTGTTACTATCCATCTGCCTGAGCCTTCCACTTTCTTTCAGAAGGGTACATTTGTACCAAAGCACTACCTTCCACCTGAGCTTTAGCAGTGCTTCTTAATTCATCCAGGAGAGAATTCTGTTTTGAATATTCCTAAATGTCAGTTTCATACCCTTTTTATCTCAGCTGCCTTGGTTTACCACTGATCAAAGAAGTCCATGGATACCACAGTCACTAAAAAAGTTAGTGAATTCAGCCATAGTTCATAAATAATTCACAGGAATAGGAATTTCCTTTCAGTTCTTTTGTTTTCTGTCTTTTGCCTAAAAACAGTGAGGCCATGATTTATATACAGAAATCATAAGGATATTTGAGTGCCGTACCGATGCTTCTGCAGAATTGTCAGATATGTAAGAAAATTAAGAAGTTGTTGGTCATTATTAAACTAGACAAAAGTCCTTTGTAAGTAGGCAGAGTCTTCAAAATAAATTATTTTTTGAGCCATGATTAGCTCAAGAACAAAATGACTAATGGTTTGTACTGGAGATTTCTGCACAAAGGATATTAGAAGATTAAGTTTGTGCAGGGAGGGGAGGGTGTGAGATTCTGTGGAACTGTGCCTTGTTTTACACCTTGATCTCAAAAGTAATTTTATATATAGTTGTTATAATACAATTTTAAAAATAAGGAGATAATGCTAACATTAATGTGTTTGTTGGTTTCAAGAATGATACTTGGTTTGGAAGCCAGTCTGCACACAAAAATATCTTAACAAGTTCTCTCAGTCTCTCTTCTACAACACTATACAGTGAAAGTAAGAGGTGGAGGGGAATATGACTCTTATGTATAGATGCATATTTCCTTAAAAGCCTGTCAAGATGAAGTACTTGTATGTTACTATTCCTGTATCTGGGTTAAAATATTGCAGCCTAATTGCTAGATAAAATTTCCAAAATTATTTTACTGTGAGAAGAATGACATCATTTGCTGATAAGTTGATGTCTGAGGAATGATGAGGGGGTGCTCCTTGCTAGAATCCTCTTATGAGCTATTTAGAGCCCAGTAACAAGGATTCAAAGTGAAATTTCCTTTAACCTTTTTATCTCAACAAAACAGGTTACCTTTCTCATAGAAATATTACAATATCCAAATGTCAGCTATTGAAATTCCTGGATAAAGTGTTATTTTACTAAACCTGTGAAGTTCTTTAGATGTGAAGGGAATGATCTCGATGCTAAGCAGAGATTTGACATTGTGTCTGACCTTTTTCAAAGGTTTCAGGGGACACTGCAAAACATAATCAATTAAATTTACTATAAAAGTGAGGCTGAGAAACCATCTGGGTCAAAAAGTCATCAAATGAAAAATTGGCATTCCAGAAGTGAAAGATTGATCACCTTAGGCAAAGTAAGTTGCAACACCAGCAAGTAGGTGATTGTAATGCTTTATCTGTTTTTTCTTGTGTTTTGGGGTAGGCCACTAACAAGGAAGTACTGTGCTAGTGCAGTGTCACCGCCTGGTTTTTTTACTACAGTTCCATATGCAGATTCCATACAATTCCAGAACGTAGTCTGATTTTGGCAGTCGTTTGCAGAAGCCAGTAGATTTATTCTCATTATTAGTCTGTAGTCTTAGTGTGTAAAAGTATGGTCACTGGCATGCCTCTGTGTATGAGAATTTATCTGAAGCACGCTAAAAGAAAAACACTGATGTATGAAAGCTGAAATGTTTCGTAGGAAGATGTCAGTGTCATGTGCTCTTAATTGAAGTTGAGCATGATCAGAAATGTAAAGCTGTTAGCTTTAACCATAAATTGTCAAATTTTTGGCTTGTCAATATATTTAGTAACCTATCACCTGTTATATCTGAAACAAAGAGGCAAAAAGGAAAGATTTTACCACACGGTATTTGAAATCTAAGCAGGAAGCTTTATGGGTTTTGAGGTTGTGGTAGAGGTATTAGAATACAGGATGATTTCTAGCATCAAAATATCTAATGTACTATAACTTAGGAATCTATTAGAACTATTTTGATGAAGTCCATTACAAAACTGATGGCTATCATTTTTTTTCCCAACAAAAAAATCTAACTGAATTACTTTTAGATTTTAATTCCAAACAAGTTTTGTTTGCTGAGTAATTTGATTTTGATGGATTTTCTGTATTTTTGGATTTTCTCAGTATTAATAGTCCTTTTGCTTTGGTGAGATTTACTGTTCAACAAGGTAGACAGCAATTAAAAAAACTTATTTTAACAAACCAGGCTTCCAGGGCCTCAGAAGATGTGCATCATGTTTTAAGTGATTGTGAAACTCCAACTAACCAAATTTATGATGGCCTTAGACTAGGTTTAAAAAGGAAATAGAGCACCACAAGGTATGCATACGCACAGATAATGCCGCAGCTTCATTTTCCTTGCTCTTGCACTTGTTTTTCTTAAAATTGCACTGCCAGGCAGATTCTGCACAGCCCGGTTTTTGCGGTACCGAGGAAGTGGAGAGCAGATGCTCAGGGGACCGAGCTGCCGGGGCTGGATGGTCACCCCGGCTGTCACCACTAGATGCCAGCGTCCCTCCACTGCATTCAGCGCGGGCCCGGCTGCAGGAGGGCGATGCCGGGCTTCTTGCTGTTTGCTCTGGTGTGGCAGAGGGGAGGGGAAGGATACCGGCTCTGTGCGTTCCTCCTCTAACTTTCTTCATTGCAGCACTCCTCCTCTGGACAGTAGCGTTTTCAGGTCTCCACACATCCTCATACAAACAGAATCTTACTGCTTTGTAATGCTTAATCTCACTATTCAGGCTGTCTTACCTGTCATGCCTTCATCTTGCATGTCAAGCAGTAATACAAACCTCTGTGTGTACTCCCTGTATAGCTCAGCAGTGTTGCAGCACATACTGGCTCTGTATGGCTTGGGTCACTCTGAAAAGGCCATGCCATATCTGGGCTGATTTCAAGTCAAAGTGGCTATTTCTATAAAGAGGAGTTTTTGCTGAATGTCCCAGTGATTATCATAGTTGTGTGTAAGAAGAACTGTATTGGTGGCTTCAAAAACGACCGTGATCCACAGCAGGAAATCCAGTTACTAGTGATAAATCCCAGGGATTGTTTAGTTCATTAGTGACCCGGATGATGGGACAGGGTGCACCCTCAACAAGTTTGCTGGTAATACAAAACTGGGAGGAGTGCCTGGTACAACAGAGCGTTGTGCTGCCATCCAGAGGGACCTCAACAGGCTAGAGAAATGGACTGATGGGACCCTTATGAAGGTAAAAAGATGGAAAGTACAAGGTCCTGCGGCTGAAAAGGATCAGCCCCAGGCACCGCTACAGTCTGGCTGGCTGGGAAACAGCTTTGCAGAAAGGGACTTGGGGGTGCTCATGGACACCAAGTTGGTCATTGGCAAGCAGTGTATCTTTGCAGCAGAGAGATGAAACCAGCAACATCCTGGGGTGCATTAGGAAGAGGTCTGACAACAGGTCAAGGGAGATGGTCTCTCCCTTTTATTCAGCACTGGTAAGGCCATACCTGACGTGCAATCCAGTTTTGGGCTTCCCAGTACAAAAGAGATGTGGAGCTACTGGAGAGAGTCCAGCGAAGAGCCATGAAGATGATTAAGGAACTGGAGCATCTCTCATATGAGGAGATGCTGAGATATCTGAGACTGTTTAGCCTAGAGAAGAGAAGACTCAGGGAGATCTCATCAGTGTAGCCAGAAGATGTAGCCAAACTTTTCTCATGGTGTCTAGTGGGCACAGACTGAAATATGAGAAGTCCCATTTAAACCACAAGAAAAAGCGTTCTCAGTGTGAAGAGGATTGAACATTGAAACCAGGCAGGTTCTAGAGACTCCATTCTTGGAGGAGTCTGCTCTAGGTGACCTTGCTTTGACCAGGAAAAGTTGGATTTTGTAATCTTATGGATTATGCCTCAGTGGTTCTATGAGGAGGAGTTAAATGAGGGTTAGAGAGTGGCTCAAAAGAATAAATGCGGAGCGTACTTGGAATTACTCAAGGATCAATTAAGAAGGAAAAGTATGAAAGTACTTTCCCCTCTGATAGTTTGAGAAAAGCCTTGGAGGCTGTATCTGTGCTGGGAGTTGTGTGCTGCAGAGTGTAAGACAGGATGACACATTATATAGGAGCCTCAACAGTGGTCCAGACACTTGTGGTCAGAAGGCAATGTCATCAGGCAGAACAGGCAATGTTGAACGTTTCACCAGTCATTCAGAATAACTGTTAGGACTCCTAAAAACCAGGACTGAGAGTTGATCTCAAGGGTGAATCAGATATTTACCAAATATCTTAGGTAATTGCCTCTTAAAATTTGTTCTTCCGTGAAGAAGGTCCTATAACATCCCTTGTTTTGCACAATGTTCTTTCATTCGTGTTAGAAAGCTCTTGTCCTAGTATCTGACATGAGTTGCTGTCATCACAAGCTCAGCTGCTTTTTTCTTCTCTTATAAACCTAGCAACCATTTCCTGGGAAACATTATGGTTGTGCTCCCCCCTCTTCCCCTCTGTATATGTCATATTGTCAAAATCTCACCCTCTCTTATCTTATCAGGAGAATCTGAAATTTGTCTGTGTTTGTTCTATAGACTGATTCTCAAAACTAGCATAGAAACCTCCCTGACACTGAGGACAGGGCAGTACATACTTCCAAAATTGTACATAGGATGCTTCTGATAGTCCATGATGATTTAACATCTGCAGCACTGTTACAATCTATATTTAGTTTGTGAACTACTTAAACTTTTTGTCCTGCACCTCTACCTGGTAATTATCTATTTTGTGTGGGTGCATTTGGTTCCATTGGTGCTTTGTGTGAAATTTCAGCTGCCTTATTTCAGACCATTCCTCTGTCTGGTCCACATACTTTAGGATTCTGATCTCTTCTTTTTATCCGCTCTCAGATTGCAGTTATCTGCAGCTTATATAAACGCATGGTGTGTTCCAACATCCTGTTGGGACACCTGGGAACCATAAATACCATCCCTGCTTAACTCTGTCTTCAGCATCTTTGCCTCATTGCTAAATACTGTGAATCTGTCAGGATTGCTCAGACTTGAGAGGTGAAGGATAAGGAGAATACACGAGGAGAGTGCCAGAGAGCTGTGGGGTTAAATCTGTCATGGGAGAATGTCCTTTTCTTGTCCTATCTACCAATATTAGATTACCTTTTCCCAGCACATCTCTTGGATTTTCTCTGATGTTGAGCAAATACTAATTTTTGCTTTCATGATTATATGTGTTCTTCAAGGACAAGGAAAAATAGTAATCACTGCAGTAGTTATTGATTAGCTGTTTTGAGCTATCTATGTCCTTACCTCTGGTCTCCTTGCTTTCAGTCTTCTAAGTGCAAGTTCTGCCTACAACTTAGAACCTCTATATGCCTGCTTTCACCAGAACCTTTTGGACTATGATGTCTAGAGACTGATTCAAGATCATGTGAAAAGAGGGTACAGAGGGTGGCATGTGGTCATACAGAATCAAGGCTTTCTGCTTTGCGGAGGACACAATATTGAGGGTGGGATGGTTTGGCTCCTTGTGTGTGTTCCCTGGTACTCTCCTGCCTGAGAACCCAGAGTGAAGATAAGCACCACGAGGTTCAGAAAACAGTTTCTAAGAACAGACTTTGCTTTTGTGTCCTGTTTAAAATCTACCTGTTGATCCTTCCAACGTTTTACCTTCTGTCTGTGATAAAATGGCAGACCATTGAGAAATACTGTCTCCTGTTAAAATGCCTCTGTGCTTGTTGTCAGGAGTTGAAGATACTCAGGCATTTTGTGTTGCAAGTCTATTTCCAGTTCTTCAGTGAAAGTATGATGATTAAATTAAATAATGATAAACATTGAAGTTTGCATATAGATCTTTTTTTTGTCTAATGTGACTAAAATAAAATACCCATTGATATTTTTAAAAGTTGGACTTTATTGCCAGTGAGGAGTGACAATAGGGTTCTTTAAAGGGCCAAGACTGATTTCAAAGACCATAGTGTTCTGGGAAGCATTTCCTGCAGAAAATGTAGCCATGTAGCATCCTTTTGTCAGCTTTAAGAGCTGTAAATGTAAAGGCATTTCCAAAATATAGGATGATAGGTAGTAAGTATTCTAAAATAGTAAGGTATTCTAACTTCCCTAATAAATTACGTGGCTGGTACTACAAGTAAGGTTCTGTAGTTTTGTATACATTGGGCAATTTATTAAAAAAATTTTTAGGTTTTTTATTTTTCTGTTTATTAGACGAAGAAGATGATCATTGTTAGTTGAAGATTCCATCTAGAATAGGTGACTATTTAGGATTTGTCTCCACTGAGCTTAGCCAGGTGATAAGTAAGCCAGCCTGAGCCAGTTGTCTGAACTCAGTCGAGAGCAGCCTGTGCTTTGCAGGAATGGTTCACCTGGTAGGCAGGGTGGGTGAGACAGATAATTTCCTGCTCTTGGTGCCCTCTGAGCTCTTCAGTAGACACAGAGGAATTTTGGTCACTTGGATTAGATGCCTACATTTTAGGTGTTTTAAGTCCCTGTTATTACATATTGATTTGGCTATCAGTGCAATGGCTGCTGTGTGTGCTTGAGCTCGTTGGTCACGTCTTAGCACCTGGAGCCTTGTGTGTGTACAACATGGTGGTGTTGGATGTTACTGGTGCCACCTTATTCTACCTAAATACTCTTCTGTGTTTACGATTTCCTTACCTGTTTGTTCAGGTTTGTTTTTGTGGCTGATACTTTCTGAATACTTCCAAGAAGAAAGATACATTTATGAGTTCAAGTATTTGTAGTGTTGGATTCATCTTGCAAGTTAAGATGCCTGAATGTAAACAGTTATATATCTGCAATGAGGTTTAAGCTCCTTTAATGATAGTCAGAGGAGCTGTAGTGAGTACTGTCAAGCCTAGAGCATAATTCTGTCATCCTGAAGATGTTACATCTGATCAGCTGAATGGCTGTCTAGACTTTGCTGACTACTGTGAGATTGTAGGTACTGAACCCACGCACTGACATCAAAATACAAATGTGTCATTGTACACGTCCCTGTCCACAAGAAATATCCTACCCAGCATGTCTGAAAAAAGCCATGTAAACTGACATCTAGAAAATACTTTTCCTGCAACTTTCTCATGAACCATCAAGCCTTCCCACAATATAAGCTAATTAAAAGAAACACAGCTAGAGTGTTAATGAGCCTCCCTGTAACTGAGAACTTTCAAAAATCTTCAAACCTGTTCCTCAGCTGCATTTTTGCTCAACTGTCATGATAAAACTCTTTGCAAAAGAAAAGGATCTGCTCCTTAAACATAACTAGTTAATAAATACTATGGTCAACAATGATTCCATGATCATGATCTAGTTTACAGATTAAAACATTGCAGTTTTTAATGAGAGTGTAGACCTGCAACCACAATAAGAATTACTATGCTATAGGAGTAGACAGGAACAAATAAAATAGTGATTTATAAAATGCAGTACCAACAAGATATGTACCCTTGAGATTGAGCCTGAACAACTCCTTGAGATTTTGATCCTGTGAGGAAATGGTACCGGCTATCAAAGACACGTTTTCCTGATTTGGTTTGGTCATTCTGTAGATCTTTTATGATTCTTAAAATCAGCTGGTCTTCTAAGGATAAAATTACCTCTTAAATATTCTGAAACTTTTATTCCTGAGAGACCAGTGAAAACCATAGGAGAAATTTGGAGTCCAGTCTCTTTTTAAAAGCACCCAGACAAAACAAATTTCTTTTTAAAACTAGCTGTATGTTCAACTGTTAAGGTATAGCCTCCTGCCTCTCCCTGTTCACACCCAGAATATACTTTTTACCTGTGTATTAAATATTGGGATACAAAAATAGTTGATATGGAAAACACACAAGGCTCATGCAAGAAAACTTCTTTAATACTACGACCTCTCCTTTCTGGGTGCCTCTCGTATTCTCACAGTGCTGCTGTCTGTTCAGTCATGTACTGTGAAAATGCTTTGGGGCAGCAATTTGTGTTTCTGATAAAGTAGTTAACTCTCTCATTGGTTATTCAGTATAATAAAGAGTATTAGGAAGTTACTACTAGAACCGTTTTGGTTTCATAGGCAGAAAGGTGAAGTTTTTTTTTCATTTCATGCATTAATTTTCTTACCCTATTTCAGATAATTATAGATTAATATATTGACGTAAACTGAGTTCCCAAGCACTATTTAAAACACCTAGTCTATCTCGTGTCCTTCATGTTGTATTTTAATGAATGGCTGTAAGCCTGATTAGAGAAACTGACTGGAAATCACTTATATTTCCATTGTTTCAAGGTGACTTTTTCTCCTAATGAGAGTAATCTTGTTCTGCAATGCAGTTTAATACAGTAAGATACAGTATATCATCAAACAAGGACAAAACTAATATTTTTTTATCTTGTATTATTTATTTTCTGAATAGTCCAGGCTACATAATCTTGTAGATTTTCATGGCTACCAGTGTTGCAAAAATCTAATCTGACTACTGGCCTGCCCTGTCCTCTTTCCCTTTCTTTTTTCTCTGATCTACCAAGAAAATAATTTAGTTTCTTTTTCCAGACACACAGATGTGCACCAGATGGCTACAGATAGTTTCAAGGTCCTGATGAGTTATTGGAATAATTAGTGTTGGTATAAGTTTTGTCATCTAACCATAATGCTGAACTGTGTACTCATCACAATCAAGCTTTTATAATATAAGGGTTAATTTTATTAAGACTTTTGAAACCGTGCGTCAAATGTCAGTGCAGATAATAATTGATACCCACTTCATGGTCAGAAGTTCCCTTAGCTCTCTCATATGTAAAATTCTTGATCTTACACAGAGGATTAAAGGCAATCTACATTTAGGTGAAATACTAATTTTATGTCAGAAGGAACAGTAAGATATCAATCAGGGATTGATTTTAATGGTGAATTGGGAAATATTTCTTTCTAAAGTATGAACATAAGATATTGAAAATTATACAGAAATTGATACATAAATACCATTTATGAGCCATGAAATTAAAAAAATAGTGGACATTAATTGCAAAAGGCCTTATCCCAAGGGTCTGTTAAGTCTAACTCTTTTGTGCAAGTCTTTGTTGCCACAGCAGGTTTATTACATTTGGATTTATAGTGTAAATGTGAAGACAAGTCCTAAAATTTTGCTTCTCTGTATATTATTTCCAAATTCAGTTTCTTCTGTAATGTATATACCTCCTAGATCTGGTATATGGTATCTATTGTTTTGATAGCTAAATCTGATTGAAATAAGAAATAATTACTTCTGACTGTCCTTGACAGAGGAACAAATCCATGACTTATTTTTCAGTGTTCATCACTATTTTAATAGGTGTGTCACTTGTAACACGACTGTCTTTGGATGTAGCTGCAACAGCTACATTGTCACGCAGCCCTTGCCTGCATGATTTAGTTATGTTCCCTGGTATTTTGATCTGGAAAGCAGTTTTGAAACAAGATTATTGTCATCCACCAAAAATACTGAATTTTTTGCAAGTGAGACAGAATAAGTAACTTCTGTAGAGAAAAATAATGTGTTAGCCTTTTAACAATAAGGAATTTTGTGGGATTGCTGGACACTAATAGCATGCATAAGTATTTGCAGGATTGGAGCTTTATAAAATCCAAGCAGAATTTGAGCTTTTTTCCCTTAAGGGTCGCACTGCTTAATCACTTGAGGCCTATCCTATACCACTGTTTCCTTTCTGATTCTGATCAGTTAATCCATGTGTCTTTTAAAGCATATTTGATGAACAAATGGGAGAGCTGTGAAGGTATTGGTGCTCCCTAGAGTATATCATCCCTTATGTGGACTCAATCTGCTCTCCAGCCAACTCTTTATTTAATATCTGTTTTTAGCCTGCTGAAGGTCTGATATATTCTTAACTCAGGTCTCCGAAGCCACATTAAAAAGTGAGTGGGAAAGGATAAGATTCTTCAAATGGATATTTGGAGCTTTTGATGTCACAGGACTGACTTGCTCTGTGAATGTGCCTGTCCCTTTCCATTAACTGGAAGGAGATGAGAAGACCAGTTTCTTGAGGAAAGTCGCTTAAAAAATTTTGGCATTGGCAATACAACCTGCATGCTGCATGTAAGAGTTCATTTAATCTGTTGTGTAACTACTTTGTAGTTGAAAATGTTTTGGGGCTGTGGTGTTCTTACCTTTTCCAGGTATGGGACATTGGAGGACAGCCAAGGTTTCGAAGCATGTGGGAGCGTTATTGCAGAGGAGTCAATGCAGTTGTGTAAGTTTTCTTTTGTATGCCTACAGAAAATGTACTCTACAATATATATTATTATAGTATTATATATTATATATAAAAATAATATAGATAAGGTTTTCCTTCTGTCCACCTCCATTACATAAGAACACCCAATACAATGAAAGTAGTGTGTTTTACACATCCAGCAACCCAGACATATGAGTAATTGCATATTCCAGGCCATTTTTTCCCCACAGGCTGTATTTAATTCTGTTTTTTCCTGTATCAATAAATGCAGGGTTTATACAACTCAGGACTTTTCTAATGCTGTTGTCAATATGAACACATTTGTCACATTTCAGATGTTTTAATGCAACTTTCTGCAAGTAGTGGGCAATACTACGAATAACTACGTTCTCGTTGCAGTTACATGGTGGATGCAGCAGACTTAGAAAAAGTAGAAGCTTCAAAGAATGAGCTACACAGTTTGATAGATAAGCCACAATTGCATGGAATTCCAGTAAGTATTTTGATTATTATTCTTACTGGAATGTAGACAATAAATTCTCATGAATTAGTTCCTCTGGACTCTTGAAAATATTAAATTAAATATGATGCAGCCTTGATACATTGAGCACTATTAGAAAAATTATTGTGTGTTTATATGTTTTCTTGTCTAAAGGTCAGAATAGATTTGGAAAAAATCTGTTTTCGTGTAGTATTATCAGACAGTAATTACTTTGAGTCAGTCCCCTTGTTGGCTGGGTTCGAACCAGTGATCCAGATATGTTTCTGAGGCATGTTTCTTAAGGCATGTGAGATTTGTCTTCCTGCAGGTTGGCAGACACTAATATAAGGTAGTGTCCTGTGTTTCCAGAGATTGTGTAGGAGCTTGGCTTTTTGTGTGTCCTGACTTTTTCTTGACTAAGTTTTTCAAACTAAACTGTGTGGAAAAAAAATGCAAATAAGCATCTTTTCTTCAGTAGGAAGCATCAAAGAATAATGTATTCAGCTGAAATTCTAATGAGGAATTATGGAGGTGGAGACTAATGTTTAATTAAATGTAATCTACCAGTTTAGAAATCCATCTGGTTAATATTGGTCTTTTTGTTGACATCACCAAGCAAGAGCTCATACCTGTGATTGTAAGAAAGAAAACAGTAGTACATACAAATGAGGAAGAAATTGCTCACAACTTGGTGGCTCTTTCTTGGCCCCTGTTTTGTAAGCAATTATTTGGACGCTTGGCCACTGGAAGTAATTGAAGTTATCTGAGGATGAGTAGACAGACTGCCAACATAAAAACATTCTGAGAATCAAGATCTCACACATCCATTCTCAAAGGAGAATTTTTCAGGTGACTATCTTTTTTTATAAGGTTTGCTGTTGTGATTTTATATAGTAATTACCTATTGAACAAATCCTACAGAAATCTATAATCATGCTCTTTGTAGTGAGTGACGTTGCCTGTCCTTTGTGCTCTCTTCAAATGCTGTTTTACTTCTCACTTTTCCTTCCAGAAATGATAGGTCTCTTGTATCTTCAGAAGTATTTAATTAAGTTCCTTGCCTTTTATATGTTATAATACCACATTCCACATGCCCAGCCTGACCAGCATGGTAATTTCCAAGGTGCAGTGATGTATTTTTTACTTACTTTTATTTCATAGGTAGTAACTAGTATTGAACTTCCTTCAATTTATTGCACTCAGGCTTTGGCATTATAGATTTTGAAGTAACTGTATTAATTTGAGACTGCAGGTAATGAGTTTAATATATTCTAGGTTCATGGGAAATAATGGGACAATCTTGACCTAGAAAATTGTAGCACATCTGGAAAACATTAATGCAATCATAATTAGAAAAACCTTCAATTGCTTACTTTATCTTAGAATGTGCTGAACCCATTTATGTAATCTTCATTTATACTTGAAGCCTTAAGAATTACATAGGAACTCTGAAGTTCCAGCATCTATTCAGTAAATTATCTGCATTTCTCAGACTTCTTTCCTAATGGCTTCCTTTCAGATTTCTACCATGGATGCTCAAAGTAGAGGGAGAAGGATTGGTCATTTGGCTTGTGCTTGTGTGATACATGGTTCGGATGCCAGGCTGTTTAGTATTTCAGTGTTAAAAAGCAGGGAAACAAAACTGTAAAGAGAATCATGTGTGGGTCTTTAGGATCTATCTAGCCTCTGCTGCTGGGGACCTGCTTTTGATTCACATTAGTCTGGTCCTGTGAATTGAATGTCCATTGGTGCTTAAGTGCACCTCGTGCATGCTCTCTTCCACATTTAGTTGCATGCAATCTGTTGCCATCCTATAATGCAATCCAGAATGGAGGGATTCACTTCCAAAGGAGACTTCTGACAGTAATACACCCAGAAATAATTGGATCCAGTTTTCAGAGGTTGTGCATTTAGCATCTGGCCCTGACTAAGAGTGGAATTTCCATGATGCTGCCATAGTCATTGGTCATTTTGAATATGTCCTCTCTTACATTCTAAATACTTAGCTGCAAGAACCAGAATAGTTCTTCATATTGGTAGAATAACCAACAAATGGTTAAAGACAAAAATAAACTTTTATTACTTGTGGATTTAATATACATATGAATTATTTCTTTCAGGTGTTAGTTCTTGGAAATAAAAGAGACCTCCCAGGTGCACTGGATGAGAAGCAGCTAATTGAGAAATTGTAAGTAAGTGACTTGTGTAAAAAGCTGAGGCACTGTGAAATTTGATATGTAAGAGAAAATCACTTGAAGTCTGTGGCAATAACCGGCTATAAAAGATTCCATTTTACATTCTCAGATATTCCACTTCAAGCTCTGGTGGCACTTGACATGGTGATCTACACTGATAACTGACTGCAGTAGATTTGAACCTTTCCTGATTGTTGTTTCAGTTGTGTAAAGTTGTTTCAGATAATCCTGTTTTTCCGTCATTGTAGCTACAACTGCTATGGATGGTAATAGGGTCACTTAGACTTTTCAGAGTATGTTATAGTGGCAGTTTAATGCTTGAATGGCATTAGAACAGAACCATTTCAAACTACTGCCTGTAAATTTGAGGAATTCAGATATTTTTGGCATATATCCAAAACATACACTTATTCACTTATTATTAGTTTCAGGATTACTGAAACTAACAAACTGATGGATTTTAAGGGTAATTGTAAAGGAAATACACAATTTTGTGAAAATGGCCAGTATTGCAATAATTTTGTAGAATAAGATTCTGTGTCACAAGTCACATAATTTTAATTAGTAGGAGTGAAGTTTTGGTATAGTAAGGATGGTCTGAAGTCTAGACAGCTAAACTGGGACTCACAGAATAGCTGAGGTTGGAAGGAATCTTGAGATCATGTTGTCTACTCACCTGCTCAAGCAGAGCTGTTTGCATCTTAGAGCTAATTGCCCTGGACCATGTCCAGGCATTTTTGAATATCTCCAAGGATGGAGACTGCAGCCTCTCTGGGCAACCTGTGCCAGTGCTTGTCACCCTCAAAGGTAAAAAGTGTTTCTGTGTGTTCAGAGAGAGCCTCCTGTGTTTCAGTTTGTGGCCATTGCCTCTTGTCCCATCACTGGCCTCTGTCTTGTTTACAGCCTCTCCATCAGATTTTTGTACACATTGATAAGATGTGGCTCTCTAAGCTTTTCTTCTCTAGGCTAAACAGTCCCAGCTCTCTCAGCCTTTCCTAATATGTGAGTTACTCCAGTTCCTTAATGATTTTAGTAGTCCTTTATTGAACTCTCTCCAGTAGCTTCACTTCCCTCTTGTACTGGGGGGCCCACAAGTGGACGTGGGTATAGCCTTATCAGTGCTGGGTAAGAGGAGAAGGATCATCTCCTTCAGCCTGCTGGCAGCACTCTTAATGCACCCCAGAATACCATTAACCTTTTTTGCCACACTGCTAGATCATTTTCGACTTGGTGTCCTTTTCTGCAAAACTGCTTTCCCAGACAGTCAGCCTCTGACATGTCCTGGTGCCTGGGATTGTTCCTCCCCGAGGGCAGAACCTTACACTTCCCCTTGTTGAGCAGCCCATTTCTCCAGCCTGTGGAGATCCCTCTGAGTGGCAGCGCGACCCTCTAGTGTATCAGCCACTTCTCCAGTTTTGTGTCATCAGCAAACTTGCATTCTGCCCCATCATTCGTGACAAATGAAGATGTAGAACAGGATTGGACACAGTATTGATTCCTGATGTACACTGCTAATCACTGGACTCCAGCTGACCTTCATGCCACTGATCACCTGACTGTTCAGCCAGTCTTCAGTGCACCATCTGCTTATCCAGCCTGTACTTCCTCAGCTTGTCTATGAGGATACTATGGAAGACATTGTCAAAAGATATACTGAAGTCAAGATGCACAGTATCCATTGCTCCCCTATCACCTACCAGGCTGTAGATTTCATTGTAGGGGGTTATTGTGTTGGTCAAGCATGCTTTCCCTTTTGTGAATCCATGCTGACTACTTCTAATGACCTTCTAGTCTGTCACATGCCTGGGAATAGTTCCAGAATTATTTGCATCATCACCTTCCCAGGAATCAAGGTGAGGCTGACTGTCATGTACTTCCCTGGGTCCTGATTCCTGCATTTTCTGAAGAGTGACATTTTCTTTTCTCCACTCTTGGGCACCTCTCCTAGTTGATGTGATTTTTCAAAGGTTTTCAAGAGTGTCCCACAATTACATTAACCAGCTCCTTTATCTCTTGTAGGTGCATCCCACTAGGGCTGACAAACTTCTCTATATCCAGTTTGCTTATTTATTCCTGGACCTGAGCATCTTCCATCAAGGGTACAACTTCCTTGCTCCTGATTTACCCTTGGTCTCTGCGACCTGGGATCTGAAGGCTAATCTTGCTAGCAAGGGCAGCATTTTAATGTCCTGTGTAAACAGGTACTTGTCTTATTGAGCAGTGGGCCCACATTTTCTTCTGTCTTCCATTTGTCACATATGTACTTAGAGAAGCCCTTCTAGTTTCCTTTGGCATCCCTCATGAGGTCCAACTTCAGTTAAGCTTTGGCTGTCCTAACTGTGTCTCTGGATGCTTGGACAATGTTTCTGTATTCCTCCCAGGTTACCTGTCTCTGGTTCCACCTTCTGTATACTTCCTTTTTATTACTGGGTCTTACCATGAGCTTATAATTCATTCACTTAGTGCTTTCTGACTTTTTTTCTGGACTTGTAAGGATGGATTACTCTTAAGCTTGGAGATGATCTTTGAGTATTAATCAGCTTTCTCAAACACTTCTTTGCTATAGGGCCTTACTCCATGGGACTTTTCCAGGCAGATCCCTGAAGAGGCCAAGTCTACTGAAGTTCAGGGAAGTCACTATTTAGTTGTCTTCTTGATTAGAGTCTCTTGTGATCTCAAGACTCTTTCCTTCTCAGTGCCTCCACTCCCTATCTGCTTCAGGGGCATAGTCTTTTTTGTGCATATCTGTGTCACTTGTGTGAGGATAAATAAATGAAAAAATAACAAAGTGCTCAGAAACTCTGAGAGGGGAAATTCCCAGAAAGAAGTTAATTAAATAATCAGTTTCTTCCTGAATGTAGAGGTATCCTTTCAATAGGAATCAGGTCTGATATATTAAGTATGATATAGTAAACATCCTGAAGATAAATGTAGTGATCATTTGAGTACTGTTACTTGATTATGAGTTACTGGAGATAAGAACTCTGAATTCTAAGTGAAAAGAGTAAAAGGTGAATGATAAGACATGGATAATACTTGGTTGCCAGTACAAAATGTTATTTTTAGCTCATGGATTTCTGTGTTTTTATTACGCACTATTACAGTGACTTAATGAGAGATTTGAATTTTTGTGAAATGACTTTATAACCTTTTAGTCTTTATAGTTTTAAGAAATATGTGGTTTTCTGTGTGGCATATTTTAAGATTTAACATCTGAGAACATCTGAGAACTGAACCCACTGAGTAAAATGCAGAAAACTTACATTTAATGGAAATTTGTTGTCAGTTTTTGTGGCATTATAACAGTACTTACTATTTTTGTTTCTGTAGAAACCTTTCAGCTATTCAAGACAGAGAAATCTGTTGCTATTCTATTTCCTGTAAAGAGAAGGATAACATCGGTAAGGTTTTTCCAGCATCATCAATATATGCTTTGTACTTTGGATCAAATCTTAAAAATGTTGATGAGATCTGAGCATCTACCTTCAATA
Organism: Corapipo altera; assembly: GCF_003945725.1. NCBI lineage: Eukaryota > Metazoa > Chordata > Aves > Passeriformes > Pipridae > Corapipo > Corapipo altera. The sequence goes on from NW_020884881.1 coordinate 1,418,005, forward strand.
TCATTTTACATTGAAAGATATTCTGCAAATACTGTATGCAACTGTATATGTTTCAACCTAGAATTATGTGTAATTTAAAAGTAATTGTAGAATTATCTAATTCTATGAGAAGTTAATTTGACAGGGACCTTGGAAAAGCATATTTAAAGCCCATAGTAATTGAATCCTTTACAAGAAATCTGTGTTACTTTTGAAAAAACAGTGGCTGCGTACGAAGACCTTGCAATTTTTAGGTGATCCTAAAAAAAATTATGTATTTTACTCCATACAAGATTTTACTTGGTAAGCAGGTTTTACATGCATGTGGTTGTATGGTGGTGTTTGTCGAACTGAGGGCATAGTGCTTTTGTCCCATTGGAGATGAAAAGGATGTATCCTGTAGTCAGGACCTATAAAAGCCCCATGAACTTGTCCTCCATCTGTCTTTGGTTTTTTGCATTTTCCTGTCTCTCCTATCTTCCACTTTCCTGTTCCCTTCCCTCCACAGGGCAGGAGAAGGGAATGAAGCACAGACTGAGCCAGCAGCAGCAGCAGCAGCAGTTGCCTGGGAGCAGTGCTGCCTCTGTGCCACCCTCCTTCTCTGCATACTGCTAAAACAAGTGGTGCTGAATGGGAGGGATGCAGCCTGGGTTCATATTTATAGCTGCTTCTTGGGAAAGCCAGACTTGCTAGAAGAGGTGGGCAGCTCTGTAGGGCTCAGCTGAATGAGAGACTGTGAGAGTAGGAGTGGGAGGAAAGCCAGTTTCTCTCAGCAGCAGGGGAAATTTCCATCCTACACAGAGAGAACCAGGTAGTGGAGATGGTGAGAAGACTATGCCATTACACCTTGGTTCAGTGAGCTGTGGAAGATTTCAGCTCTGTGCAGAGACTTGTTAGGGAGTGAGGGCTTCTCCTCGAAGTGGTGTATGTGATTGGGATGTGTTAGTTTGAAGGAGACCAGCCCCAGGTCTGCTGCAGCTTGGGATGCAACTATTATCTCAGAGCAAGGGGAAATACATACTTCTACACTGGGGAAGATTAGGCTTCAGGATATAAGGACTGCAGAAGACAACGTAGGATAATCTCAATAGGTGAAAGGCAGTGAAGGTGGTTGAGTTTTTTGAAATGCTGTGCTTGATCCTCATCACATTGGCAAGACTGCAGAGAAGGTTCTCAGAAGTGGTATTGTGACTGGAAACTGGCAAAACCAGCTTAAATTCTGAATGAGTCCTGGAGAAAATAGGTTTTGATCCTGGTTCATTTCTATGGATGTCCTGGAGGTGAAAAGCATGCAAAAAAAAGGATGCTAAAATTTGCAAACAAGGAAATAATGAAAAGAACGATCATGAATGCAGAACTGTGTAGATCACTTACTTGTGGAAGTTCTGGGAGTAATGATGAAAAAGACTCAAATCCTAACTGAGAATTGGTCAAGCACCTTCCAGTGTAACATTATGCCTAGAAACACTAGCCTGGTTCCTGAATATTTACCCAAAGAAGTAATAAATGGGAGCAGACTGTGTATATCATTTGTGTTTGGAACTGTATGGGCATTGCTGGAGCAGTCTGTGACATATTTTGAGGAAGCCCTTGAGAAACTGAAAAGAGGTTGAACAAGAACCTAGAGAGATCAAAGGGCTGGAAAGTATCATTTATAATGAAAGACTATAATGAAAATATATTTAGCTTATTAAAGTGATGAAACTACTAGTCTGTTAAGGAGAAGACTGGGAGCTGTCTTCTTCCTATGCATTTTTGATTAATGTCAGTGCAGTTGAATGAGATGATACTTGCTTTTCAGTGCACACTGCAGCCTAGCTAACTGGTCTCATCAGGAGGTGTAGGTGTAAGGCTGCCAGTTTCTGTGTCCTGAGAGACTGTGGAAGATTATTATACAGTTATTAGCTTTGCTTTAGATGCTTTTGTTTGCAGTCACAGTGTCTAAGCTGTTCTGCAAGGATATTCATGGAGTGCTGTCTTCAACTAAGTACAAATATGGCAACAAATTCCAATTTGAGGGCTAGAGCTGTTGCTGCCCCCTGACATCCTTCCTGCCTTCCTGACAGATGTTACTGCCTTGAGGCAAAAACATCTAATCTACTCATGAATCAGTTTGTGAACTGCTGCAGATTTCAGCCCAATGCATTAGATTGCATCAGGAGGGGTGCCAATTTCAGCTATCAAATTTTGGTCCAGTGTTGCTTGTCTTTCAGAGACCTTGGAGTCCAACAACCTGCCTAAATAACTTTCTAATATATTGTGTTTAATATATTGTCACATGTTTGCCCTTCTCATTCCTTCTGTTTGTGTATTTCTGCCTTTGTTCTCACATTGCATTTCATTCTAGTCTGGATTTTACAGTTCATTTTATGGTCATCTTAAATCTTTGCTTTTTCAACAGTCCCTCATCTGTGGCTTAGAGAACTTGATGTCAGTCATCATATTTCAAGAATACAAAATGCACATAATTTAAAAACATTTAAAAAACCAAGAAAAAACCTATCTAGAGGTTTAAGTGCTGAGCTTTAATTATGTATAAATGAGAGCCTGTGGTTTCTAGGTTTTGTTTGGTTGGGGTTTTTGTATTCCTATTAACCTAACTGTAGTGTTCTGTAGTGCTTCTACACTCTGCAAACAGGCTGTTGAGTTTTTCATTTTTTTTTCATCTGTCCCGGCAGACATAACATTACAATGGCTTATTCAGCACTCTAAATCAAGACACTGTTGAAGAAAACTTTAGCTGAAGATAACTCTTCACCAGTCACTTTGACTCCTCTCAGCTGTACACAACCGAAAAGAGAAAGAATGCAACTGCGTACTACCAGGACTCACTGTGGTCGTATTTGTTAACAGAAGTAAATCTGAATTGTAGCTTGTCTCTCTATTTTGATTGTTTTTTGTTTTTAAATCAAGATATTTGTCTGCCTTGGTGAAATTCCTGAACGCCTTAATGCAAGCCTGGAAGAAATCAGTACTTTTTTGGGCTGAAATGTTTGAGTTTATGCATGCAAATTGTCAAAAACATAGTAATTTTTTTCTAATCTGAAACTGAATAAACTGCACAATGGAAACAGAAATGACTGAAGTTTTTTTAATGTAGCATATAATTATTCATACAGAATGTTTTCCCTGAAAACACACATAGTTAAGTATCAATAGTCAATTAAAACTATAATTAAGAGCTTCTTATTTGAACAAAATGCTGATACTCAGAACACTTTCAAATACTCTGGAGAGAAGTTATTTCCAAAGTCATGCATCTGTAGTTATTTAGTTTTTCCAGTCACTAATGTTAATTATTTATATGAATATTGGTTTGGAATTGAAAAATAAATCATATTCTAGACAATCCTGTCCTTCTTTATTGAGAGAGGAAAGAGTCTAGAATTGCAGTGGATATTTTTCTTTCTTAAACAGAGAATGAAATAGAGATGGCAGGTGAGATCATGTGCATCCTCTCTGACATTATTAACCCCAAATGAATGGATTTCTTAAGCACTTTTACTGTAAATGAAATAGTTTTCATGGTGTTTCTGGAGTACTCTTTCCATTCCTGAACCTGTAGAATTTTCAAGCATACAACCTAAAATAGCTGGGCACTGAAGTAGGATTAGTCCTTTTGAAACAGATTAAAGAAGAAATTCACTTTTTAAATTTTGATGCTTTGCTAACATCTTACACATACCTGCTTCCAAGTGCTTCACTTTAAAGGCACTCTGATGGGAATTTTTCTGTGAGTTTGTAAATTCTATTAAATATGGAAAGTTCATGTCAAGAAACAGTAGATAGATGCTCAGTGGCCAAGTGTTTCAAGGACACTTGCAGATCTAGGAGGGAGAATTGCCAGCATGGTGTTCTAAGATGTGGTAAATTGATGGATTGCTGTGGTATTGAAAGTGTTATAAGTCATTTATGCAGTTCTTGCACTTAAGTACATGAACTATAAAAATAGCAACATTTTTTTGTCTTGTCTGTTTGAGGGTGCTTTTGGGCTGGTGGCTCTGATAAGCTGCTAAAAACATACGGCACAGACTTGATAAAATCTTTCTTGAGTGTCACAGGAATGCTACTACAAACATGATAAGTCAGCTTATAGCACTTATTCATAATGTTTGCAGTCTTAACTTGCAGAATTTTGGCCAGAGCGGCTCATTGTTCTGTGGTAACGTGAAAACAATTGGACTAAGTGCTGAGTACTCAATAAATAAGTAAATGGTGGATGCTCCTGAAATGGGATGTTGCAAATGACCTTCCGAAATCTGACATGTAATCCCTCTAGTGACATTTTGTATGCTGAAAATACAGCACTAGATGTCAAAGGTGATGAATTTTGAATACTGTTGTTGTTCATGGACTTGAGAAGGAGTAGAGCCATTGCAAAATATACTAGAATTGCACACATAACACATGAGAAGAGCCACTTCTGTACCAGTGGTTGTGCTTTTTCATGGCAGTGCCTCATAATTCCAAATTACCATCATGGCATGGAAGGTCTTGCTTCTGGCATGAGTTCCACGTAAAGTCTCTTTGCATCACTCCTTAATCTGGACCAGTCGTGCCCCTTTGCTGCAGGAGGTTTGTGGGCGTGGACACAATCTCTTCGCAGATTGATTGGAACCAGGCAGTTTTCCAGGCCAGCACTGATGAGAAAAGTGGTGTTGGCTCCTATCTTTCCCTTGCTTTGCTCAGTGTAGCATTTCCTTGGGAGATGACCAGAGAAGTTAACTTCCTATATGTGGTATACACACCACTAAGTACCAGTGCAAGCTAAGGAAAACCTTCAGAGGGAGGAGGTTAGTGCCAGGTTGGCTGAATGAATCTCTGCGAAAATGAGATTAAAATTAGCAATTTTTGTTATTAAAATTATTCCATTATACAACATATGCTGATTCTTTTTCTCTATTCTCCTATTATGTGACCTTGTATCCAAACCTAAGGCAAATCAGCACAGGCACTGGTCTCACTGTTCCCATTTGAAACAGCCTGTCTGTTTTTCAACAATTTGCCTTCAGGTAATTTTTCAGAATGAGTTCAGCTGAAGGTGAGTGTTTACTGTCATACTTAATAGCTTTCTGAGAAAGATTAATTGTAGATGACTGACAAATCTGACATCTTATTTTTAAGACTCTATATGGCCAGAAAGGGTTACAGAGATGTAGACCACTATAGACAGCATTGCAGCGCAGTTGTTTGGAGAGGTCACAAACATCTGTGCCCAGGAGCCTCTGTGCAGGGGGTGTCCCATTGCTTAGACAGTAACATCTAATGCAGTGCCTTGCATAGATCCACATTTGGGAGTTTCAGAAGCGGGGGGGACATAGAGAGACATGGAGTGACCACACTACTTTCTGCTTTTCAGCACTCCTGAGAAGCTGACTGCGACGGAGCAGTAGAAGCTGCTGTTGTGCTCTGGCTTTGCTTGGGAGGTGGTAAGTGCCCTGCTGTGCTCAGAGCTCCTGATTCCTAGGTCTATGTGGTGTTGATATGGTCTACATGCACAACATCCTCCAGGCTGTGGGAAAAGAGCAGCGCTGGGGGATGTGGACAGCTGAGGAGCTAGGACTAACCTTCAATTTAGGCACATCTAGTAACCCCAGACCCTACAGTGTTGAGAGCCCTAGAACAGCACAAATGCAACAGTAATACAGACATGTTTCACTTCCCTTTTTTCCTTCTCCAAGTGTAGGAAGAGCTTAACTGTCTCCCAGGGCTATAAAGGACCACCAGGTGCCAACCATCTGTTTTACTCCCAGCCCATTTTATTTATTAATTTTTTTCCTGCTGGCGATGTAATTTCCCCCATATTTCTTTTCTGTTTGCATTGTGTATTGTAGAAAGCAATCACGAACATAAAATTTTAGTTAAATGATCTTAAAAAAAACCCCAAAGACAAGTTTTTTATCAAATGCTCTATAAAACTTCCCACATTTATTGCAGAGAGCAGTGATATATACATAATTTGTTCCTGAATAAGCTATTTTGTAAAATACTGCTACTTCAGTCACCTGAGCAGCATATTAAATTGAATGCCTCTGTTCTGTGCTTTAGGACAGAATGTACATACAAGAGTCACAAGACTTTTGAGCAGGCCAATGGAACATATACAAGAATTGTGTATAGTGACCCCAAAATTTTAAAGCTTGTGAAACCAAACAGACTGGCTGATATCTCTCCCAAGGCTCTTCTGCCTCTTGCTGTGCCTCAGCCTGGTCTGTAGCATGCACACTGATCAGCAAACTCCACCTAACTCAGGCCATAACCCCATGGCTTGAAAGCCATGTAAGGAAACGGGTTTTTGGGTGGTGCGATGGCTTCTGGCTATTTGTTTTCTGCACGGTGGTTTCCAGTCCAGTTCATACCTTGCAGTCAGTAGGCATCTATACAGTTATGCTTGTGCAGCACTTGTTTCCGTGGATCTGTATTATTGAAATGCCATCAAAGAGCAGGACACATTAGTACTTTTTCCTTCAAAGGAAGGAACCTGGCAGGAGCCTTAGTATCTCTCCATTATGTTTTTGTGCTTGGGACCTAAGAGACTCTTTTTTAGGGGAGTGCCTGCAAACCTGATCTAGAGCTGCAGGTCGTTGGCACAGAGTGATGCAAGACAAGATATCGAAAGCAAGTTAGTATGAGGAGAGATGTCCATTCATCCTCCTTACTTATGGGGAAGGATGTTTTTGCGATCTGTGGGGCAATGAATTAGAACAACATTGTTATAGGTTATAAATCTGAGAGAGGAATTTTTTCTTTCCCTGCTTCCCTGTAAGAGAAATAGTTTCGAAAAGGGGAAGGGAGGTAATCAGCCTTACAAAGGAATTAACTGGCCAGACTGCATTCCTCGCTGATGGGACATCAGAGAAGCTGGGGAGAGAGGGGGGGCTGGCACTGTTCTGAGGGGAGAGGGGCAGACAGCGGAGCTCTCTCTCTCGGATGGAGACCGGGGTCTGCGTGCAAGCATTTGGAGAGAAGGCCTGGAAGCCTGTTTGTCTGGCTTCCCATCTTGTTCAGCCTTGACTGCTGGCTTCAACTTGTCTGCGAGCTGGTTTTTTTTGTCTCCAGGCGGACCTGCTGTGCTTTCATTGGAGAGTCTCTGTGCTCGCTGGGAGAAAAGGAGGAGCTTTTTGAGGTGCCATCAACTGAGAACCACAGTGAGTCCTGTTGGGGGGTGAACTGTTTTCCTTACCCCTTCCTCCCACTGAGGGAAGGGTCCCCCATTTCTTTCTCGGCTTCTCCCGTGGTCCAGGACCGTTCCCCCCACCCCGGACCCCTCTCCCCAGGTGGTGACCGCCAGAGCCCAACAGCGCCCCCTGCTGGCCACGGTTAGGACTGTGCTAAAGGACAGAGAAGTATTCATTCAGACCCTTTTTTTTTCTAGGATTACTGTCTAGTTTTTTTGTGTTCTTTTACTGTTTTTGCCAACATACATATATCTTTTAATAAAGGGTTGTTATTTCTTCTGTTTTTTCCACACTTCCTCGATTAAAGCCCCTTAATTTTGAATTTACAATTACTGAGAGAGAGGAGTTCGGTCTATCTTATAACTCATCCTCTTTAGCAAATATTCCAGTCTCCTCAGACTGAGACAAACATCATGTGACATCAAATATGATCAAATTTTATCCCCAGCAAGAGATGGTGTTGCATTATGGTCCAAATCAAATGATTCATGTCATCATGCAGTCAGGCTACAGGCATAGACCAGCCATCACTAGTAAACTAAAAGAAAACAGTATTCCAGGTTCTCAGAAGATATGGTCATACAAAAGTCTCAGGGCATGGGACAGGGTGGAACTACTTTCTTCCTCCACTGCAGAAGAAATTGGACATCTGTGAGGAGTCACAGTCCACTCCCTCAGCACAGACACAAGGGCTCCATGACAGACTGCAGACTGGATGCTGCTCTGTTGTCAACTTTCAGCAGAAGCCTTTCCAGATTACTTGTGACCTACTGGCAATGGTAGCTCTGGGAAAGTTTTGGTCTCACTTTTGTGTGCTTTTGCACAAAATGAACACTCTCTTCTATTGTTTCCATTCTCTCTGCACTTAACTGCTTCTTGGCAAAATGGGCATAATCTGAAGAGTCTTCTCAGTCTACAGTCACCTTGAAAGAAAACATCATATCCCACTTCTTGAGGACACTGTCTTCATTGTGGCATCACATACAGGATCCCACGAATAAAAGGGAGTTTGGAATTGGGCTAACAAGAAATGCTGAAGAGGAAATGCAATCCAAGTGGTGTGTGCATGGGAGAAAAAATGAGCTTGTGGTGTATCACAAGAATGGTGAAGATTCCCTTCACCAGTCTCCAGCTCTGCAAAGAGCCAGGGCAAAGCCAAGCAGCAGGCAATGGCAGTGCCTGTGTGCTGCATACAAGTGTCCAAGCCCCTCGCTTTTTTTAACCTTTCTTCTGCCTGTGTGGTTGTGTTTTCCTGGCTCTGGCAATGCTGCCTCTCTTGTCTTTCAAGGTGCAGCTGCTGAGCAGGTCTCCACTGGTTGGCTGGGAAGGGAAGAAAGCTCATGCCACCACAGCCACGTGGCAACAAAGGGGTTTGGGGCCAGCAGCCCCTTCAAGGCTCAAAGCTTGCTGAGCCTTGAAGGCCTGGTGGCTTGAAAAGGAAAAAGGTCAGGAAATGTACAGCTCACAGCAGCCATCTCTGGGTCTCTGATCTCCACTTGGAAGGGACGGAGCAGGATGAAGCTATTACCCTGCAGTACAGTTTCCCCAGGATGAGCTGGGTGCCAGGCTCTTTGTGACATGGTTTGGTAATCCTCCTTGTAGGCACCAGGGTGTGCACTCAATCTGATGAAGGACAGGGCTGGGATCACTTCTTGTGTCTGAGAAATTTTGAAGAAGAACAGCTTTTGAGAGAGTGGACAGGCAGTCCTGGTCCTGTGACATCCCATGGTACACACTCTACCCAGCTGCTACTGGGATGCACTGGTGGCCTTGGCCCCTCTGGAGGGGACTGTGTCAGCAGGAGCATTTGGTTTTACACAGAAAAGACATTCAGAAGGGTTAGCTACCTCTGCGTAGATTTTGCCAATGCATCTCAAAGGCCATGATAGTGTGGACAAGGTGTGGGACCTCGTAATAATTTAGTTTGAGAGCTGCTGCTCTGGATGAGTCTGCTTTTCATGTGTCCAGCACACCCTAGGATGGAGTTAAAACTCCACTGACATAAAGAAATAGGGAGGTAATTTCTCTGTCATCTCTTAGTACCTAATCCTTGCTACTAGAGGCAATTTATCCCTGGGACTCACAGGCATTTAGAAAATGCTTTTGTTTTTTGACTGAGTGGACCAGATTGCACCTAGTGCACATAATTTTGTAAAATTGTCCCCAAGGAGGGTAGCTCATCTGCCTTCTAGTGCTTTCAAAGACTGAAACACTATGACGCATCTATGTAGACAGTATACTTTGTCAGGAGTAAGGTGTTTACAGATAAGTGCACTTGAAGTAAGTGGGTTTGTTAACCAGCATTGCCTGACTCTTTCCTCATTGCTATCTATAGATTTCATGGAAAGTGTTTTCACTCAAGTGGAAAACAAGTCAATATATTTCCCTAATCCATCCTTCAATGTAAAACCAGGCACATGCACTGCTGGTATTTAAAGTTATTTACCAATTAAAGGACAAGGAATCCAAGTTTGCAGCATGTCACTTGATTTGGAGGCTGCACAATACAGCCACATTGGACCAAGAACCTTGTTACAGAGATTCAAGCATAAAAGAGCTTCCATGCTTTGGGCAGCCTGTCCTCTCTAATGATAATAGCATTACCTATGGAAGGTTCTCCCCCATGTATGCTATGGAGAGGTTGTCCTCTAATCTGAAAAAGAGATGGGAGTCGATCTCAAGGCAGTCAAGACCATTTATACAGTGTCTTGCACCTTCCTACATCTGTCTTCTTCCCCAGGTTTATGGCATTAGGACTTGAATGGAGTGTTTTAAAACAACCAAGTAGCTGTATCTTTTTTGGGGTTTTTTTGGCAGGTATGGTAAATCCTAGTGGTGAGATACTACGTGTCAGCTTTTCTTCCCCTTTCTAGTCACATATGAACACAGAAATTGTAGGGATGAGCAGATCTCACAGAGTAAACAGCTGCTTCTGTACCCAGAAATGTAACTTTCTGGCTAAGAAATTAATCTGATGCCTCTATAGTTCAGAAGACAGCATAGAAATATGTATGTCTATAAATGCATAAAGTGGCTGAATGTTTATAAATCATAGACAAAGGCAATTTCTTGACATCTGTTGCACAATATGTAAGTATATTCTTGAAAAAATGGCTAAAATGAGACCTTTAGCAAAACAGTAGTTCCTTTTCAGTCTCTAGAGAGGAGTAAATTGTGTTTTGAAAGGTTAGACTTTACCTTTATTTTCAAACACACTAAGTCTTGATCCATTCACAACCCCAAATACCCATGTGGGGACTTTGATTGTATATAAAAATGTACATCCGTGTACTTTTAGTAGTGTAGTTGTACATGCAGATGGGTAGTTGGCTACCTGCCTACTTGAATAAGGTCGAAATTAATCAGATTTTTGTAAGGAGAGGTCATCAGTCACAAGGAAGAAAGAGCCCAACATGTCCTCACTTCAGTAGAAATTAATTGGATTATATGTAAACATTTCTGCTGTACTCATGCTGTATGGAGGTCTATAAGTGCTTGTCATAGGTTAGAAATTCAGGAGAATTTTTCTTCCCCTGCTCCACTCTAAGAAAAACGGAATGGGGGGAAGGGAGCTGATTAGCTTTACAAAGGATCTGGCCTAATTCCTGGCTAATGGGCCATCAGAGAAGCTGGGGAGAGAGGGGAGGAGTTTTGGGAGGGGGTGGTTGGCTCTGTTCGGAGGGGAGAGAGTTAGATGGCTGGGTCCTCTTTCGAGGAGGGAGACAGGGACTGTGTTTGGGGCATTTGGAGAGAAGGCCTGGAAGCCTTTTTGTTTGGTTTCCCATCCTGGTCAGCCCCTGACTGCTGGCCTCAACTTGCCTGCGAGCTGTCTTTTGTCTCCAACCCGAACGTCTCTGTGCTCACTGGGAGAAAAGGAGGAGCTTTTTTGGGGGTACCATCAACTGAGAACCACAGTGAGTCCTGTTGGGGGGTGAATTGCTTTTCCTTACCCCTTTCCTTCCACTGGGGGGGGAAGGGTCCCCCATCTTCTTTTCGGCTCCTCCTGCGACCCGAGACCAACCCCCCCACCCAGACCCCTCTTCCCAAGTGGTGACCGCCAGTGATCCCACAGCGCCCCCTGCAGGCCACGGTTAAGACTGCGCTAAAGGACAGAGAAGTGTTCATTCAGACTTTTTATTTGTTGTTTTTTTCTAGGATTGCTGTCTAGTTTTTTTGTGTTCTGTTACTGTTTTTGCCAACATACATATATCTTTTAATAAAGGGTTGTTATTTCTTCTGTTTTTTCCACACTTCCTCGATTAAAGCCTCCTTAATTTTGAATTTACAATTGCTGAGAGAGAGGAGTTTGGTCTATCTCATAACTCATCCTCTTTAGCAAACATTCCAGTCCCATCAGACTGAGACAGTGCTCTAGAAAAAAATCTATCAAGATGGTCCATGTTAATTTCAATGTTTTTTATACACTGTGCCTTTCAGCTTCCAGATAAGATGAATGAAGAACCTGTAATACCACTCTACATCTGACAGCCTTAAGTATATGCTGTCTTGGGACAAAGTCTCATTCCTCAGCATCCCAGAGTTCAGCTCTTGAACTGTCACTCTGATCATTTCCTTGGTGTTTGGTATGCAGCGGATGAAAGATGCCTTGAGCATCCTGAGTCTTAGTGTCAATCTGAAAGCTGGCACATTAAGACATCTTTTATCTTTTTACAGCTTCAGCTTCCATAGTGAGTGAAGGAAACCAGATTTATCATGCACCTGCTTATGGGCCAGTTTATTCCCTTGTGTCACATGGAAAACCACCAGTTTGCTGTAGGACCTCCTTAGGAGTGGAGAAATGGTTTGGTCAAAAAGTATGTTTCATTTACCTTTCAAAACTCCATCATCTTTGACAAAGGTGAATTCCTGTCACTGTAAAGCAAGTCTGCCGTGAAACGAAATGGAAGAAAATATGGTTTTACTGTAAAATGCTCAGGAGGGCTGTCTTCTATTTCCAGGACCTGAGAGCTTTATTTTGTTAGTTTTGCTTGTGAGGAAGTCAGATAATCCAGGCAGCAAGCCTTTTAAGCTTTTTGTAACCTCAGATTCCTAGCTCCTAGCTCTGACTCTGCACAGTCTTCCCTACACTCTGAGATTTTCTCAATGCTTATGACCCAACCTGTATTCAGCTTCTGAAACCCTACGAATCATGAGTTTCAACCTTTGGGTTTAGCAGCTGTCTCTTTTCTAAATGCACTAAATGACAAAAAAATGGATACATAAAATCTCTGTGTTTGGGGGTACTTTTTAGTTAGTAGTGATGCTTTATTAAGTGCCTAACATTTAGAAATGCTTTGTGTTTTGCCTACAACCATCAGCAAATGCACATGGCCTATTCTAGGTATCATTCATATCGCTGCAAGTGTCCTTGGTCTGTTCGTTGCGTGGTCTAGGAACCAAAAGTGTTTTAACTGCCAAAAGTTAAACTTAGCATATCACACAGAAGGGGTAAGGTTGGAAGGGACCACGGTGGGTCACTTGGTCCAACCACCCTGCTCAAGCAGAGTCACCCTGGAGAACATAGCAATCTGGGCAATCTGTTCCAGTGCTTGGTCACCCACACAGTAAAGAAGTTCTTCCTCAGATTTAGGTGGAAATTCCTGTGCATCGATTTCTACCTGTTACCTCTTTCCTATTGTTTACAACCACTGAGAAGAGCCTGGCTCCATCCTCTTGACACTCTTCCTTCAGATACTTATATACATTGATGCAGTCCTCTCTCCGTTGTCTCTTCTTGAGGTTGAACAGACCCAGCTCCCTCATCTTTCGTTGTAAGAGAAATGCTACAGTCCCCTAATCATCTCTGTAGCCCTCTGCAGGACCAGCTCCAGGAACTCTGTGTCTCTCTGGTACTGAGGAGCCCAGAACTGGACATAGCACTCCAAGTGAGGCCTCACTAGGGCTGAGTAGAGGGGCAGGATCATTTCCTTCAACCTACTGGCAATGGTTTTCCTAAGGCACCCCAGGATACCATTGGCCTTTTTGGCCACAAGGGCACACTGCTGAATCATGGACAGGTTGTTTTGCACCAGGACCCCCAGGTCCTTCTCTGCAGAGCCGCTTTCCAGCAGGTCAGCCCCCAGCCTGGTACATGGGGTCATTCTTTCCCAGGTGCAGGACCCATTCAGGCTTGGAGGGAGACAAGGATATGAAGGGCATTTTGATCACTGGAAGAATGAAATAATCTAACGTGTTCTTAACCTTCTTTAACTTCTTAAATCCTCTTCACTTTCATTTCTTCTGTAACTGGGAAGCACTAAAGCCATTTTTCATGCATTTGAGAAAACACTATTACATGCTTCATTTGCATCAATTACACAAAAATCAGACCTGAATGGCCTGAAAGTGAGGGTAGAATGCCCCACTTTCTTTAGTGCCTAAGGAAAGCAATATTTAATAGACTACTTAGATCTATAGTGCTAGAACCAACCATTCTTTCTGAAAACATTATGTTTTGAAAATATGAGTGGAGAAAGATAATGGAATGCGTTTATGACTTACATTTTAAATATATTACTGAAGAGATTAGCAATTAATCCTATACACATTTGCTATTTCATTGCTTAAAAACTTCTTTAGAGTGTTTGAAATCACATTATAGTAAGGTCACTGAAGCCCTTTTTGCCTTTATGTTTATATGATGATCTGGAAAAATTTTACAAGTGGGTTCATAAGTCTTGGCAAAAAAGACAAAGGACTTGGGGAACAAGGCAGCTTCATTGAAGGGAGTGACTATCATTCAAAAGGACTTTGTTTATCTAATAATTTTCTGACTGGTGTGTATTTATTGTTTTTCACTGAGAATAACATCAAGCTGTCACACTGCCTTACATATACCAAAACAAAGTTTAAAGTTGTAGTTCAGTCTATGTTGAGCTAAACATAAAAGAGGGAAACACTAACAAAATAATGCTGCAGTAGTTGAACTGTTGGAAAACTGATTCCTAATTAAATCTAGCATAACTGTCAAATTAACTGTGCAGCACATTTGAGAAATGAGACTCAGAAGTCACATGTAAGAAGTCTGAGCATCAGGATTTCTCAATTTACTGGAGCTGTAAACTAATAAATCAATGTCTTTAAAACAAGAGATGAAAGATGAGGGAACAGCAAGAGATATTTTCACATTGTACAGAACAAAATGTATTAATAATTTTAGTGGATAGTTTTAATGACATTTAATTGTTATACTCTAAGTCTTAAACAGAGAATTTTAATGGGCACAGTAAAACCTTTGTCATTAGTTTTTAATGCAATAAAATTCAATACCTGATGCCAAGCTGCTATAAATCAGTGAAATGCCACTGAAGTCAGTGGAGTCACAGATACACTGAGGCTCAAGACCCTCATTTTGCATGAGGTGCAGCCAATCTGCACTATCAAATGTTGCAAACAATGAAACATGCTGTGTTAAACCTGGAGTGTGAGAATGGCACCTTTCAGGGAGGAGAACTGGAGGTCATCATTGGTGGTTGAGGTTTGCTGTTTCAGGGCCTAATGAAAACTGACAGATTACTCCTCAGGAAAAAAAAAATCTCCTCACAAAAATAACAACCATGCAAATTAATATGATACACAAAGGGGGTGAAGATTTATGTGACTGTTTCCCTCATCCTTTTCATCTGGCTTCCTTTTTATGTGCTGCTCCCTAATGATGCTCATTTGTCTGCTTCACTTTCCTTTGCCTGCCCTTCCTTTCATGCCACTCCTGTATGCAGGGCTCCTCCACTAATGCTGGGGCACTTGGGGCTGCCTCTTCCTGGCCTCTCATTCTTGATCCCCACTGAGGTTTTTCTGATGGCAGTGGAGCTGTTGCAGCTGAGGAAGCTTTTTTGCTTATCTCTTCATGCCGCTTCCCTGCCAGAGTTGATCTCCTTGCAGCACAGGTGGTCGGATAGGCAACAGCCCTACACTGCAGCCACAGCAGGTCAGAGCTTTGGTGTTGCATTCAGCAGATGCAGGTGGCAATTTAAGTTAATATAACAATCTGTGAGTTGCTGAGGCAGGTGTGAGCTGTTTTACTGCTTCCTTGGCTGGACTCTGGCTGCCAGGCTCCAACCTGACAGAAACAGTGAAGCAGAGCTGGGATACTGATGCTGTAGCCCAAGTCCATGGAGATCAGCAGGAAGATTCCTACTGCTTTTAATGGCAATAGGACACTGGCTTTAGGTTACCCACAAGACTCAATTCTGCTGTGACGTTTACAAAAAATAAGGAGATCCGCTTGAGCAAAACGTGAGTCAAGCTCTCATTTTTGTCCAACCATATTGCACCTAAACTCAGCTGAGAAATAATGCAGTTACCTCTCTCTACATCCAGTTCCCTTCTTATGGTCCCTCCCTATTGTCTCTGCTCTGGTGCATCTGAAATGAGATTCTGGTTTCTTAGAACGCAGTCTCTGTGTTTCCATTTAGAGTGTAAGATGTTAGCCTTTTTGGAATGTTGTGAGATGATAAATGTGTAATGGAAAATGTGTTTTTTGCACTTAACTGGAGAGTAATTAATCGTAGGGCTTTTTTCTTCCTTCTGGGAATGGTACTGTCAGCTACTTCCTGAGGATGAGAGGCAATTGGCAGGAGGCAGCCTGCTTGATGAAGTGAGATGCATTGTGGATTTCTCTGAAGATATTGATATTGAACAGGGTCTGTTTACTAAAAGAATGAAGCAAAAGGTAGGTAAAGGGATGAGAATGGAGCAAAACCTCACCATTGGCCCCTTGTCCCTCAAAGACAGGGACAGCTCACCTCAAAGGTTGTTGCAAAATGGTTGGTTAGCTCTTGTATTTGCTCTCAATCTAAAGTAGCAGAACATATGTAAAAACTACATGTGTAGGTACACAAACACACACATGTACACATGCCTATATATTATGATAGCTGATACCCTTTTTATTTAAATATATGATATCATGTATTAATGAGCTAAGGTTTGAAGTTCGAGCTTTTCACAGCACAACATGAAGGGTTGTTGTGGTAAAAAATATTAGCAATAGATAACTTGCTAAATTCCTTACTCAACTATGGGAGAACTATTACAAACAAGTGCTCATTTACTTTCACTTCTGCATATCTGTGACTTTGCATTTTGCAAATGTGTTTTCTGCTTTGTCTTTAGCAAATAAGAACTTTATTTGCTTTCACCCTAAGAGACACGAGATCACCTTATAAGATAAAGCAATTTTTAAAGATTTCACCTTATGAGATAAAACTATTTTTAAGGTCACATTCAAATGTAAAGGCATCCCTTTCCTGCATACATTGTCATCTTTTGTAATAGGAGGTTGGGAAAACCAGCAACTCCTTGACTCCCCAGAGTATTTCTCCCAAGTTGGGAAGTGTTTAAGAGTGATGGACATGTTTTTATATTAGCTGCACATGTTGGTTTGCAAACCACTGGTGTGGGAGTCCAAGAGGTTGATGGGTCTTCGTGTGACCAGCAGAGTGCAGGGAATCTCACTGACCCATGGCAGGGTATGAGTCATGCATGTAAAGTGCAAGAGTTTTGAAGGTGTTACGGTAGTCACAGTACTAGGTGTTTGAGGAGGCTTGCGAAATCTGCTATTAAATATACTTGAAGAGATTTTTTCATGTTCACAAAAGATTTGTGAATGTGGAAAATATTTTAAGCAAATATTGCCATAGTCTACAGTAGAGGACTCCAAACTCTTCCATGGACTTGTATCCATTGTTTTTGCAAAGACTTCTGTTAAATACTGAGTGTGTGAGAAAAACCCCTATACTACCAGTCCTTGTCAGATCTACCTCAAGGCAAAAGACTTCAGAACCTTCAGACTGCAAAAGAATAAAAAAAGTGCATAAATTGCAGTTGAACCATGCAACTGAACTGTCATTTGGTTTTGGAAGTTTCAGCAACTCAGCCTAAGATGTTATTTATACCTTTGGGATTGTATCTGACAGTCTCTGAGTATTATCCACTTGATTCAGTCTCTTCTGCAACAAGTGATGATCCTTTTAACATACATATAACATGGAGTTGATATAGCCAAGAGCT
Source organism: Corapipo altera (assembly GCF_003945725.1). NCBI lineage: Eukaryota > Metazoa > Chordata > Aves > Passeriformes > Pipridae > Corapipo > Corapipo altera. Next base: position 1,435,173 of record NW_020884881.1, read on the forward strand.
CCTTTCTGTCTCTTGGAGAAAGCTTTTTTCTTTACTACCTGGAGACATTTGTGTCCTGCTGTGTTTATTTATCTGCTGGCCTAGATATTGCTGAAATGGATAGCTTTGGGTAATAGGGGGATATGTATACACAAAAAATATTTTTTATCACTTGGTTGCTCTAGCTGAGGTTACATACAGAGACAATGAATCAAAGAAAACTCAGCATATATTCTTTTGCAGTCAGAGAAATGAAATTTGCTTTGTAAGTCAATGGACTGCCAGTTTTATTGCTTGTTTTAATTTCCTACTCTGTATTAGAAGCTGAATATTTAACAAATATAATGCAAAACTTAATCTGATGAATTTATCTTCTGCAATGTGCTATACCAAAACCAGTAAGCAGTGCAATGTGTGTCCTGTTCTCCTTTCAGGAGGGGAAAAATAAACTAAGATGCTTTGAGATATAGACATACTGGCATCAAAATACAGTAGTTATGCAAAGCAAACCTTATCCTGCTTTTGATAATGGAGTAAGCATTGGATGGATACTACAGCTCTGTATTTGCAACCTAGGAGGGTTAAGTGGCAGAAAGATAAATTGGTTATCCAGAATAATTCACATGTTCTGTTTGTCACCAGCAATTGTACCTTCATCATTCTCTCCTGAGACTAATAGCGATATTTTCCATTGTCTTTGCTCTTGTGAAAGACCCTGAGCTGAATTCAGGTATTGCAGCAAGATGAATCTATTTAAACCAACATAAATCACTGGTAAGACTTGGGGCTATTTCTTTTTCTCCTTTTTTTTTCTGTAGACTTTCCTGGGCCCTGCTTCGCAGTTAGTTAGAGTAAATGCTATGTCCACTATTGGTCAGACCAGTAAGTTTGCTGAAATGCTGCTTTTTCACTGAAAAAGCAACAACCATCACTCCATAGTTTGGGAGAAACAGAAAAATAGTTGCACTGTAATTACTCTATGGAAAGTCTGTTCCTAACTTAACTGAATTGGATAAAGGCAGTGAAAGCAGGGACTTTCTTAGTTCTTCACAGTTCCTTGAAAATATTAGATAATTTTTTTATATATATTAGCTTTTAGCTAATACCTTTAGGAAATGCAAGTTGTCCCTTGTAACGTGAACTAGGATCATGCTGTACCTGAAGAAGGGGAATAGTTTCAGTAGAGCTGAATTTGTTTGTGATGTGACAGTGGCACACAAGTTTGGTGTAGGATGTCACTGACTGTGAACCAGACTTCACAGAGCAAGTACCAGGCAGATCCTGCTGGCACTTCAGGCGTAATAGGATGAAAGAGCTCACAGGTTTGGGATGGATCAATACTGTCTCTGCTTCAGACAGAGCTGTTAATTTAGTGTACCTTTAGTACGTGTTGGATAAAAACAAATAAAAAGTGTTGGGTATCTTTATTACTGTTTTGCAGACTACAATCACTGATGTATTCAAGCTACAACCTTCCCTCTGCCTATTGTATCATGATAAAATTGGATAGAAAACTGGACAAAGACTCATTTTTCTGTTAAATTCCATTGTTTTTTTTAAATTTCAGCTTCCTAACCCAGAGAGCTGTAAATTCTCTGATGAGCTGTCAGGACCACATTCAGGATTTTGGAGGACATGGGCACAATACTTCTGGAGAGGTCCCCATCATCCCAGACAGCTACCCTATATGTGCACAGGATGGTTATATGACACACACAGTAAAATCCAGTCAGTGCCTTTGAACATATGGCACAGCAACAACTGCACAGATGGAGCGAGTGGGGTGATTTATCTGTTCGTGTGCAGCAGCAGCTTCTGAGACACACCACAGACAGTATGGCCATGGAATTACATGGAAGATGCTAGCTGGGATGAACAGCCGTTCTGGTACTGATTAATGTGTCCTGGTGGACATTCCAAGCAGGCTTTCATCCTTATACTGAAAGATGACAGTAGCACTCTGTTATCTGCATATATGATGTCAAGCATAGTAGGCACCCTGAGCCAGGCTCACAGGTGTTAACAAGACAGAGGGAAATACTAACTTGTATTTAGTCTTGAAAGTTACCTGGCTGTGGGAACCTGGTCTCAGTGTCTCTTTCAGCAAATTTTCTCCTGGGGATCGTTGTTTTATTAAGAGACTGAAGAAGAGAGGGCACTCAGCTGTCTCAGGAGTAATTTCTTTTGTTGTTTTAGTCAACCATTTTCCAGCTGCCTCTACTTGGTGATTTCCCTTACAGACCAAGAGCTTTTGCATATAGTTATGTTTTTATCAGGATAGAAGTAAAAAAATATATTATTAGGAATAATAATGGTATTATATCATAATCATGGCATTATACTGTGATCAAATAATCCTTGCCAATATTCTTTGTAATCCACAGCCTGAAAGCTTAGAATCTTCCAAACTTTTCTTATTGAACTAAAATTATTATGTTTCAAGTAACTCTTTAATTATTCAGTATTTTTTTTAAATTCAGCAAAGCCTCATAAGGTTAAGTTCCAGAAACTACTGGTGTGTTGTCTGAGGGCCCTCAAAAACCTGTACATCTCTCCTGTTATGAGTGGAATTATCTCAAAAGCTACTGTATGCTTCAAACCCCAGACTGTTGAGTGGGGCAGCAGATTTATCTCTGGTGGAGAAATGAACAACTTTAGTTTTACTGTAAGGCTCCAGGGATTATAGACAGCCAGGTAATATCCTGACTCTGCTTAAATCACTGGCAAAATGTCTGCTGACTTCAATAAAGCCAGAATTTCATCCATGACATCTTTAATAATCTGTGTCAAAATGAGATCAATGCTTTACTGTGGGTGGGAAGACGTGAAATTGTTCTAAAATGGAAAATGGACAAGTTGCCAATAACTAAGAGACATCAGGGAATGTGAGAAGCTTCCATCTGGGAAACATCTTTGGTTTGTCTTTCATATATATAAAAAATATGTTTCCTGTTTTCTACAGCTAATTAACTAAGAAAAAAAAAATATTCTTCTGGTGGGTGTATCCAGTGATCAAAGTATGAGATAAAATCAGTTAGTCTCTCATTACCAGAAATACTACTGGAATTGTGAATTGTATTGAAGTATCACTGTGCCCTCTTTTTCATTAATCTGTACATCAATCTGTGTTGAAGCGAAACCTAACCTGCTCTTTACAATTAATTCATATAATCTAATATTATGGCAAGATATTTTATAGAATAATTAAGGTCAGCAAATAGAACTTGAGTCTTCCTAGGTTTCCAATAACATGAGCTCCAATCCAGAAAATACAGTATATACCACTGTTAATTTTGGCTGAGATGTGCAACTTCAGTGGCAGAAAAGTACTGACAGACCTAGTATGATATTTTCAAGTCACATGAGTGAGGAATTAACTTTTTGCTGTCTTCGAGACGTCAGTAACACTAAGGTTATGTTGCAAGAGGGACAAATCTATTTTCAAAAATATACACACCAAAGTTCACAGGTTTCCCATTAATTACATAAACTAATATAATTAAAGAACTACAAGAGTAAATGGAGTTTTCTAATCTTATTACAATAATAAAGTAGTTATTAAGTTGTCAATCTATTTTTATATCAATAAGTCAGTCAGGCTCTCTAGTAAGTTTTTGCCATTCTGTAGACTTCTAAACATATATATATAAACCCCCAAATTAAAATATACTGATATTGTTGTGAAAAGCAAACAGATTCCTTTTCAACTGATGTTCAAGATTTGTCCAGGAATTTTTACCTAGTATCTTTACTTTTTAAGCAATGGCTGGTTATCCATCTGTGCTCCTCTCTGATAATCACAGCTGGATTTTTTTTTTCTCTGTTTAATGGCAGCAATCATAAGAAAGTAACTGTTTGCTTAATTGAAGATGCTTTCTTTTCAATTCCCTCTTCAGTGAAGCTTCTAAAAAGCCAAGTCAAATGCTCTGTTGCACGCGGGAAATATTTCCAGAGGGGTATTATACCTACAAGTTAAACAGAGAGCATTCTCTGCTAAAACTTGAGTTTCTCTGTGGCAATACAGTGTGTAAAAAAGAAAACAAAGGTAATATAGCCTCTGAAAGAGCTGAATTGCTCTCTGCTGTGTGGTAAAGGGAAGAAAACAATGCTACAGTCATCTGAAAAAAAGGAACAAAGTGTTGGTTTCCTTTATTGGGTTAATTGCTTCAGCAGTAGAACCATAATATTTGGATAGAAAAAGCAGTGTCTCCATCCACTAGTTTGATAATAGCTGCTGATACAGTAAAATTTAAAGTCTTACAAGAGCGGGCCTTTACCTCATCTACTGTTGCTTGCAATGGCAAGGTTTCTGTAGTGCCAGTGGTTTTTGTGTGCCCTTACTGGTCTTGCTGCACCCCAGCAGAGACAAACGAAGAACTTATTTAGACACACATTCCCAGCCACTGCAAATATACACCCAATGAAGTCATGTTGTATGTTGAGGAAGATCATGTTACCGAATGATCAGGCAGAAACAAGAGGATGTGAAAGTATTCTTCATGCATACGCTTGCCAGTCAGTCATACCCACCCGTGGGTCCCTTCCAACTCAGAATATTTTATGATTCTATAAGAGTGTTTATGCCTCTGACAACTGTATGACAAAAGCAGATATAACCCAAAGACATTGCATGATTTTACCATCTTCTAATAAAAGCATAATCCTCTAGGTTAAAATCAGATTTTCCCAAGCTACCATTCTCCCAGTCCACATTTAATGTTCCCCAGCTTTATAGTGGTCTGGACTGAGCAGGCAAATGGAGGAGTGTTCCCACCGTGAATTTCTCATATTCTGATCCGTGGGTACCCTCCCTGGACCAGGGAGCTTGGGCTAAAACCCTTCCAGGCTGTGGACAGCCCAGATTCAGGACTTGCTGTTGCTTGGTAGGGGTCCCTGGAAAGCAAGCTGCCATGCAGGAAGACAGACAGTGGCGCTACTCTGTTTCATATGATAAAAGCAGGGCTGAGAGCCTGTGCTAAGTGTTGGCTATGATTGTCTCTAGCTGGCTGGCCTGCTCAGCCGTGCAGGGACAAGTGGCCCTTTGAGCCTCTGTGTACACTGAGAAGTTGAGACGTGCAAAGTCCTAATTTAGGCTCTCTAAATAGCTCTCTGGAGGTGTTCAGAGCTGCCTTGTCCTGTCTGTTGTGCATTTAAAGCAGTTGGACACATTTCTTGCACAGCTTGCATTACATTTAAAAGGACGGTTGCCTGATTTTAAGATGAGCTTAGTTTGGACATAAGCTCAGGGTGGGGTGGAATCCAACTAAGGTTCGCTGTCCCTGTGTTCTCCATCTGTGAAATGGAAATGACAACACTCTGCATGGAAGTTGTGTAGTTTTATGTACATTAAGAAACTGATATGCCTCTGATTATGCTGATGCCTACATTTGAGAGACTGAATCCCTTCACACTCCCCTGCTCGTCTGGGCTGTATCTTTCTGTTAATCTTAATGCTCAAACTACATCTTTTCAGTGCCTTTAATGAAATATAGTATCAATATATGATTGAAAATCCATGGCTGCTGGTGGAATGTAAAATTTGTGGAAAGGAACCACACCGTTCAGGATGTATTTGCTTCAATCTTTCCCATAAGAAGCATCACGTGCCATTTAGCAATTGTTAATAGGAATCAGGAGCCTAATTGGCAGCTCACCAGATGAACAAAGGATATAAAAGGATACCAGTTTCCCAAGGATATACCTAGATATCTAGGAATAAGAACACACATTCTGCAACTCAGTTTTTGTAAATACTGAATTTATAGCTGAATTCAGCAGTTTCATATGGTCAGTTACTCTGCAATGCAGGACCTAACCAGTAATGTATATAAAAGTTACAGCACATACTCTTACATTTTACTCTAGCACTAGGTTGCATTGTGCCACACTTCAAGGATGAACACAACATAACCGCACAAAACCTGTCTCATGGAATAATGCTCAGCATTCCCGGTTTTGCCTTTTTCTGCTTCTTTTTGTTTAAGAATGTGTTCTGAGACAGAGACAAATCAGCTGCAAGTATTCAAGAATCACGGTATTGTTACAGGTAATTAGCACTCCAGATGGATAATAAAAGACTAATAAAGGACTAAGGGTCAAGCATTATAATTGTTAAGAAATACTCTTTGTTAAAATACATCACAGTCTCTTGAATTATATTTTCTCTCTCTCCTGGCACTGATGACAGAATGGGGTGTTCCATCCCTTCTCTGTGTATTTGGCTTTGGCTTTTATTAGTCTGTGTATGCTTTCAAAAACATACGACAAGCTTTTCAATGTCTGAATATATGGTGTATTTGAGTGTACAAAAATTAATTTTTGTTGTTGCTTTGTTTTGTTAGGAAAGGCAGTCCAAGATGATGGGCAGTTGAGTAAAGTCTGAAAGGGTTTGGGATAGAGCGGCTGTTTTTCAGAAGAGGAGAAAGCATTGATGATAAGTAAATTCACTGTCTTAGGAAGAAAGGAACTGCTGAAAAGTAATCAGACTTCAAGAAGGACCTTGCTTTGTCTTAATGAATGCAGGAATGCAATACTGAGTCTAGACAACTTCCTCTCAGATTTAGCATAACAGGAAAGATTTGGTGTGCCTAGCAAATAGGTGTCTCCTGGAAAATGTATACCTACTGCTTGTGTCACCTTGTGCTTGTTAAATACACCTACCAAAAGCTGCAGTTGCTTTTATTACCAAAGTAAACTTTGAAATTCTTGTGTCACTAGTGGTTTCTTAGCATTTGAGACAAAAACCTGCCAGATTCCAGATAGGTCCAGGTTTATGCTTTTCTTACCTGAAGAAGTTGTGAGTGCTATTATTATAGGACAGTAGGACTCAGAGACCTCAGTCTGCAAGCCCTGCTGTGATAATGTGCAATGTAGATCACAACAGGCACCAAGGTGAGCACCTACAGCCTGCTGATATGTAAACTGACTTTGTCTCAGATATGTAAACTTAGGGAAAATCTCATAGAAGTATTTGTGCCTCAGAATTAATGACCTGCAGTGGCTGGCTTTACATTTTGGAGATGATTTAAAGCAGTCAGTCAAAAAGTATTATTGCATGAAAGAATGTAAAAAAAAAAAATATTGAAAACAGGTTGCTTTTGGCACAGCTTAAAACAACCCCATCATACGTGGCAGGTGGCTATGTGTGCATAGTATGGCAGTCAGTGGTACTGGCACACAGCCTATCCTTCTCATGTGCCACCACTTCATTTGTTCAGACTTATAATTCAAAATTATCCTATGCTTTAGCAGGTGCCCATGTTAAAATTCAAGTAGGTCCAAAACAGATGTCCACAATGGTTTTTTTGTTAGCATATATCTGCATCTTCTATTTGCCATGAAGATATTCCTAGGAGATGATGAATGGTGGATAGGCTTCCTGCCTTAGCTGATTGATGCTGGTACATGGACAGTCTCTTGGAATAGTTTTTAACATGGGGTATCAGAAATTTGTTACTGGAAACAGTCAGTGTGGATCTAAGAGCAGAGATCTGATCCTTCATTGTAACTCCGAGAAATAAGTGACCACATGAATCGTCTTCAGAGAACAGAGGTAATACTCAGTTCACAGGGGAGTGGACTCAGGCTTCCTTTATCTGCTTTAGCTGACAGAGCACCATCTCTTCCAGATGCTATTTGCTGACAGATTGTATTTGCAACAAGATGTGCCATTTCAGTATTCTATTTATGAATACATTTAATTAAAATCCATTCATGCAGATGTAAAAACATTTACCATCTAAAGAGACTATGACAAGGACATAGAGAGGACTTCTATTCCTGTAACTTCTTTGCCCTGTACTTCGGGCTTTTTAGTCTCTGTCTGAATTTTCCAGGATATTCTTAGATTACCTGTTTTACTAAAGTGGCTTTCAAATATAGATGCTACAAATGAAAATGCTTACATTCAATAATCAAAGTCTTTTATTTCCCATCTCTCAACTATCTGCAGTTTTTGAAATGCAGCCTCATGATTCTGACAAGGGCTCCATGCTTAATTGCCAAGATTGAAAATGGTGCACCTGCTGCAAAAAAATAAACCACCACTTCACGAAAGATTTAAAGATATTTAAATCTGCAGCATCTCATAATAAAAACCCCTCAAGAGTCTCATCCACATCAGACCTAATCATACAAGACAAAGAAATACTCTAATAGTGTTAAGCTACGGAACTAAGTGCTCCAAAGTGATTCTTGTCAAGAATACCCCTACACCCCAAGCTGTTCAGGGATATCATAGTTCAGTCTTTGATTACAGAAGCACATCCTATTTTTAGAGAGTCTTTATGTATTCAGCACTGGGAATGGCCTGTGATACTTGGATCCATAAATCTTTCTCATGCCAGTCTGATATCCTCATGATATTAATGGTGTGGAAGGCCAGGAGGATGGAAAGGGATATCTGCACAATATCTAGAGATGGACAGCAGATTTGTGATGTATAGGAAGGATTCCAAAATGTGCATCAGAATTTCAGCAAATTAAGAAGTCTAGAACTACAAAACATTTTAAGGACTCAGAATTAATGCACTGATTTACCATGCCAAGTAGCTTCACTGTTGGTGCAGGGTGGCTTCAGTGGGTGGCTATAAAGAGAACATTTTTTAATGTTAAAGACTGAGATCTGATCTGGTAGTAAACAGAGATTTAACAAAAACCCCACCCACCTTATATCAGTCTGACTCATCTGACCAAATGTGCAGAGCAAGTCATTATTTTGTTATATATATAACCACCTGTCTTTGAATAACTACCAGTGAGCATACATAGGCAGGCATGGGAAAAAGATGAAGTCCTTTAAACTGCAAGGAAGATATGGCATCCGGCTTTTCTGATGCCACAGTTATGAAAACACACACAAAGTCAAAAGAGGGTCAAAAAAGTTCTTGAAACCAAAATGAAAAACATTTGAGATTCTGGAAGCAAAAGAAATAATGGCATTAAAGAAATGTAAAACTGTCCAGAATAACAGCAATTTGCTACTGCTGCTGTTGAGTAAACACAACAGATTCTTCTGCCTGTGACAGTTCTGCCATTAGCACAAGAGAATCATTCATACCACAGCACTGAAGAAAACAAACAGAGATCTGTAGTTAATTTGCAGCGAAACCCTGAGACAGCAGCCTCAAGAAGATGAGGACAAAGGACCTTGACAATACCCTCCACAAGCTGCACCTATGAGTGAAAAGAATGTGTGTGTGATCAGAAAGCCAATGAAACAGCCTGTGGTTCTCTAAGAAACAAACCAAGGAACTGCCAACGAGAAGGAAAGGAGGTACGGTATGTGTGTGCTGGGTGGGCTTACAGCAGACCCAGGGCAAATGGGATAAATCAGTTTTAGAACTGAGGAAAAGTTGCAAGAGACAGGCTATGATACAGAGGATGGAATACATGGAGGTAGAATAATCTGAAGAATCAACAGAGAAAATCAGATTGATAGAAAAATCACTAAATTCACCCACTAGCCCAAGGCACAATCAAGCTCTCCTCCCATTGTCCTCCAAAAAAAAGCAAAGAAGTCCACATTGTAGTGAGTGTGAGGATGCTGAAAGCTCAGGAAATCCTCTTCACTGAACCACCTATGATCATTTTGAATTAGTGTGGTGGAGGCTAGTTGGTATTTTAAAATGTCAAACAGCCACTGCAGTCCCTCTCTTCATTAAGACCTTTCACTTTGTGAATTACCAATTCACCTCCAGCCTTGAGGTCAAACAAAATAACTACTCATTAGACAGATGTCTATTCCTAATATGGGCGAGCCCATGTGTAAAGCCCCACTGTGACTGACACGAGCTGAGTCATTCTTCCAGAGGCCCTTGCAAGCAGTCAGAGGACAAACCATTCATCTTGGGTAAGCTCTCCACCAACGCATAAAGCAGGCTTAAAGGGCAGAGCAGGAAAAACAGCCTGTGTCACATCTGGTCAAATAAGACTCTACTTTCCAAAGCTGGCAAGCTGGCACTTCTGACAACCACTTGAATTCACTTCTGAAAATGTGAGATATGAGTGATGTAACTGATGTGTTACATCAGTGAGTGCCACTGTGGCTGTCTTTTCTCATGGACTAGCTGGTTGCTAATGAGCAGTGGATATTTTGCATCTTGTCTGAGATTATTTGCTTCATCTACAGTTACTCTAGCATATAAGGGCTGTGTAATGGTAACAGCTACAAAATACAGAGGAAAGCTGGGCTTTGGGATGGAAGATGATGAAAACTCAATCAGTGACATTCCCACTTTTCAAGAAAAGTGAATACTGGAAGTGAGTAATGGTAATGATTTTTACCTGAGTAATGCTGGGTGGAGATTAATTTTATTAAAAACTTCTGCTTTTGATTGATTTGTTTCCAACTATGCATAATGAAAGGCAATAAATTAACCATTTCATTATAAACAAAATGTAAGAATCACAATGAGAATTCAATTGCAAGGAAAGCCCCTTGCCAGTAAATAAAATTTTATAGCATGTGTAAATAACAGTTCAAGTGGCTCAATTCAGCAGTGACAAAAGCTGTTTTCACTGCAAAGTAATTGTTCAAATTGCTCCCTTACACAAAAAAAAGCAGTTAAAATGAGCCAATTTATGTAGCATTGACAAGAATTGTTTTCAACTGTAGGCATTCTCTTAAAGCTGTTTAAAATTAAGTAGATGGTTGCCAAATTGATGCAATTACTTAGACATCATAAAAAAGGTTTTAAAACTATAAATGCATTTACTAACAGTATTAAATTGAGGCAATTAGCCAACAGGAGTTTTAACCTTCCTCTAGACACTAGGAATATCTTTGGACATGAGAAGTACTTTCATATCTGTCTTATTGTGCTTTATACTAGCGATTAAGGAGGGGAATTACCTGGAGATAAATCAGCAACAACAGCTTCCAGAGGTGTGCCTATCTGCAGCCAATGCTGAGCCTTGCATTGCCGATGCTGTGTTCATGTTATTTGGTGCTGCATGAACTGTGCTGATATTACTTACCTTTATGTTTCATGTATGTACATTTTGTTATTCATTCACTAAGTCTTTTATTGGAAAGCGTCTGGAAGCAAATCAATCCCATTAACAGAGAGCAATTGTAAGAAATGAGGCCTGTGAAATTCCTCCAGTTTTCTCCATCTCTGGAGTCCAGCTTGGTGCTGTACACCCCAGGACCCTGCCTGTTACACTGCTGACTTGGGAGGTGCTGTGTGCGTCATTGGTCTTACAGTCCTCCCAGAAAGGGCTATTTGGTATTAACTGATGTCAGTCAGGATGGTAGATTCTTGCTGATCTTAGAATACTCGCTTCAATCCATTCTAGGTCATTCTGTGTGGCATTGGGCCAGCCACAGACACCCAGAAACACCAAGTCATATTAGAGCCACTGACACACAAGGTTCTTTAATACTCAATAAAAGTTTAAGCGTGTGAACCACAAAACTTTTAAGTAAACCCTCAGAAGTGCAGGTTTAGGTTGCTAGGTTTCCCAAGCCACTACAGTCCTGCTCTTGTGGGTGGGCGTTTATCCCAAACCACTGAAGTCCCTTGGTTGAGGAGGACATCAAATTCGTCTCCCTGTTCTTATCTGCAGGAGAAAATTGTCTCTTGAGAGTTCCAGATGCAAAATGTTTTTCTGACATGCATACTTTAGTTTGAAGGGACTTTGTGCCCTTATCCTGAGCCTTGATAAAGAAAGTTGGAGTTGGAGTTTATCTGAACCTTTCTCTTTAGCATTTCCTAATGACTACCTTAGACAGCACCTAAGATACACTATTCAATTTAATGGGTCTTATCAACCCTATTTGGAGATCCTTGACTTCTCCACACACTTCTCAGGCACTTTTAGGCAGCAAATTTCTGTCCAAGATTCAGGTATGTTGCAAAAGCCTTGCAGCTTTCAGCATTGCAACACCTAAGTTTCCAGATAATTATCTCAGTTCCCATCTGTTAGTAGGAACAACAGTACTCACATATCTTGGAGGAGTAGTGCCAGAGGGTTAAAAAAGGATATCTGGTCGTCAGATGCTGTAGCAAAGAAAACCATATGAAGGAAAAGAAAAAGCAGTTGTGTAGGACTTGTAATAGATTAGCCTGAATCATGATCAGTTTTGTTCAGCCATGCTCTCCTAGGGGGAACAAAAACCTCACAGAAGAATAATACATTCTAAAAAAAATAAATTAAAAAAAAAATCAGTTGTTCGAGTTGCATTTCCCTGTGGGCCATTTTGGAGCATCTTGGTAAAACCTTTGAAGATTCAAATTCAGACACTCTTAGTGGGCTGTTATATTGGGGAGGACAAGGGGTACTTCGCAACACTCAACTTTTGGAGTCATAGAAAATGCTGCCTTTTGGGCTGAATGTTCTCTACTGACACTGAGGGACTTTTGTAGCACTAAATCTGCATTATATGGGAAAAACTGTTGTTTAAACATGTCTTAAAATGGCTTTTGGTGGTCTCTTTGCAAACACATGCTTCTTCTTCCCAGCACCCCCTATGTGTTATCCATGCAGGAATGTCCTGGGAAGGTATCCTGAGGTGTTTCCCATTGGTCCTTGTTAACCCCTTCCTGTGATTGGGTGTTCCTGTAAGCCCCTTGAGACTTCTAATTGGTTACTCTGTGAATCCTCCTAAACCCTATAAATGTAGCATCCCCAACAATAAATGCTCTCTTGCCTCCTCTCCATGCCCAGTGTCCTGTCTCCGTGCCAGCCATGGGGCCACGTGTGGGGGGGGAGGGGGGAGCACCTCTCCCCTCCAGGTTCGGGGCCAGAAGAAAACCCTGAAGAAACCCCTGGAGTTCCCTTTCCCCTTCCTTCAAGGCGTTGGAATGGTTTGTCAGATGGAAATGGAACTAGAACTGGGCCGCCCCACGCCATGGGTGGGGGAAAATGCTGCCTACTGGGCTGAATGTTCTCTACTGACACTGAGGGACTTTCAGGCAGGCTTTTTTATATCCATCATTTTTGTGTCCTTTCATTTTTTTGTGTCCATTCCTTTTGTGTCTTCCAGTTAGTCAAACTGTAACAAGGCAGAGAGATTTCCAGAGAGCCAGGTAAGAATTGTGGCTATGTAGAGATTACACCGTCCAAAAACTGAAGTTCCTACTGCAAAAATTTACTACAATCTACTACTAAATGACTTATGAGAGGTGCTGAGTACAGGTCTGATAGAGAGGAAGGTAACAGGAGAGCCACTGACCATTGCTCTCAGCAGATTTGCACCCACCAAAGAAAAGGTTAATAATCAAAAAAGTCTGGTTATCATATATACCTCGTGTATATGCATAAAAAATAAGATGACTTAATGGCATTTCAGATATTGTATTTAAAAGTGCTGTTTATTAACCGTAATGCAAATAATGCACCCTAGAGAGGTAAAATGAGAATTACCAAACATTATAAATAGCAACTCCTGTTCCCTGTTAAAACTTTCTTCCCATATCTTTAAAATTTTGGCAGGTATCTTCCTCACAGAATCTGCTCAATAATTCTTCATGTACTGATCAGACTCTGATAATTTGTCTAAAATAAAATAATTTATGTCATCAGAGAGCAGCTATCAATATTTAACTGTCAGACTGGAAATTTCACACCAAGTAGAGTTCTGTGAAGCTCTGTTGTGAGTCCATCCAATATATTCATTGAAGTCCTGGATGTAGGAATTGAGAGTTTGCTATTAAATCTTCAGATAAACAGAATGCTGGAAAGGACCACAGGCATTTGTTATGATCTGATTATTAAGAGATGCCTCTGCTTGAATTAAGGTGCAAACAAGACCATATGCTGAAGTCAATAGTATGGATTTTATTTAACAGTAAATGTGAGGTAGAGAGATAGAAAGAAATAAGAAAGGTTGGGGGGGGGGGGGGGGGGGGGGGAGAGAGAGAGAGAGAGAGAGAGAGAGAGAGAGAGAGAGAGAGAGAGGAAGCATAAGATAGTCACCACCTTGTGGATCCTGTTGCCCAGTTGGTCCTTCTTTACCCTGGTCTTCCCATTGGTGGGGGTCCTGGAGTCATTCTTCTGGGGTATCACCTTCATACAGTCCAAGTTCCGGGTATTCTTGGAGCGTAGATGTGTTCCCATAATTTGGGATGGCATGTGTATAAGTAGTTGCTTCCTTTACCACAGTCTGCCACTGTTGGAAATTTTGTCTGGTGTGCTAGCCAAACCTCATCTCCATTAGGCCTGGAATTAGTGCCTTCCTGTTGCAAATTCCTCTCTCTTCTGTGCTTATCTCAGGTTTCTGCTTTGGTGGCTTATCTTATGGTAAGTTCCTTCTGTGGCTTTGACAGTGTTTTGAGACAGTCAATTGCATTCTTTAAGTCCTTACAGCACTTTGGAGGAGAGGTCTAGAATTCCAAATTGCCTCAACAAATTCAAAAATGTTCTTAAAAAGTAGGAGGCTGTTCAACAAGGAAAAGTGGAAAATATTAAATATGCCTAGGAATAATCAGCAGCACAAAATCAAGACAGGAAAAGAATCATAGACCTCTCAGAAAAAAAAAAAAAAAAAAGAGAATTTTAGCAAGGTACATCAGAAGTAGTGTAGATGCTATTTAACATTTTTTTCATTATAGACAGCAGCAAATAACGCCTCAACTGAAGTTGTCCATGTGGGGCATTGCACATCAAGACAAACATGGACAAGGTAGATGAAATTTTAAAGTCAGTCATCAGAAAAAATCAGGAAAACAAAACTTGAGGGCAAAGAATGAAGGAGGTAGATTTGTTTAATATGGAGGAGGGACTAACTCAGGAGACATAGCTGTAATCTGAAAAATTTTTAAAGGATTTTGCAAAGGGCAAGCAAATAAACTCATACATACTGGAGATTGGGTACAGTCTGAGAAACTTGAACTGGAGCAAAGAAAATTTAGGATAAATACTCAGCAAAATCTTCTAACAGGCAGGAGAGTTAAGAACTCAATAGACTGTGTAAGGAAGCTGTGAAATTCCTGTTTGTTGAGGGTTTTAAAGAACAAATTAAACCAATCGCTCTGAGGAATGAGATTCTGTGAAACCTGCTATTGGGTATGACAGAGGGAAAATTAAATGACCACCCAAGGTCTCTTCCAGTGTTGTTTCTTGTAATTCTTCACCCAAGAGCATCCTCAGCAAAATATTCAGGCAAGAATTCTTTCAGCCTCGGATGCCACTGCCCAGTTTCTAGACTGTTCATACTTTGCTCGTATTGACTGCCTTCTATTTCAAAAGGAACTTAAATTTCCAACCGACTGAATTACTTTGCTGCATTTGTATTATTGATCAATTATTTCTGTCTGATTCAGCATAAGATATCCACAATTCTGCAGGAAATATACAGACTTTCAATTTACCAGTGCATACTCTCATCAATGAACAGCATGCAAGAAAACCCTTTTTGTCTATCAGCCTCTGTTTTTAATCTTTTTCCACTTTCACTTCTTGTGGTATCACAGTTCAATGCATTTTTTATGAAGGTTTATTTTGGTTTCTTGTCTCCAGAGCCTCTTCCTTCATTTCTCAGGCAGGCAAGCTGAGCCACTAGGAGTTCACAACATAATATTTGCCTATTTCTTCTCTACTGGAAAGAAACAACTTGCTGCTTTCCTGCCTTCCTTGCCTCCTCTTCTGTGCATTCATTTTGTTGTACTTTCTCAGTCTGGGGAGGTCATTATATGAGGCATGGTATGTTAACCACTGTGTAATTCACAAAGGAATTTCTTGTGTCTTGACATTACAAATGTTTATCAGTGTAAATTTAAATAATCAGCTTTACCAAAAGCATTTTCTGGACATTTTTTTTTTCACTCTGGCTGCTCATAACTGGACTCTCACTGGTCTGTGGCTTCATTGTGCCAGGAATGGTGAGTTTACACTGGTCGGAGTGCTTCTACTTCTAGCTGATGTATCTTTCCACATTTCTTTTTTCTAAAAAAGAACATAGTATGGGCTATGGTATTGTTTATTCATGTGTTTTGGAGCTTTCTTTTGTTTGTTTGGTTGCTTGGTTTTGAGTAAAGTTTCTAGGCATTGAAGTTTTAAGGTTCTTAATTTGAGAATTTCTGATTATTGACATTTTTTTCTAAGATAGGAAATCAAAATCGAAACTGCTACTGTTCAGTAGAATGCAGAACTCAAAAGCTGATGTCTCCATGGTTTTATGCTGCCTGAGTTGCTAAGAGTCTTTGTTATTTCATTTTGCCAAGCCTGATTGTAGCATACTTTGCAGAGGATTTTTTTACAATTACATTCCTCTTTATATTGTAAGCTCTATAGTGAAACAATTGACTTCTGTTTCTGTGCTATGCCTTACACCCTGGGATCATGCTGTATTCCAAGCCTTGAGAACTTACTGTACTAGAGATAATGAATGAAAACAGATCATGCTAGTTGCATGACCCAGATGCAACTTAACAAATAACCATGGAAATGACAATGGCTCTTTCTTGAGGTCTTAGTTTTCTCCTACTGGAAGAAAACCTCTAATCAGTAGAGTTTTGACAGAAGAAGAATAGTATTCTATAACTGATATTTTCATTTATAGTATTCACTGATCTGAAAAGATCGCAAAAGTAGGAGAATTGACCAAGCAGAGTAACACTCCCTAGATATGTCACAAACATGTTTTCCCTAAGAAGCAGGCGAGACTGTAGTTTTCTGACAATACCTGCTGCCCCAAGTTTGTGGCTTTTTGTGGTCCTTTGTGCATAAATATCACTGTGACTAGATTCTATTGTGTGCAAATGTCTGTGAATCACTCAAACATTTCAGTGTTATTTTTCTGCTAGTGATTAAAATCTTGGACTTGTGCCTGTCATTCATTATTCATTATTCAACATGAAAAAAAGTTTGGTCACAGGCAGAAAACAAGAACAATACCAACAGGCTTGGGTAACATAATGTGTAATTAAAATGAATAATTTCAGTCAACAAATTAAAAATCTAGTCCCTTAGTAATATTTTCAAATAAGGCATAGGTGCTGAGAAGAAATTGAATTGCAAATTTTTAGCAAAAAGAAAATAAAAGGTGAAATAAAACCCAACAATATTTAGTAAGTAAGTCAATTAACCACTTGTTTTTTCCATTGGCCCCAGCTTTTAAGAATTGGTATTGCTGAAGCTATTGCAAGCTTTAGGAACAGATTCAACAACTGGGAACATTATATTTCCTTTTCCAACACCCATATGAGTCTACATTAATGAATATTAAACTACTCAAATTATCTAACAATTCTACTTCTGACAGGTTTTGCAGAGATAGTTAAACTCATAATTTTTAACTCTTTGATATTGTAGACATAGCACTATTCAGTACAATGCCAATGTGCAAGAAAGAAGAAATAAGGCATTTCAGTGGTTCCACTAACTCTGATCTTTTAAGACAGATATTACCTAGAACTGAAATTTGCGTGGACAGATTTAAATAAAGAGAACTTACTACTTCTGAATGCTAAAGGATCATATACTAATTCATATCTTTACTTGAAAATTCAATATTAAAATTCAAAAGACAAGTAGCCTGGGTTGTTCTACTGCTTTAAGACATAAAACTGTCACTGAGAGGATGTCTTTGTATATTGACCTTCTTTTTTACCCTGTTACTCAGATGCATCCCTTACTTTTAGTGTACTAATATATTAAGCAAAATGCAGCTGCAGACATGATCTGAACAAACTTAATAAAAGCAGATTGACATCTAGCTTCTCTGAACTTCACCTGAATGCAATTAAAAAAAAAAAAAGATAAAAAGTCAGCTTTTCTGAGATGCATTAAACATATTTTGAAGTTTGATGATCTCAATTATGTGCAGCAATTCAAAAATTATAAATTCAGAGTACATCACATAAAACCCAGGCAGTTACAGTGAAGGCCAAAACTTTCATGGTTAACTGGAAAAGGTGATCTGCAACAACTCTGAGTAGTAATTGTATTAACAGGGCAATGTTCTCTGCTTCTCAGTTTGGATGAAGAGAAAAGAATATTGTATTATAAACTTTCCAACTCACATCACAAGCAGAGTATTGTGTAAAGATCTTTGCTGTCTTTGTTTCCATTCAAACTCATTTTTAGATTGTTAAAAAAAAATAGTTTATCCTCCTCTCCCAAAACCTACTTGCAAAAACCAGCGAGTTTTCCTCAGAAGTTAACTTTAATAATCAAAAAACACCTTGTCAGTTTAAATATTTATTTGTTTATTTATTTGGGAGTTATGAGGTCTACTGTGACTTAACTCCCTGGCTAAACTGACCACTGTAGCACAAACTCATTGGTGCATCCTAAGGAAGAGATACTACCTTTCTGAGTAGTCTCTCCTCTGCCTAGGACAGCCACTGCAACTGCTGAGTTAATGCAAGGATTCATCTGCCCTAAATTAGTCATCTAAGCACTTAGACTTGTGTATCTAAGTTTGTTACCCTTGAGTATTTTTACATTCAGTGGAGAGAAATACTAATCTCCAGAAAGTAATTTTAGCCAATCCCATAAGGAAGACAAGACACAAGAATCTTCTCCTGGAAGCCCTTCCACTCTGTTGACTACACAGAGCCAAGGATGATTAGCAAGGCTCTGATACATAACTGCTACAGGACTTTAGTTAGTAGAGATGAATCCCACACAAATTGTTTTTTGATTAATTACTAAACTTCTTAAAATTAGAGACTTCAACTCTGCAGGAGAATTACCAATGGGAGTTTTCTTGGCAGACTGTTAATATGCATATGCAGTGGGTCACTAAGTTTGGCTTTGGGTCGTATTGCTGAGCATTTTATTCTAAGTGATACCATTCTGAAGATAATTACACAAGGAGTAAAATGCCAGACAATTTGCATAAGGAGAGAAAACTATGAAACGACAGCAGCAGTTTTAGACATCATTCATAAAAGTGGCTGAGGAGGGAACATCTTGTTCCTCCAGCTGATAAAACTGAATCCCTTAGTCAACTAGTTCCTTTTCACTTTCGTGTATAAATATGCATATAAAAGTATAAATGCCTCTTACGAATCTTACTAGTTCTGCCCTCTTTCTCTAAGGTGCATTCTGCAATTCCAGAATTCAAGAGAATTTTCTATTTTATAACTCATAGCAACAAAAAATGCAAATTACCTCTTTGGAGATACCAGAGGAAGTCTAGAAGGCCACATGAAAGGAATAAAGTAAGAAAAAGGAGGAGTGTGTAGTTACAGCTGTGGATTGCATTTTGGATTTGAGATAAAAGAAAAACCCAGAAAACTGACAGGGAGATAAGAAGGTTTCAGCTCTTAGCTTTTTTTTTTTTTGAAGGAATCCAGCCGTGACACACGCTGATCACAGAATCACAGAACACTCCTTGATGTCAACATGTTTAACTGAGGAATTCTTAAAAACAAATATTTCAACTCCCTTCCCTCATTTTTATATCTAAAATTATTTTCTAATTGAATCCTAGTAGATTCAGTGTCTCAGAATTAATTATTTTCAACAACTTAGCAGTCCAAGAAAGGTTACCCAGTCTTCTTCAGAAGGTCCTGATTTAGCGGTTGTCTATTTCAGCTTTTTGAGAGGTAAATCATCTAAACTTAGGACCTAATCCTGTGTATTTAATTGCCCAGTTGGAACTGTGAAGCAAAGAAATGGTATGTGTGTGACCTCTCAAAATCCTAAAGTTGTAACAAGTGCACCGTGCAGGGAGAATTGCAGGGCAATAGCCTTATGCATTAAATGAATCCCAGAAGACTTTTACTGTGACGGAGTTAGTCACCTGTTGTCTTCAGGTTCCTGAATATATCATAGCACAGCCCTGTGAATAGGAAAGCTAAATCTCTTGAGGTTTTGGTCTTCTTTGTATGTTTACACTATATGAGGTAGGTAGAGCAAGCACTAGCTAATCAGAATAGTAGCAGTTTGCGTTCATTTGCATCAGCACGTTTGTCTGCAGGGATGCAAGACAATAGGGAATCCAAACAGGACCTGAAAAGATTAATTAGAAAGAAGCAGGATTCTGCTTCTTTCATATTGACCTTATTGTGGCAAATTTCAGGGGCCTTCATATTGCTTAAAAATGCACCCATGGACACATTTTTAAGGGTTTAACGAGAACTTTTTTTAAATTAACACATAAAACGGTAGGACAAGCTGCATAAAGATAGTGTTTAGAGTAGCTAAGGTGATTCCTTTCTCACGTTAGTTAATTGAAATATGCTTCCCAAGCAGAAATGGCTTCAGGAAGTGACCAGCCAAAACATCCCCACTGGTTCAGGCACAAAGATTATTTTTTTTATATATTGAGAAAGTTTTGGTCTTGTTGAATGAATTTGCTAGCCCACTAGAAGATTTGGCTGCTTTCAGATATGTGCTCTTTTAGCTTAAGTGCTCTATTCCCAATATTCAAATTTCTCTAAAAGTGCAGTTTAGTTAGCAAGAACTTTTCACTTCATGTTTATAGGTTACCATGAATATCCTACAGTATTTCAAATTTTAAGCCAATGCATGACTTAATAAACTCAGTGACCTCTTTGACAATGGCTAGAATAAGATACTTGCAAAATATGCCCTCTAAATCTGGCTTGCCAAGGTTATTATACTTGTCAATATGTCCTTTCATACATCCAGACAAGAACATATTATACTTTGGAATATTCCTAATATAAGCAGTGCTGTCTTAGGTAATGACTGAATGTCAGGTCCAGTATTAGCACACAGCTGTAGTACACAAATGCCTGACAGAATTTAATGAATATGTTATGGCTCTGAATCTTTTACCTTGACTTTGTGCTTCTTCTCATGACTTGCAATATCTCTGGCATGACAGTAAATGATAGGACATTATTTTTTTCCCTCCTGTGATACTTAAGGCACTATTTATTTTAATGTTATTTCACTGCAGAGAGAAATGTGATGTTCACACTAATTGTGACAATCAAAGGCAAGCTAATAGCTCCAGGGATGGTGTTGAGTTGCTCCGTTTTAACACTAGAGGGAAGTGTATGTAAAGACACTAAGGGACCATGCAGCGTGCATTTTGGTAATTTTTTAGATGAACAACATTTTTTTTTTAAAGGTTAAGGATTTGGGACCATTAGTGATGAAAGGCAAAGCAGTACAATGTATCAGACAGTGGTGTAGGGTTGAGACAACCTGAATCCTATGACCAGCCTTCTAGTGATTTCTGTTTATCTGTTTAGACTGCTCATTCTTTAAGAACATCTGTTTGGACCAATTTTAGAATTGACAGAGAGCAGCACACACTCACAGAAGTAGAATCATACAACTGTCTTGAGAATAGGGAACAATTTAAACCCAAGAAAGAATAGAAACATTTATGGCTTATCAAATGCTGTGGCCTCTTTTATGCACAGATACTGTAGGCAGCCCATCAGTCCACCCCAGACCCTTTCCAGTACCATTAAGAACTTCAGGGATTTTCTAGCTTCACTTTGGTATAGGGACACAGAACAAACCTTTACAATAGAGGGGAAAGACTGTTAACTAAATGTTATAAGGACATTTGCTCCATGTTATTTATGATGGATTAGATGTGCTCTCTCCATTAACAACAAATAGAAGTATTAATCTCATTTGCAGGAAAAGCTTTACCCCATAAGTGCTATTCTTCACTGCTGTTGGCAGATCATGAGGTAGGAGTCTGAATATAAGTAAAGAATTCTTTGGTGATGTTATGCTGACCCATGTGAATCCTGATCCAATGCCCACTTCATCTAGAGGAGAGAGTTCCATGACTTCAGTGAGCTTTAAGTATGTACATAGATATACATAATCATACTGCTCAAATGTCAGGTAAAGCTGAAGAATTAAAGGAAATCAGAAGAGACTTAGGAAGAGGAATTGCACTCAGAGGGTAAAGACTAGCTGAGAATTATTTTCTAACTCTGGTCATCTGTATGTTCATCTGTCTCATACCAGTATCTCAGCAGAGAAACTTGTTCTTTCTGAATATTTTGCATGGAAGTACTATGACAGTCAATAGAGAGATATGGCTTTTGGGGTACCCAATTAAACAGTAGTACTTCAGAAGAAGTTCTTACAGTTTGTGATGAATGATAAAATAAATTACTTACATGGTATGTATTTTAAAAAATTAAAGAACTTGCCTTTTGTGTTAAATTAGCAAATAGTAATGCATAACATGAAGAAAGTAGCCATTTGTCATATAGCTAAAGTGTTATAAGATTATATTATAATATGTTTTCACACACATTGAAAACATTGCAAATGGTTATTCTAACAAAACACAAACTAAAGTCCATAATAAAGTCATCAGCCCAGGGAAAACACTTATATCTTAGTCTCGGTTCTTCCTTGTCTCTGTACTGCTTTTGGAACTACGCCTTTTACATATCCCATGTCATTCATGGCCTTTCTCAGACTATTTACACAATGCTCAAGAATTTACATAATCCTACAACACAGTGCCTCACCTCACTCTTATGCCACATATGGCTTCTTCAAATCTTCACAGACCATGTTCCCCCAAATGTGCTTGTACTCAACTTCACTGGACTTATGCCTGACCAGTGTTTCTGATCCCTCTGTAATTTAAAAAAAAAAAATCCTATTGTATTAAAGCTATAATCCCATTCAAGAATACTTTCTGTGTGATTTTTTGAATTTAAATGGAGAAGAGAAAGTGAAGACTTCAATTATAATTGAATGCAAAAAAGAAATTATTCTTTTTTTCCTTGCCAAAATAGTAAAAATTACAGTAATCTACTAATTTAGATTGGATGAAATACTCTATTAAGTGAGATCTCCCCCTCAAAGTTTTGTTTCCAAGCACTTCTCACATAAGCAATGGAGACAAAGCTGGACTTGTCATTACTGAGGGAACTTTAGTATTTTATTCAGCTACTGGCAAATTGGTCTTATCCAGCTACTGATTTACTCAGCTTCTGGTTGGAACTTGTTTCCAACCAATAAACTGAAATTCAGCTTTACCTGAAGAAGCTCAAAAGTTCATCTTCTAGAACCCAATATGTACAAGCTGCTTGATACTTCATATATCTCACTTGCTCAATATTATTCAGTGAAGAAAAGTCACCCACATCTATTAAGAATACTTACTGCGTGATATTAATAAAATAGTATAGTTAAAAATCTGCAGTTATATTAAGACATTTGCAGACTGGCAGATAAGAGAACAAAGCACAATATCAGAGAACAGTTCTTTTTTATGAGTCAACAACATAATCACTGAATTTGGGTTAGTAGTTAAGCTATAATCTAAGTGGCAGAAGAAACCTTTTTTGAGGACTCTGCATCATCATGTTAAAGAAGCAAGAAAGGGTGATGGCATTCTGCTGGATTTGGTTTACCAGGATAGGAATGACCAGTATTATCACCATCTGTAGATGGAAGGAAAAGCAGATCTCAAAGTTTTCTCAGAAAAAAACATATCGCCTAAGAGACACTTTTTTTCACAATATCCAAGAGCATGGGACTGTAGAGTTTGGGAAAGTTTGGAGAAGCATTCAAACTTGGAATTTCTTGAGACATTCTTGTCACTTGATTTTCTGTTTCATTTAACCTGAAACCAATGTGGATTCACGTGTGCCTTTGCTGTCTTCAGCCTGGAATATTAACACATTCTGCACAATTTTAATTCATTGGCTTCACTTTACTATTTAGGTATCACATGGCGTTCACATTTTCCATAGGAAACAAATGAACATCTCTCCATAACACCACTGTGATTTATTTTCATACCTCTCAATTTTAATTCTTTTCAGCTGCCTTCATATCCATATAATTCCCTCCCCCCTCCTCCCAGGTAACTATTCCCTAAGGAGAAAGCAGAGGATAGGGGGACAAACATTCAGTATGGAGCATTTTAGGCATATAGATTAGGCATCAGAAATCATTTAGACACAAGTGATTGAATCAACATTTTTAAGCCTACTGGCATAAGACTACCACATCTTCTTGCATGACAGCAGAACCAGGGACTGTGATTCAAGGGCAGTTGAAACTTACAGTTCTCTACTGTCTTGTCATGTTGAATAAAAGCAGCTCAAAAGCTTATTCTATAAGAAATACTTTTTAGTTACCTTGAAGGCCATTTAGACTCTTTTTACTTTTTTTTTTCCTTCCCACAAAGAGAGTTTTTTTACAATTTTCATTAGCCTGCATGTCTCCCTTAACACTGTAGTGGTGAATAGCTGTGGTGGACATCAGGATTATTATTTATCTGAACAGAAAAACTGAGTGAGTGATAATTTCAGCTAGTTAAAGGAAAGATAAAGCTGAATATCATATTGATGATAAGACTTTTTGCTTCTGTATTGTGGGCACTAAGTACTTGTTCATATTTAAAAAACTATTACTTTAATTGTTCATTAATGGTTGTTTAATCAGAAAGTATGAAGTGCTATCATTTCCCACTCTGTAAGTTCTAAAAAATTTTAGGTGTAAGAGCAAATGTTGCTGCCAAGAGTTATGACAACCATAAACATATTGGTTTCAAATGCAAAGGAATCTAGACATGAGCATCCATTTATAACCAAAAATACATGCAGCTGCATACTCAAAATGAAAAGATGGGTAACCTGCTAAAAGAGAAGAGGTCCCCCTTCAGATATATTTTGTCCAGAACTGTCAGCACTGGTGTGTAACAAACCATTAACAACTTCTTTTCTCTGTCCTAGCCCTGATGTACCACAGGTGCTCTTCTACTTTCCTGAAGTTTGTCTCAGGGCTGTTTCTCCCAGGCAGGTTTTATAGACTGAAGTTTCATTCTCCTACACCTTACATATTTTTCTCATCTTTTTATTACACTGAAAAGCATGACAATGTCAGGGCAAGAGGGAAGTCAGCTAAGAGGTAAAACAGTACTAGTTTAACACCCAACTAGAAAGAGGCAGGAAAGCTGAAAGGGAGGATTTTCCTTCCTCTGCCCAAGATTATTCCTACTTTTAAAAAATTTATTTATTTTTGTCATGTTCGCCCCCCCTCCCCCCAAATGTGAAGGTTCCTGTAACCATGTACGCTTCTCTTGGGAAAGTTTGGCTCCCTCGTCTCTCTGGCACTTTGAATGCAATGCTGGCTAGAGGAAGACATCTAACATTTCTATTTGAATTACTTGTACTCTCAGGGAGAGTAATAGTTTGCAAATATAAGCAAAAGGACTTACTCTCTTCAGTCATGTAACTCACTGGAGAAGAGATATCTTTTTTGATAGAATCACAGAATCATTTAGGTTGGTAATTACCTTTAAGATAATCGAGTCCAACTACAAACCTAACATTGTTAATTCCACCATTAAACCATGTCCCTTGGCACCGTGTCTACAAGGCAGAATGGACCTTCTGCAGCCAATTTTTTTTCTCCATTAACTAGGTAAGAATTTGGACAGTTATATTGGGAGGATTGGAAAATAACTCCTCTGCTTTCCTTCATCCACACTAAAATGAAGCCATTTTGAAAGTCAAGACATGAACTGTTCAAATGGAATCCTGTCCCTGATTTTCCCTTCATGTCATAAAGATCTAAGAGAGAAATGGCACTGCAGGCATTAGGGTATCTTCTGCTGGCTCCCACCCTGTCAGAGGATGCCAGCTAGTGCTAAGTTCAGTGCACCAAATCTGTCACAAAGGTATGGAGAGAGGTGGATATGTTGCATGAACTGTGCCATGATTTCATGAAATAAAGTATCTTCCTCAAACACAAGGAAAATAGTACATTATGGAATGTTTTTTGTTGTTCTAGCGTTTCAAGGAAAAGTCTTTAACATAGAGAGATCAAAGAAACTTGTTTTGGCTGGACTTCTAGCAAAACAACACAACATCCCCCCCACCCCAAACTAACAAAAAAAGGAAAAAGCAGTTCCTGTTTCCTTCACCTATCTAGTATTCAGTTGCAGTCTTATTTAGCACAGTTGGTAGAATTTTTTTTGCCAGCCAGAATAACCTGACAATCTATTGCTGAGCACTCGGATTTCAATGCACAGCTTTGGATACAGCCGTGTTTAAGTAATGAGATAGCTCCTGGGAAACACATGCAGTTCTTGTATCAGAGGGAACATCTGTAGATAATCCCTTCAAGTAAAAACTTGGTTTTTAGCTACTTTAGAAGGCAAATAAATGATATGAACTGTATAACAGTCTTCCAGATGTGAGCAGTTGTGATGAATTGGTGCCACAGCTGATTCAGCTGTAGAACATAACCCAGCACTTGCTATACTTCAGATTCGTCAAGAAGAAAATCCCTTGGAGACAAAGAAAAATTGATTGTATGAAGCACATAGCACAAAGAGAAGTTTATTTTTATCATAATTTCTGTCATTTAGGTATGTAGTTCCACATTTTTTTTCCTAGTCCCCTGTAGTGATTAGTAGCAATACTGAATTCTGATAAATGTTTATATCTTGTATAAGTTGAATTATTTTAAGAGATTAATTCCTAACCTGCTTATTATGGATGCAAGTAGATGAAATTTTTTGATCATCCATATTTTTAGCTGTGCTGGAGCATGCTTGATCAGAAATTATATTAGGTACAACAGCTGATGGAGGATAGACTGCCATATTGCTGAGTTTTATGCTTTAAATGCTGAAATAACTTAAGAAAATGAAAAGAAATAAATTTAAGAAGTAAACCCCTCAGATGGCCTTTCTCTACTCTGCTATTTGGAATGCAATAATCAGCTAGGATTCCTTGATGTCCAAGCTCTGATATATCATTCTAATATAAATGCTACAGCTGACTAAAATTAAAAATTTGCATTAGGAAATATTCCGTCAGTCAACCTATTCTATATTCCTATACTGTGCTTGGAGCAGGTCTGAACATTGCTGCTGTTTTTCCAAAAACTGATTTTGGTTTTATCTGTAGACCAGATCTGCAAATTACTTACATTTGAGAATCTTTTTTTTCTATATTATCTTCCTCATTTACCAAAAGAGAACTAATTAAATAAAAATCAAAGAATTTAGATTTAAACTCCCTAAACCTCTGTTCAGCTTTGTGTTTACCTTGAGTGTATTTTGGTTGATAAGAGTACATTTACTCAGGCTAGTGTGAGACCTTCAGAGTCAGCTTTCTGCAGAAATGGGGAGAGTGGTGTGGGCTTTGTGCAGGGAATCACCAGGATGAGCAGCGAGTCTTTGGTGATAGTGAGTGGCTAACTCAAGCCACTATTCTCTCTCAGGTGGATGGTGCTGAAGAACAAACCTACCAAGATAGTCTGTGGGTGATGGAAGGGGAAAAGGGGAGAATGAGATTATAAGAGCTAAAAGGAACAAGTCAAAATTTTGGAAGGATAGAGCAAAAGGGTAAAAGACCTGGAGGTGAAGTAAAATCAAGAATAAGTGATATTGCTGGTTCCAAGAACACAGGCAAAAGGAGCCTTGATGAGTAGAAGATGAGAGAAAGGCCAGAAATATTAATCATGGTGACAGTTTGGATCATATTTTCAGATTATGTCCCTGCATTTTCTCACAGGCTGATTTCTTTCTACGCTGTCTTTTCTCTTTCCTCCTCTCTTATTCTCAAATAAGCACAGCTGCAAGAGCTGAGAATGAAAAGTCAGTGAGATGAAACTGGAAAAAATGTGAAGTTACAGCCAGTAAAAGTACAAATGAAAAACTATATACCAGTACAGTATATATAATATCCTCAAAGAAGTTGTCTATTTTTACAGAAAGATCAGCATCTGCAGAATAGTTTTCTGCACATTTATGTCAATTCTTTGTATTTTTTTTTTTCTTCTTCTGCTGCTCACAAGAAATGAACCTCAGTAACTACACCTTTGCTGTGGAAGAGTTTTTAGGTAGTTATTCCTTGAAAAGGGAAAATAGTACTGACAAGGAATGAATCTTAATGATTGTGGTTCATGGCGGAACTGACTTCTCTAACACTCAAAGCTCCACAAAACTTTTAATGGGACTTTGCATTTTTCTCCTTCTCAAAGTATTCTTTATAGTGAAATGAAGATCAGATGATTATTGCTCACTGAGACGCTAAAGCCAAAGTGACCTTTGATCTATTTTTGTCTTTCAACAGATCTTATCTGTTTATTTGGTAAAGAATAAAGGTGACTGACATAAAATCGGACACAGAGATTTCCCAGTATGGAAAAATTAAACATCCTTTAGTTTATTCTATCATTTATTTGTTCATTACTGCAAAGTAATCCACTGCATGGAAAGAATAAGTTATGATATTTGGAATTGTTTAAATTTTTATTCTCCACATAATCAAATGTTTTGTGCAGCATACTATTACTTTAAATACAGCCATGCCAGTGAAATATTTTCATGAATGCATAGGAATAAAAAAATGGCCAGATCATGGAGCCTAATAAACAGCAAAACTTTCCAAATCATAATGCTGATTACAGATAGGCTTAATTCATTTAAATGCCATATGTAATTCAGCTCAACTAGTGTTAGTTATTTAAAGGTCTAAGCAAATCGTTACGATCATAGCCTGGAGAATGTGCCCAAGTGGAAAGACTTTCTTTTTAACTGCTATTCTCCCTCATTAACTACACTGGTAACAATAAAACCTGCTCAGATTAAATGAATTGGTTGGTAGGTTGAAATGCTACATGATCTTAAGAAAAATGAACATGTCAAATGGCTACCAGAAATCAGCTTAGGCAGAAGATTTGGATATATTATTTCAATACAGTGAGATAGTATCCCAGAAGGAGCAAGAATGGTCACACTGAACTCAGCTACATACTTGTGAAAGTGGTTGCAGAATAGGGGGATGACAGGATGAATGGCAACAAGAGTGTGACAGAGGGAATGAGATGGGTTGTCTTAGGGTCTCATTTAAGCCTAATTTACAGCAGAGTGACTTGAAGTAGGACTGAAAAAAATCAAAGACTTTTTTCACTCTACATTTGGTTTACAATCAAACAGCACATATCACTTTGTCAAAGAGGTTTTTGATGACTTCCAGCCTTCCCATCCTTTTCCTGTCGACTAACTGGTAAAGAGGATAAACTTCTCAGAATCTAAAAACGGAAAAAAAATTCTCTCTTCATCTCCCCCTGCCCAGATAGGCCACAGTAAACAACTTCCTTTTGATATTAGACTATTTAGTTTCAAAAATCAACTATGCAACAAGCCACCCAAACAACAAACCTGCTTGCTCAAAACAAAGCTTTGAACAAGCAAATACAGAGCTATTGCTAAATGTTATTCCCCAAACTGATATTGGGTAATGCACTGCTCTTAGATACTCTTCCTGTTTATGTAAGGCAAATTGAAGTAAATGCTAAAATGAAATACATGTACTTTTACCAGTAGAGGAAAAACTGTAGCCAGTCAATTTTCCTTTACCCCAAAAAGAAAATGAGGGAAATGGGCACTAAATAGAACTTTGCACAATAGTAGCTGCAGGGAACACAGATTGATTGCCCTCTCAGTAATTAAAATCACCTAATAATTTTTCAGTCGCCACCAATGCAATTATTCAGACTTCACTAAGTGCACATTAAAGGCTTGATAAAGTTTTTAGGTGACGATTGAATACTGTGCTAAGGATCTTATCCCCTAAAATGGATCCAATTAAAGATCACTAAGCAGTTATTTTCTCTTCACCAACTGAATAAAGTAATAAATGAAAATTCATTTAGTTCTAACAAATTTTTTATTTTGGTTTGTTTTGTCTTTGCCAAATCAGAAAACAAATGAAAAATAGTCGTGTGTTTACTGAAGCATTAAATTGAGCATGAACAGAATATTTGATTTTCAGATACTTTAGGACAAGTAATAAAATGAAGAGGTAGAATTAATGATAATTTAGTCATTGATTTCTTTTATTTAATTTCTAAGGATTAGCAAAATTCTCAGGAAGATCAAAGGCTCATGTTCATTTCTGTGTTATACTTGAGCAGATTTGAACTGATATATCTCAGGAAGTTTCCCTAAGTAGATACCGTGCTGGTATAAATAGCATCATCCTACACTGAGGTGTCCTTCCTCTGTATTGTTGGTCATGTGCTGTTTCATGTTAATACTGAAAGACTCTCTGGAGCAGGGACTGGAATGAAAATGTCCAACATCCTCTGACAGTGCCCAGCAGATCAAGCTAGATAGTGAAATAATTCACTCCTTCACATGATAGTTCAATGAATTTTAAATAGTCTACACTGAGCACAGCAGCTCTAAGAGACTGATAGTACTTTACTGGCGTGTGACAGTTGTGAGTTCAGATCCCTTCAGGCAGAAAGGCTTGATCCCTGGTGTCTCAAACAGCGAATAAGTGTCTAAGCTAGTGGCAAAAAAGGAATGGTAATAACACCATTCCCTCAAATGCAGTTGTTAGGCTACAAATTTCTGGAGAGACTGGAGAACCAAGTTCATGAACAATTTCTTTTGAAAGAAGACATTTTTTAAATGCAAAATTAGTCACATTAAAAGCAAATAAGAATCAGTTGCATACAGGATCTCCAATTTGTTGTGTTTAGTTTCAGGGGTATATCTCGCTAAATGATTCACATCATTCCATATGAGTCTTCCTTTCCTCATCATTAAAGATCTCTTCTCAAGTGTTATGCAGCATCTGTACACTGTATCAGCAATTATTTTCTGTATGACTCCAAACCAGCTACGAAAATATTGAACAGTGCAGAACCAATTACTGTCCTGTTCAGAACTCCTGGACAGATATGTCTTGGATAAAAAGCCCTGTGAACTTGTCACTTCAGCATCCTGTAGGTTCCTGTACCTGAATACTGAGTAAAATCTTCTGGTGGCCTTAAAATTGCCTTCCAAGCGGATGGATTCCCATAAGACTACTTTTTCTCACTGGGACCTGATCAGCAGAGTTTTTGAGACATCTAAACATAGAGGAAAAAGACAGAATAGACTCAACTATGTTAGGAAAGTGGTTACTGCATTTCACCTCTGAACCACATGGATGACGCAGTAGGGGAGAAGCCCTGCTGCTGTTAGCCATGCCATGGCAGTTTTTCTCTTCTGTCTCCATTGTAGTCACTTTGGCTTCACACATCATAAAATTATTTGGAGGATGGGGGAAATGAAGACCTAAAACTCCACACACTTGTTATTCTAATGAGTTAGATGGGGCAGATGACAGTCTGATGCTGGGCAGAAGAAGGCTCATCCAAAGACTCATGTGTCTGCTTGGTGTCACTGAAAATCAAAAGGTCCTACTCAAGAGACATCATTGTTCTTAAGCTGAAGACACAATGAGATTTCTCTATTTTCTTTTTTCTTTTTTTTTTTCTTTGCTTTGGGGCATGCAGTTTAAAATCCCAGAGACTCACAAGATCTATGAGAACTTATCCAAACTGACAAGAGATATGGCGTTGCCCTCTGGGACTTTCTAGCTTTGTCACAAATGTTATAATATAAACAGGGGGTAAATGAGAGAGTTTTTCAATTTTAAATTAAAGTATGGTAGGCCCAGTGGGAACTCTCACTGTATGCTGTGGTGTGGTAAAAAGCAAGTTATCTGGTTACTTTGGGAGTTTTACTATTTGATGATGAAGAAGAAAAGCCAGGTTCCAAGATAGAAATTACTTTGAAAGAGGGAAAAGCTCATTTCCACTGATTTTCTGAATCACATTCACTAAATGACAATGACGACATGAGTGAGGTATATGTTGGGGATCTGTCCAAAGTACAGTGGTACATGTTCCATATGTTTTTGCTGAGGTTATCATGAGAACTTTTTATTTTTTATAATTTTTATGAGCTGTAATTACTAACAATCAAACAAAAAAAAACACCATTCATGGTAGAGAGTTTCTTCCATGGGCAGGTTAATTTTTGCAAAACATTTCCTCAAACTGTAGAAGCTGACAGTTTTCATTGTTTAAGGAACAGGTGTTAATATAAAAAATGGAAAAGGAAAATATGTTTATGCTGGTTTTAACCACTTTTTGGCATGTACACCCTAACTGTCTGTGTCCTGTGGGATATATATCCCTCCTTCACACTTTTCAGCCTCAGAACTGGTAGGTAAGAGATTTTGGATGTTACTGCCTCCGTTTTATATCTGGACTGCATCCTGTTTCTTTTATTCTGTGAAGCTACTTAATCCACAGGACAGCAGAAAGGAATGCTACCACCTCCTCCTGAGGTCTCTGTGCTGACAGTCTGTAGATGTCATCCATCTGTCTGTCCCACCAGCACAGCAGACGGGGAGGCTGCAGCACTAAGTGTCCTGATGTGGGCAGGACTGCTGCCCTCAGCAGGGAACTGCATGCAGAAATAAAATGTATGGTGGACTCCACTCCCCAGAATTGGTCCCAAAAGGAATTTACTTTAGACAAAAGATTTGGTGCAAAGATGTAGTGAATAGTTCAGATCAGTGTCTCAAATGAAAACAAGAGGAGATAAGGGACTGTACATGAATCATACATCAGTGCAGATCAGTGCAATAGAAGGTCTAAGTTTGCATGCAACAAAACCAAGAAAAGCAATTGTTCTGTTCTGGAGTCATATATTACAAAATACAGCCAGTCCATGGTGCTAATACTCACTGCTGGTTTTTAAAGATAGGAACAGATAGACTAACATAATATTTTCAAACACAAACACAGAAATTTCTTATGTATCACCTGAGAAGTCTGTTGCCCAGTACATAACTTGTTAACTGTATTCCCTGACAATAGTAATGTTACTGTTTGGATAATTTGAAAAAAAAAAAAAAAGAAAGAAAAAAAATCACAAAAAGTCAGATACTCATAAATGTGTACTAATTATTGTGTTTAATGTTAAGGTAAATTCTGTCTGTTCTGAACAATAAAGTCCCATTTTCTGTTGAATTATAGTATTTTACAAATGCCATAAATGTGAATATGCTGAAAGCAGAGAAGTTTAAAGTACTTTTGTGCATAGAAGTGATAAACAATTGTGGCAAACCTGCCAAGGTCCAGCACTTCAAGGTACTTAGATAACATTGAGCAGAGCCAAAGCAATAAAGCCAAATGCTCCGTACTGATACTTCAAACTTTATATGCATTTATGGCAATACACAGAGAGCAGTATCTCATCCGTAATAATGAATTTATACAAAGCAAGTGTTTGGAGAGCCTACACTAAATGCAAGTGCTTTAAAAACAGTCATAAAAATAAAAATTTAACCAAATCCTATCTGTGCACTGATTCAGAAAAGATGACAGCTTTTATAGAATTGCTAAATTAATAAGCCATTCCAATTTTTTCATTCTTGTTTTATTCTCACTTGCTGTCCCTCTCACCATTACTATCAGCAGGGCAGTCAGACCAGGAAGGCAAACTGTTCTTCACAAGATATAGAGCTGGGCTGTGAAAGCATCATGTAAATCTGCATACTTGTTTCTTTCAAAGAATCAAAAAATGGTTAGGGTTGGAAGGGACTTGTGGAGATCATCTAGTCCTGATGAGGGTTCCTACATTGAGAGAGCTAGTAATTTTCCCTTTTTTGAAAAAAAGTGGGATTTTTTTTTCCCCTCTGGCTACCTTTACAAAGGATAAAATAAATTGTATTTTATTGGGAGTTTGGTATTGGGGGGTTTTTTTGGGGTTTTTTGTTTGTTTGTGTTTTTTGTTTGTTTGTTTTTAAATAAACTTACTGTTCATACAACTCATTGGGGAAAGTCTCTGAAGCCATGCATTGGTAATAATAACAGGGCATAGCACAACATTGTCCTCTTCCACACAAAACTGTACAAGTCTCAACTTGGTAGTAGCCAGGAGAGTGAAAGTAATATTTCTTGAACCAAATAGCTGAAAACATGCAGCTGAGTTCAGCCTCCCAAGTGCAGGCAGGCTGTGTTCTTCGGCAACCCACTGGTGCAGTTGTGTCAGCTTCAACATACCACGATTTGAGCAGACAGGTAAAATTTGGATGGCACACTTGCTTAGGATTGATCAACCCTACTGGTAAAGCACAAGTTTGTTTTGCATGAGGAAATGATAGGGTTGATGGATTAACTGAAGGCAGGCTTCAGGCAGCGTATCCTCTAAAGGACTACAGATCAGCCTACAGGTGCTTCCAATCACTGCTTGGTGAGATCCATTTTGAAAGGTCCCACAGGGGTAGAACCCTCATTGTCAGTGCTATTACAGTGTGGTTGCTAATCACCTATTTTATGGGTTGTTATGGGACACAACAGGATACATAGACTATATCCACTCTACCTGCTACTCATCACACAGTCTTCAGCAAGCTGGAACTCGATTTTTCTCATGTTATCTATCAAATGGCAGTAGCTGTATTTGCCATCTTGTCTGCTAGGTGTTATGAAGACTAACAGGTGTCTGTGAAGTGCTTTAACATACGAGACTGTCAGGAATTATTATTGTTGCCCATTTTGAATGTCTTATGTACAGTATACTGATTCTAGGTAATGGGGACATTTTAATTTTTATTCATGATGTTATTTTCTTCCTTCCAGATATTCTGAAGCTTTGATCATGAAGCAATATAGAAAACCTTATATGTTACTGGCTGATCAATAAACTTGAAGGTATTCCTTTGTTCAGTAGTCAAAGGTATGCAAGGGATTTTCATACTGTACCTAGAACTGCCTTTATTTATTTCCTAATGAGTTCAGAGATTTTTTTTTCAAACTCTTATTAAAACTTTACATGAAGAACCAAACATTTGATTGCCTTTTCTTCATTGTAATTCAAGAATATTTTAAAATATAAAATGAAACTGGTAATTCCTATGAAGAAATACTGAGAAGTGACTGCTCTTAGGACTGTTAATTACCTGTGGTCATCTTCTCTAAGAAGATAATAAAGAAAACAAAAAGGCATTAACCATGAGGCTCATGTCACACGGAGGAGTGTCTTTCAGTGAGAGATGACCAGTCTAAGAACAACTTTTAAGAGGGCTAATTTAGTAAATCACAATGGACAAAAAAGCAAAAAAATTAGCCTTGAAGGTTTTCACTTTCACATTTGATTAGCCCCTAAGCTATTGCATCAGAAAAAAAGAAAAAAAAGACTTTGCCTCTTTTTCTGTTATATGAATAATGATCTTTAACATGGTGGGTAGCTGTTTATTGTAACCTTTTACAAGGGCAAGTGTCTGATTGCGCACCTGGGATGGGGCAACCCTGCTTGTGTGTATAGACTGGGCAATGAGATGCTGGGGGTCCTGGTCGACAGCAAGTTGAATATGAGTCAGCAGTGCCCTGGCAGCCAGGAGGGCCAACCATGTCCTGAGGGGCATCAGGTAAAGCATCATCAGCCGGTCGAGGGAGGGGATTGTCCCGCTCTGCTCTGCACTGGCACGGCCTCACCTTGAATATTGTGTGCGGTTTTGGGCACCGCAATATAAGAAAGATATGAACTATTGGAGAGTTTCCAAAGGAGGGCAATGAATATGGTGCAGGGACTGGAGGGGAAGCTGTACAAGGAGCAGCTGAAGTAATTTTGTTTGTTCAGCCTGAAGAAGAGACCAAGTGGAGACATTGCAGTCTACAACTTCCTCATGAGGAGAAGACGAGGGGAAAGTACCAATCTCTTCACTCTTGTGACCAGTGACAGGACTTGAGGAAACAGCATGAAGCTGAGTCATGGGAGGTTTAGGTTGGATATTAGAAAAAGTTTTTTCACCCAGAGGGTGGTTGAACACTGGAACAAGCTCCTCAGAGAGGTGATCACAACACCAAGCCTGTCTGACTTCATGGATTTGGACAATACTTTCAGGCACATGGTGGGATTCTTGGGGATAGTCCTGTGCAGGGCCAGGAGTTGAACTCGATGATCCTGATGGCTCCCTTTCAGCTCAGCATATTCTATGATTCTATGAACTTTTAGTGCCTAAAACAGAAGAGATATTAAAGCAGCTCCTGGAATTGCATAGATGATTGTGGTCGGTTGAGTTCTCTGTTTGACAAGGAACATCCTTGGAAAAGTCCTTGCCATTGAATGCTCTCTTTTTCACCATCACAACCTCTGGCTTATATAATATTTAATTTACTCACTGGCTTTGTAAAAGAGCTGTCTTAAAAACTTAGATCAAAGTCAATATCTAATTAAAAAATTCAGAAGTGTTGCCCTTTTATTCTGTGTCTCCATAACCCTTTGGATCCTCTGTCTTCACAATGAAGTAAAAATAGAAATTCAAGAGTCAACATTAACAACAGAACGTCGTTGTTCTCTTTCTTATTTTGTATTAATTTCTTCCTGAAGGATTTGGTGCTTTTTCTGCTGCGAAACCAGCAGGATTGGTCCCCGAAGATGTCATCTACTTTTTCATCCTTTCTTATTCAGTTTTGTGATCCAAGTACAACTCTGAAGATGGAACTACTGAAGAAAACAAATATTGGGATTTAGATAAATTTATTCTCTATCCAGTACATGTAAGTCTAAACTGCCGAGAATAAGTAAATTGCAAACAATCTATGTCCTTGGTAATGGACATAAAATGCTATTTATCAGTCTCTGTGGTGCCAAAATGAGGTATAATGCCAAAAAAGCTGTAAATATTGCCATTTGTAGTGCCATTAAAATGGAAATTAAGGAATCGATCATGACTTGTTTTACAATTCATAATTTAGGTGGAGCTTGTGCCACTGTTTGATGCTGCAGATTCAGGTTTGACAGTCCAAAGATGGTAACACATTATTTTTTATCAAATATTTTTAGGCCATGATGCTTTATGTGGAATTTACAAGACATATTTTCAAGCGCAATGAAATGCAGATGCACCCAAGATATTAACTAATCACTTATTTAGGCATTAAATAGCAGTCCTGGCCATTTGGGATCATTTCTTCTATATTTTTATCTTCATAATATCTCAGGTCTTTGTAGCAATTGACTAAGCAGCTTGACAACCGTCTGTTTCATGTGGTAAATTCTCTTCCTCATCCTCTCATGCATACAGTACAAGCACTGATTTTTCATAACAGAGTTGTTTTTTTTTTAGTTCCAACTGCCAGCTAAAACCCAGCTAAGGAATGTGCCTTTCCTTTGGAGGACAGGAATATGGAAATGTTCTGCTGATAAAGAATGTGAGAATGAAGTAAATGGCAAAGTACAGAACTTTATAGCTTCACCTGATATTAGATCTGGTACCTAATAGACTTGGTAACGGATGTTTCTCATTAAAGCAAAAACACTTTGCAAAATACCTGAGAAAAGAGAGGTATAAAAATTTAACTATATTTTTTTTTCCAAATCATCATTTTCATTGTCACTACAGTCTTTTAATTTACATTCATTTTTCTTCAGTAGTGCTGATATTTTGTAAAAATAACCATCAACCCAAGACACTTTTGCTTCCTCAGACTGTCATGTAGATATAATTTAGCACCTGCTGCATAATTCCATGTTATCTCCTACAGTAAGATGGGGAAGATGTTGAAACAGTTTAAGAGAAGACAAGTTACATTTTTTACTCTGCTAGAAACCTTCTAATTTCCATAAATGGGTTTGTGGGAACACTCTGGACATAACTCTCACTTCTGGCTTGCACTTATCCCTTTGCTGATTTTTTTTTTTCAATGCTTATCATTTGCTTAACTCATGTATTTATAGAGAGCAATAAGTTGCCCTCTCAGGCTTCAGTTTGCCATGCTTACTTAGATTCTTCTCACAAAATATAGAAATTCAACCCTATATTCTTTTTCCTTGTCTCCTGTTATTTGACCTCATTTTCTTTGCAAGGCCAGGTTGGATGGGGCATTGAGAAACCTAGTCTAATGGGAACTGTCCCTACCCATGGCAGAGGGATTGGAACTAGGTAATTTTTCAGGTCCCTTTCAACCCAAGCTGCTCTGTGATTTTATGGTTGTTTACTGCAGAGGGTCAGACAAATTCTATGCATTGTTGGCAAGAGTTTAGAAATGCCTTGTACAATGAGACAAATTTCAGTAGTTTTACTGTTCTAAAACATCATAGAATCACTTTTACATTACTCTGATCACACCACAGGGGTTACTGAATTAATTTTGAGTTAAAAACCATATCATCCTTCTCTGCTGTTTCTACATGAAGAGTTCCTAACTTAATGTTTTTCCTAGGAGTTCAGAACTGATATTGCTAGTTAATTTTACACTATTTCATTACTTTTCTACTTCTTTAATCATGTCTTTCTCTCTCTATGATACATTAACTTTCCCTGTGTTGATGATACTTTCAGTGTTGTGCCAGGGATGAATTTCATGAGCGTGGATTGCGGTCCTTTAGTCACTAATGTAAACAGTGGCTCCCGATGAACTTCACTGGTTACGTCTTTTCTCCCAAATATCACTCCCTTCATCCCTACCATTTTCATTTATCTTTTATGCCATTCTCTTCCCTGGCATGACAGGACCCTAAGTCAGCTTTAAATCAGATAGGCAAGAACTTCTTGTTGCAAACTGCCCCAAAATTTTGAACTAAAAAAAATCAGCTTTAATTAGAATATCAATAATTAACTTCCAAAACAGAAAAAATGCAGTGTACATAGGAAGGAGAGAGTAGTAATAAAGTGCCAACTGATATTTTCCTGGTGTCCACTTGGCCCCTGTGGAAAGCCCATGCCTTCTGCATTTACTCTCACGTAGCTCAATGACTTCCAAGATGTAACAAATTTCCCGGTCATCTCCGGTTGGTTGACTGGAAACTCTTTCTGTCCCCTCTGAGACATGCCTGTCCTCTCCTGTCCTTACAGGAACATCTGAGTTTCTCTACTTGAGTTCCAGCTCCCAGCCCTGTCGTCTCTTTCCTTCCTTGGCCTATCACTCACAGCAGTACCTCAAAGCTGCTGACTTCAAGCATATTTGTTTGCCTCTAAAAGAAGGGACAAGGCTCTGCTCTTCCCAGGTGTTGCACCTCACCTCATCATCATCATGGCTGGGCTTCGTGAATGAAGATTTAGGAAGGCTCTATCCACGTTTGTTACAAGCACGCCGGTGGCTAATGAGGCCAATACGAGACAGACATATCTGATTGCAAAAGGCACAGCAGAAAGACTCCTCAGGTGGTATATTCAGCAAGACACAATTCTTTCTGTGTTGTCTTTTCTCCTTGAGAGTGATCCTGCGGGTGTTCTCAAAAGCATCAGCAGCGTTATAGATGGTGTGTCTCCAGATCTCCTGATTTGAGGCCAGAGTAGACCAGTTATGTTGATCAATATGGCCAAGGCTGAGATGTTGTTTCAGGGAGTCCTTGTATCTTTTCTTGGGGCTCCTCACCTACTCACTGTTTTAAAAGACTGTAGCATAAATGAAGAATAATAATTAAAACAAATACATACTGTTTAGAATTTTTTCCTTAAGGTTCCTTTATTAATCTCTGCATTTGCCAGCTTAACTAATATTTGCATATTTACAGGAGAACGTTAAATATTTACTAAAATACAGAAAAATGAGGTATACCTCATTTAGTTTGGCCAAAGACCATCAAAGAAGACTTCCAGGTCAATCTGTCAGGAAGGATCCTTAGCAAACTATGTTACATTTCATCTCAGCTACCTCTAAGTTTTCGGTTATCCCTTCCTTCCAAGTCTGTTTTCCAGCTTGTTATGTTAGAGTTTAGACTGAAATTGCTCACATCACTCTCCTAAATATAGTTACCTCATTTGCTATCTTCAATTATCCAGAAGAACTTGCTAAAATACTTGCTGTGGGATTTACAAATTCAGTACAAATTCTGGGAAAATTATCTCACTACCTGCCCTATGTTCTGTAAGCTTTTTCTCCTCTGCCGTTGTGACAATTTCTAGTTTTACGTATACATTCTCATTATCTAGTTTCATTTCTCATTAGTTTTCTATGTCATCAGTCTTGGAAGATAACTAGAATATATTTAGCTTTGGACTACACCTACACTGTATTTCACTTTACCTCTTTAGTATTCTTGTGTCCTTGTTCTATAATAATTTATTTATGTGGCTGGACAAATTTTCTCTCTGCTCTCTTTCAGGAAGCTGAATTCAACTTGGTGTTTTTTGTTGTTGTTTGTTGTTTTTTTTTTTTTTTTTGTCATTACCACAGTAAACTTTCCTGATTTGACATCCAGCATATAGATATCTGTGTTCTTTTTCCATTCTCTTCTTATTCTTAGTATCCTTCCTGTTCTCAGACTTCTTTTCCCTAAATATTCCAGTGAATCAGATAGCTCTTTGTCCAAGGTTTTCATTCATTGAGGAATATAGACTCTGGATCATGTCACTTCCTTTGATATGAAGAAAGTCCATTTTCAAGGTTTTCTGTGTGCCTTCATCTGTCAATTTTACTATGAAGTTTCTTTAATTTTTAACACTTTGTTCAAAACAGTCTTAGCTGTAGACTTACATTTCTATTTTTTTTTTAATTTTCTTGAATAGAAATGATGTAACTTCACAATCCAAGATTGTTTTCTACAGTAAGTTTCTGAATTGTCTCATTTCTTGATAAAACCAACTCTAAACAGCATCCTTTTTCTTATTCCAGTGACTATGTAATGAAGAAATCTTATAAGTATCACACCCAAGAAAATGCTTTCCAAGCTGTTTCTACTAACAACTACTGTGGACATTTCTGGGTAATAATTCTCTCTCTAATAACATTAAAGATTTCTTATCCATATCCAAAACACACCAAGAGATTCTCTGCCAGCCTGCTGGCATCAGTCCAGGGGAAGCTGTTTTACCATCTTTGTTTTATGTCCTTGTAAAAAATATGCTGTAGAAGATAAAATGTGAAATAATTTTATTCCTACTTAAGAAATTTTGCCTGAGAGGAATTTATCATTTGTTTTTGGGACACT
This sequence comes from Corapipo altera, assembly GCF_003945725.1. Classification (NCBI taxonomy): domain Eukaryota; kingdom Metazoa; phylum Chordata; class Aves; order Passeriformes; family Pipridae; genus Corapipo; species Corapipo altera. The sequence continues at coordinate 1,475,758 of NW_020884881.1, forward strand.
ATATGGATCTTTTGCCAACTCTGGACTCTGCATCCCCAGGTAAAATGATTAACTTTACATACATCTTAGGTATTTCATGTCTGAAACAGGCTGCTACAGTAGGAGCAGAGAATGTATCTTGCATCTCAAGAATAGTGATGGCAGATATCTGCTTTCTTTCACAGTACTGAAGCAACATGCCAGCTTGAGGCTCAATGCAGTGATGATGAATAACAGTATTGAGGGATACCAAATAACACTGGGTCAGGCAAATCTTAAAATTTTAGTAGGTGTTTGTGTAAAGGATAGAGGCAGAAATTTCCTTTGCAGAATTACAGAACAATTCTGTATCTGACTCTAATGAGCGGGAAGACCAGAACACATTTGGGAGTGAGGGAGAGACAAAACAAATATAAATAACATTGAACTTTATATTGCTGATTGCACAATATTAAGCCCTAACAGCATGTGATGCACTATTTGTTTCTCATCTAATTAAAGGTGAATCAAAACAACAAAAAAAATTTCTTAGTCATCCAAACCCACTCATTTTACACCCAATTAATCTCATTTGGAGTGGAGTCTTGCCATTATTTTTTCTTATGATGTAGTTACACCAGAAGTTTAAGTTGATCTAAGTTCACAACACTAGCACAGAGCTGATCCCTGCCCATACCTGCTAAAACCCAACCACACACTGTCATCTCTTACCTTATGGCCTCATGAGTGCCCATACATTCTGGGAGGACCTCATCCAACTGAAATATCATTCAATAAGTTATGATTAATTCTCAAGTCCCAGACTGAGTACCCACTTGCACACTAGAGCCCGCAACTCCCAGCTGGCACCTGGAAAAGGTGTGGATTACCTTAATTTGGTTTTGCAAATGATTTTTCAGAAAATAATTGCACCTCTGCTATAGTCCTATGTCTAGCCATTAGGTCCAATGTAATATGCTATAAACATGTATGGTGAAGGTTACATTTGCCTAACTGTGATTATGTTGCTTTAAAGGAAGATTCTCTACCACTCAACTTTGTGAGCACACAGATAGTTTAAATACTATAACATCTGAGATACATGAGGGTATTTCTAGGCATTGGTTAAAAAAAAAAGAATCAAACAAAAAACCAATGCCACAACTGAAACATTTAGAAAAGACACTCTGGGTTGCTTTTATCTTCATACTATCTCAGGCCATCTAAATTCATAAACCAAAATAATCTGAGGTGTATAACCATCACTTCCTGCTAAAATATGTTTTGCAGGATGTATATCCTCTGCACCAAGAACAAAATCAAGTAAAAATATATGGACAGGACTAGATAAGGGGTTTTTTTGACTTTTGTTGCCACAGGAGATTGCAGGCAGAAATTTGTTTTCTGGTCTTTTAGAGAGCATTGCAAATTTAGGATATGCTTCTGGAACTGCTACTGACTCCTACAAGAGGTTGATCTTTTCCTTGAACTCTTCAGGTTTTTTCTTTATCAGTTTTTTTCTCTGTCTGTTAGATTCTGGGAAGAAGAATGTCTCCAGAGGCAGGGACAGTTTTCTTTCTTGACTGTTTTTGTTTGGAAAAGTTTTCCTGCAGCAAAGAAAAGAAGAGATTTAGGAGTCAGATATTGCAATATAAAGGATAGAATAAGTCTAGATCTTATATGATCTATCTTTTTTTTTTTTGTACTGAAATATTTCAAACCTAGGAAAGTTTGTTGCTTGCCATAGTTCTGCTACCTTGAAGCAACATTATAAACACTAGGGGTGTTTACTCTCTGTTTAAATACTGGGTGAAGGGAAAGCTCTTGCCACTTCTAAAGAAGGTCATGCCCACTGCTCATAACAATTGAGGACACCTATATGCAAGGAAGGACTTTTCTGCAATGCATATATATGCAAAGTTCTTGTATGAGTAGCATTTGTGCTTGAATGACTTCCTGCCTATCCCTTATTTTAAATGACCTTGTGAAGCATTTTCACTTCCTAAGAAGCTTTACAAACTCTCTGTCAAGGAGCACAGTCAGCACTGACACAGCATGGAGAGCTGTGCTGCAGCTGTGTATGTAGATGTTACCTGAGATTTGTGCAGTAAAGCTATATGGCCACTACAACACAGTGCCCATGGCTCCTCAGTAACTGTTGTTTTGTAAACAGCCACCAAATGAGCTTTCTCTTCCTGCTCTCTGCATTTCTTTAGGTAAATGTAGCTGGCACAGACAGTTTCTTTTTGACTGTGCTTTTGAATGGAGGTATCATAGATATTTGATTTAGGGCAGTATACCTGTGAGTAAATCTTATTTTCATGAATGCCTCAGGACAGTGTAGTACACAAATTGAGTGGACATGCCCTATTTTGGATGGGATGGCCTCAGTGCTGTAAGAGCTGGGACAGATCTGAGCAAGACGTTCTAGTTTTGAGCTGTTTTCAGTTCACTTTGGATATGAGCAGTTTATTATTTGAAATTTCACTCCCTTTAATACATTGTGAGATTTTTTACACATGCATAAAAACCTCCTTGTTGTTCTGGGATTACTGGTGCTTGAAATACAGGGAGGGATGTACCTTCCTGTTACTGCAAAAGAACTGGTAGACTTTATTATAGGAATCTGAGGCATTTCAGAGTTAATTACTGTCAAGAATGTACACGGATCAATAAAGAAATCTTTTTGTTAGAACCATCTTTTTTTTTTCACCTGCATGAGCAAGCCAGAAGTCTGCATTTTCTTATTGCTATCCTGGCTGATGCAGTCACCACTATAATATAACACCTGAGAGTCTGTGAGGATGTTCACGCCTTGAGCATTTGTCATTTTGAGAATAGTTTCTGTTTGGTGGGGCTGGAGGTTCCCTCTGTCTGACCCTACAAGCAACAAGGGGATGTGGAAAGAAATGAACTAAAGATTTACTGTTGCTCTAGTAAGTCAAAGCTCCAGTGGAAAATAATGCAGAAAGGGTAGCTGGAGCTGTCTGATAACTCATACAGATTCATGGGGAGACCGAAGCCAATGAATTTAATCTCTTGGTTCGTGGGTGGTGAGGATCAGGGCCAGGGCAGCATGCAATGGCATGCAGTGTGGCAAGAGGAAGAAGAGAAGGAATATTAATATAGAAGCTATTTTTATCTGAAAATAAGCTGGTTTTGTTTTGGGCTTTTTTTGTTTGTTTGTTTGGGTTTTTTGTGGGGTTTTGGGGTTTTTTGGGGGGGTTTTTGGGAGTTTGGTTTTTTTTTCTTCTTTTGTTTTGTTTTGTTTTTTCTAACCAAGGGTTTACACCTTGTGAGTGCCCAGACAGGCTGAGAGGATGCAAATGCACAAATTCAGTTTGGATGGGTTAAAGTAATTTCATAAGTCATATTGCCATGTTGCTGTCTGCTCTGTGTGCCTCTGTATTTGCCTGTGTTTTGGAAGCACTGTCTTCAATTACGTGCACACACACACTCATACACATGCAAACACTGCAGAGAGAAAAGTTGATTAATTGGAAAAAGGGAAGAAAACAAATAGCTGCCAGTCTTAAATTTGCTAGTCACTGCATTCCTCCTTCTTTCTTGGATGAAGGTCAGGTGCAAGTTATTCTCTAGGCACAAGGGAAGGTGCAAAACTCCAGGCTGCCAAGATTTAAATGTTTGGTGTCATCCTGAGTATATATAGATGCTCAGAGGAGGCAAGCCCCCAGGTCTCCTCTGTTAAATTTCAAGAACTCAGCTAAATTCCATCTCCTTCGTTGCAACCAGAATCACAAAGTAGCCAACCACAGGGGCAAGATTTATGTCAAAGACTCTCAAGGGGACCTAAAGTGGATTAACAACTTAGAAAGATACAGAGGAAGATACAGAGGTGAGTTGTGTGAATAAAGCCTGACTGGCTTATTGACCCCTGCTGCAGTGATACCCCTGGGTTGACATGGAGCAATCCAATAATTTTTGCACCTAGGAAAGAGGAATGCTGTAAAACATTTAAGCAGGTAGTTCAAAAAAGGCTGTAGGTATTGTGGTCCTGAACTTAGAGTTGAAGGAGAGATTTTGATGTTTGAGAGGATGATTCACATATACTTCCCTGAGCAAGCAATAAGTAAAAGGGTATGTTTGTGAAGAAGGTGGCTACCAACCATGAAATTCTCAACACCTCCCCTGCTAGGAATAATTACTATCTAATACCAAGGACACTCCAGAGGTGACATCAGAATAAGGAAGACACTGAAATTTGCTTTCCCTATTCCTTTCTTGTACCATGAAATCATTATGTCCAAAGATGTGTCTGCACCTCTGGCCTGACTGTGAAGAAGACAGTAGCCATGACTCCATTCTGTGCTGAGACTAAGACTGCCTGCAGGTCTTTCAAAAATTAGAGTGGAATAAGCCACGGAGGGAAGTTGGGTGGAAGGACTTGGATTTTGCCTTCTCACCCTGAAGCAGGTGCTTGGCTGCCCAGCTGTGCCCACGCTGATATACTTGTAATTCTGTAGAGGTGAACACTGCTGAAAAACAAAGTGTATCTCAGTCACCGTAGGCTTCCTTCAGAAGTACAGGAAAGAGGCCTTTGCAGGCAGCAACTTATCCAGACTATTTTTTACATCTCCTTTAGACACAAAATTCCCATGTGAGGCACTTGGTTTTTTTCTGAATAGAGCTCCTTGACTATCATTCCAGATGGTGTTCTTGAGAACTAGAGACCTGGAAAAAAGCACGACCAATTTTTGTCTGCTGCATTTCTATGACAAATAACTCTAGGGATGAAACAGAACATTTTACCAGAAATTCATCCTTGTAATCTAAATATTTGGGGCTTTAAAATAAAGGATATATTTAAAAGAAAATGTATTTTCAATTTTTAAGAAAATTTTTCTTCTAAATTAAACTATTCTTAACTAAAATTCAATAAGGTGCTGATGAAAACATAAAGGTGATTTTCTATATGTTCTTCACCCGGGAAATGAATCTACTTTCCAAACTTCCCATCACGGGATAGATTTTATTCTTATCTACATCCACACAGATCTGTTGGTTCATTACTACAGGCATAGCTGCAGATATAGTTTAGCCCTCAGATTTAGAGTTAAGTCAGAGTCAGTTGCAAAGCCATGGTCAAAATCTCCCTTCAATTACCTTCACACAAGTCTTCCCCTTCACAGAATAAATGATTTTTATTGCTTTGTGGGTTTTGCCAAGCCCAAAGCATTATTGTGCTGTGGGTTTTATGCTTTGAAATAGGTTACAGGATAAGAAATCATACATATTCATTTTTTTGAACAGCTTTCTCACCACTTCTGTCTGGAGTCTGCCCATAATCGCATGCTGTCAGGCTCCCTGCCCTTTGCCCTTCTCGTTCAATCAGGGCAGGAAATAAGGTAAAATAATGAAGTAGGGAATTTTAAATATTGATTTCTGTGCATGGGCTACAGATTGTGGTATTGCTCTCAAGAGAAAAAAAATCTCTAAAAGAGGCATTTTCAGCTGATGAAATGGCACAGATACACTATGGAAAAGAGTTGCTTGCCTTGGGTCCCTAGACCAAGGAATATGCTGAAATGCACACTGATTAGAAAAATATAGAATATACAATTGCTCTATATTAAAAGACTTTTCTCAGAAAGAATTTAAAGATTTCCTGATAGAATGCAACAATTAACCTCTAGCCATGCTTTGTATTCAAATACAGATGGAATAGTCTGAAGGACAAGGGAATGGTATTTGAACATACAGAGAAATCTCCCATTGATCTTCTAACCTTTTGGGGATATTTTTCATACATAAGCTCGGAGAAAGTTGCTTTTGAAAGGGAATTGAAAACTCTTGGCTATAATGAAAGGGTTTTTAAACTGCTTTGCTGAAGCCCCTTTCTCCTGGTTAGTTGAGGGTTAACTGTCCATCAGTCATGCTCAAAAGGAGGGCTGCAAGGCACATATCCCATTTACAACACACCCCTGTGAAGTACTGCATAGAAAATGCAAGCCCCACCACAGCAGTCCTCTCTGCTGCTTGCAACATTTTTGTTTGCTGTGATCTGGACTGTTTAAAGCATTTTGCCTAGCTGTGCCCTGCCTTAGACTCTGTCTAACTGACAAGATAAGAGATGGTCATTATTGAGTTGCTGCACAGCTACAGAAAGAAAAGAGAAAAAGTAGGAACTGTTGCAAACCCCAGAAATAACTAAAGTTTCTTAAAAATCAGAGAACTTGAGGGAATTTTCCCCTGAACCTTGAAATATGACTTTCGCTGTATCACAGGCAGAAAGGGAAACCCAGAGGCCTGTGCAGAATTAGATGGAATTGCCTTCAAAAGAGAGGAGTGCGTAAAGTTATTTCTTCTTCCTCTTGATATGCTGTGAGCTATGGACAGATTTTCTTTGTCTTTTTCAGCTTTTGTAAATTCAGACTGACCTTCAAATCTTTTCTTTTTCTTTTGAACTTCGAAAATATCTCCTAACACTCTCTTCTTCCAGACAGTGCAAAAATGATTATAATCCTGCTAAGTCACAGTTAGTTCATGTAGAAGAGTGCTGTCTCTGCCTCTGTCTCTCCATGCTCCTCATTTATTTCCCAGGAATTTTACCTGTATTTAAAACTGTATTAACAAAACCCCCAAAGAGTTTCCAACTATGAGAGAGCTCTTGGCTTGACTGATGTGGTTTCAGACTTAACAGCAGAACAAGTACCTTCTGAACTCAGTTTTGTATCAATTGAAGTTTCACACAATCCTTTGAAGTCTCCAAAGACAACTCACACACTAGCATACTCCATGGCTATGTCTCACGTCAGTGAAATGTATGGAGTGTCCATTTCAAAGAAGTTATCAGTTTCTAAGAACCCATAAAGAGTCACAATGACTACTGTTCTAGATAAATCAATGCTTCAATAAATGGTAAAACAGTAATAGAGAATCCTTGTGTCTGTTAAAGAAAACACAGACTAATGCATTTGCTGCATAGATTCTAACACTGTTACAACAAATTGAGAAGCCATATAGTGATAAGAATAGTCCTTATGAGAGCAGTCTCCTTGGATTCAACGCAATGGTTCACATGAGGAGGAAGAAGAAGGAGGCAGAAGAAGGTAGCTGCTAGAGTTGTTGCTAGATATGTATTCCTGAGTATTCTTTCTGTTAGCTCTGCATGCAAAATCACACTGCAAATGCACTGTAAACTGACTATAGAAACTAGAAAATAGAAATACATATTTAATTAAGAGAGTGACAGTATGTTACTGCTTTAGGTTTCCTTTTTTCTAGTATGCTAACAGAATGCATGAGCTGTCTGAAGTTGTTAGCAGTGGTTGGTATACAGTCCTCACTCCTCAGGCATAACTGTATGAACCCTAAATCAGAAACTGAGTGTACCATGTTAACAGGTATATGGCGTGTTGTACAATAGCATTTTTGTCTTAGGAAGTAGTGATAGATTGAGCAGGGTCTCAATCTGCAGTGCTTTGCTGTTAAAACCTTACTCTGAAAACAAGAGATTTTCTAGGGGTTTTTTTTTTGGTTTTTTGTTTGTTTGTTTGTTTGTTTGTTTGTTGTTGGTTTTGTTTTTTTTTTTTTAATTACAATGAGTACATGTTAATGAGGCCCTGCTGTTTGTGCTTTCCAGAGTGTTGTCAAAAGCAAATGCCAGCAAGAAGACTATGCTCTGGAAAAGTTTCAAAAGTTAATGCCTTCATTTGGCTACAGTTTTCTACAGGCTTAGCATGACTAGTCTTCCCCACTCGTGGGCTGAACTCACAAAATTTTAACCTCCTGTAAAGCCTGCTTTACGCTACTGCAGGCATTGACACTTTCTCTGCAGCACACGTACGTCATTTGCCCTGCATTGCCTAAGGACTATATATTCTCTAATTATCCTATGTTGTGTCTATCTCTCTCTATAGCCTTGACACTTACATGGTTTCAGAGTAATACACTGCAGAATTTCTCATTTCACTACACCTAGAATGCCCTTTCTCCTCTAAAAGTAGTAATAATAATAATAATAAAGCAATAATGATATTATTTATAAATGACAGACTATTTATGACTAATTACTTAATCAAGTGAATGACTAACATCCTAACAATCCTTCCCAATAATTTTTGAGAAGGTAAAAAAACAGCAATATGTCTTCAAAAATGTCTAGAAAAATGAAATATGAAAGTAGTTGCTCCCAGGGCTGAGATGAACTAAACAAAAGAGATTTCACATCAGAATCAGCAATCAATAAACTGCTCTAATCATTAAGAAACACTTATATACATGTAGGGTTGTGTCAGATCATTGTAGAAGTGCAGTAAAAATAAGTAAATGACGCTGGGTTTTTGCATAAAGCTTATTTCAGAGGATTTGTGTTTTGAGAGTCTTTATCAAGACTGATTAAAGCATTGAAGTTCAAATTTGAAGCCCCACTAACATTTGGATGTAAAATATGTGTAATTTACACTTTTCAGATTTTAGTTCCACATTAATCATTGTTAACTTAAATAGTAAAATCTCTTTCTTCCTTAAATGATTGTTACCCTCCTTCTACAAATATGATGGGGAAAGTAAAAAAAAAAAATCACTAGAAAAAGACTATGCAGTTCCACTCTCTGCATTACTGTTATCATTAAAGATGAGGCAGTGCTGTAAAGCAGCTCTGGCACTGCTAAATTACCCACAGGGTAACAGAATAAATGGGGTCCTATCTAGCAAAAATTAGCAGAAAAAGTCACAATAAACTGCTTCCCATATGGAAGGTTATCTTGGGAGTGCTTATTCTCTGCTCTTTTGTGCCAGTTTGGTGCATAAAGTCTCCTCTACTGCATTCTTCATTCTGTTTTTGCTGTGTGGATTTGTAGCAAATCAATACTGATTTAAGAAAAAGACCCTGAATTTTTCGTCAGTGAAACTTCTGGTGTGCATCAAATGAGTGTAGATAGTGTCAAAACCTTTGACTCTGGGAAGTCTTACAGACAGGCAAGAAAGCATTACCTGATACTTTTAAAATAAATCCCTCTGATACTTATTTTTATGCTGGTGATCCTTATGTTGAAGGCAAATCGAGGTTGCTCAGCATGAAAAATGGACATAGATGGGTAGCAGAGTTATAATGGCTGCTACTGTTATTGTTTCTATTTTCTTGTATCCTGGATGAAAAAGTTGGGATTCGTCTCAACAAGATATAGACAATGTGTCTTTCAATAGCTAAGCTAGTTATCAAAAAAATTCCTGTATATACCTTTTCTCCACTGAGAAAGAAAAAGACATTTTATGGTGAAATTTAGCTCCTCAAAAGCAGATGTTGTACTTAGGCCAGGTTAGGTCAGACAATTTGCATAGAAAGTGTCTATTTTTCTACACTGGTTATGAAAAGGAAGGCATCTTGGTCCTTGACATCTGAGAGGTGTGTCATCAAGGGACAAAAGGTTTAATGGAGCCACATCAGCTGCTGGATAGAAAGCACCTACAGCATCAATTCAGACAGTTGGAGTGAATATTGTGTCAATATAAACCACACAAAGAGCTCTTACAATCTCAGTAGCAGCTTCTTTGCCTTTCAGTATGATTTTATTAACAGAACAAAAAGCGTTGGCTTACTCAGTCATTCTCTTGCCTTGCAAGAGAGTTCACCATTGTAACCAGAGATGGCTTATATACAGGTAAGACAGCATAAATGTCTTGGTAAACTCAACAGAACATGCAAGACCATGGTGTTTTTCACCAGTGCAACCTTTTACCAGTGCTATTGTAGTAGGGTGATGGTGGCTTCCAAAAAAATGGGGGAAGACCAGAGCAGTAGAGGGTTTCAAAATTATTTAAGAGGGATTTCTCTGTCTTTATGCCATTCTGTGTTGTAAAAGGACATGAAAAACTACAGATGTGTCATCACCATTTGTAGTTGGTTGTAGTTGGCTTCCTGCCAAACCTCAACAGACTACAGTGAAAAACCTTCCAAAGGAAAAAAAACGGAATAGCAAAAGCTATAGCAAATATATATATATTACATATACCACAGATATATACAGTCAAAATACTATGTATGTATAAACACAGGAACCCCAAACAGCTCCCAAAAAGGGGAAGGGAAAAGGAAAAAAAAGACAAAAAGGGACAAACCCAAAACAGATACACACGATCAAAACCGGGGAACTAGCAAAATAAAGAACTAGCAAAATGAAATCTCACCACTTCCCTAGAGAAAAAGTCGGATCACGCCAGACGTGGCCAGCACCCTCCACCTCCCACGTGGCAAACAAGCCTGAGCAGGCCTCAACTCCCAGATAAGCGAGACCAAGTGTAGGGACCTGCTGCCTCCCAAGTTTGCCAGAGAGAAGAGAGGAAGAGATCTCTCTTTCCGTGTTATTTATAGCTCTGTTTATGTAAAGGGACAGGGTGGAATACTTCCGTGGTTACCAGGAAGGAAGACCTAAGACTCAAAACGATTGCACCATTACAAACATGTTTCAAATCTTTTACAAATCATATATCAAAGCAGCAGAACTCTGTGCTCAAAATGATTATTCTGCCATGGTTGGCTTCTCTGCTGGCTGCCTTGTCCCAGCCTAAAACAAGTTGACTGTGTCCTATCCAGTCCCATGCTGTGTGGTTACACCTTGTTTGTGACAGGTTAAATAAAAGTATGGAGTTGCACTTATGGACAGTGGAACATTCTATGCCTTTGATTGTATAAAAAATTATTTCACTTTGTCAATACATATTAATTTTAGTCTGTATGAATTCTACCAAGACATTTGTCCCCAGTAATACATTTTATCAAAGTATGAATTCTCCAAAGAAATTCTAGTGATTTTTTTTTTCTCAGCAAGACATGTTTTTATATCAGTGAAAGCTTTAACAAGTCACTTTTGTCAGTATAAACCTAGTAATAAAACTACTTTGCAGCAAAAAGGCATCCCTGTATAATGAGCATTCTTAACTACTGCCACCAACATTATAACTTCAAATATGCCTGAAATTCATTAATGGCAGAGTAAATGTACAGTGAGTATAAAATAGAATTTAAGGTACATATTATGGTCCAGGAAAGCTCTCACACTGCAAAGCAGGACTTCTTTGTCCATGTTTATGAACAAGTGGCAATGTTTTTCTGGCCCAATAAGCATCAGAAAATGTTGCTTCAATGATAATAGGGCTTGGAGACTATATGAAGTAGGATATGTGTCTTGTTCTGCAATGGAACATTTTTGTAATGCATAAGGTCCAGAGGAATGGAGACACCTGCCTCAAATCCTAACTCACTGAAGAATATTTCTAATGAAGAAGCTATGAATTGCAGTGAAATAAAAGCCAGCTTTTTATTTGGATGAAGCTACTTTCTGCTATTCAGTGTGAAGTTATTATATGAGGTATCTCAGTTAATATTATTTTCTGATGCCTTTTTCTCTTCACATTTTAATCTCGTAGACAAGTCCTAATTGATTATTAGGAACATTTTGTAAAGCAAGTCCATAACTGGCTCAAAAACTGCAGATGAGAATATTATCATTAACACTGGGTTGTCATATTTAAATAAGCATTTGGGTCAGCGTGTACACTTTGTTTATCATGTTTACAACAAGCTAATGAGGGAAATGCATCCTCTGTTCTTGGTAGAGGTCACTGATTTGCAGGCAGTTCTGGGTTACTGTGAACTTTAAAACCACAGCCACAAATAAATTCAGTTCTTGTAAATGGTAACTGCAGTGGTTAAATTCACTTTGGTTTACCTCAGACATAATTTGATGCCTAAATGTTGTTTCAGTTCCACTTCTCCCTTTGAACACAACATAGAAAGTAATAATGGTGGTTTTCAAGATGTGTGTATCACTTTCTTTCCTGAGTTTCAGCATCGAAACTCTGTTATACAAAGACCAGACAGTTTAATTATTCAGTTCCAATCTACCAAACTTTGACCTCAAACTCTGCCACACTGATGTCATTCTGGAAGAACATTAATTTCTCTCTCTAAAGGTTTGTATAATTTTGTAATGGTACAAAATTCCATCCATGTATTTACGTTGGGTAACAAGTGCTAGGTTTGTCCTGAAGGCAATCTGGTGTCCCGTGGACTCTAGCTAGTCCTACTTCTGCTGGATCTTTCCTGTGAAAAGTGCACACTACTTCTGCAATAGGATGTACAGAAGAAAAGACTTCTTGCCCTATTTGTGCTGAACTTGTTCCTGAGACTTCCAGCAGCAAATAGTGATGTGTAAGAGCACATAAACTTAGAAGAAAACTCTGCTTAAAGAGGAGAATTCTCAAGGGTAGGAGAGAAGAAATGAACCACATTTGGCAAATGAGCATCCCCTAGTAAATGCACTGCAGAGAGAGGCACTTAGCTGGCATACAGCAACTAGTGCAGGGCAAAGAAAGACCTAGAGTGGCAGAGGTATTTATCACTGGCTTTTGGGATGAAGGTTTCTGTGAAATATCCACAGTCCTGACATTTATATTATAGCTTCAAAGAGGTTGTTAAGCTAAACAAATTATTCGCTTTTGAAGATATCCCTCATAAACTGCCTTATTTTTCTCCTCTTGTATGCTATTTTTCTAATTTTTTGGTTTAGCTGAGCTTGTGCTCTGCCAAGTTTTTGAATGAGTCCTCTCAGTCCTCCCTTCTTTGAGCCCAGACGTCCTTAACGATGTTTAACACCAGGAGGCTATTCAAAAAACCTAACAGCAGCATGCTTCATTTTCTTTTATTTTCAGTACATCTCAGATTCCCTTTCAGACTTCACAGAAGTTTGGAGTTATCTCTCGTTTCTTTTCTATGTCATGAAAGAAACACAGAATTAAAAGTGGACTCAGAATAATCCTATTACTTAAGTAAATGCAAATTGTAAACCCTGTATTTATACGCTGCTTTTCCAGCAGCTTTTATATCTAAAATACAGAAGACAATGGGGTCAGTAGAATGCTCATAAATATCTAAATGCTTACTACTTACAATGATTTGAAAAATCTTCAGCTAGAAAATTCTCTTAGCTGTCATTTGGGACCCTTTCCATATCACTGTTAAACTACAAGCTTCATTTTGAACAGAGGCCTATCTTCCCACTACCCGGATTTTTCTGATTAATAGCAGGATAAAGTTCAGAGTGAAGAAAGCAGTGATTGTCTTTGGGCACCCAAAATTGGAATGAAGTTGAGGCAACCGCAGAGTAAAAACACTTATGGTGATGATCAGGTGATGACAATGAGCAAAAGGAGATATAATTGAAGATTATAAAAAGACAAAGGAGTTAGTTAGCCTAGAGGAAGAGACGAAAAGCAGAAACATGGCTGATGCAAGGTGGGGTGGGGACATGGCAATCCTCCATGCTCTTGAAAAAGAATGTGCTGTGAAGAAAGAAAATCTTCCAAACACAAAGCTGTGAATATTTCTACCTCTATTCCCTCCCCCTCTAGTATCTTTTGACTGGGTTCAAAACAGGCTGTATAGGCAATTATTGCTGTATGTAGTTCTTGATATATTGTGTCATTCTTGCATTATTCATTCCATATAGGTCTCAAAATAATCAAAATTCAAAATAATCCTCAAAATAAAGCATTTGTGTCAGAACTTCTGAAGTGCTTATATGTCCTTTTACTTCAACTACTTTTCTTCCTAAACCATGGCAAGTCAGTTTGTCTGGAAGGTGGCTTTTTCGGAAGAGGGGTTGTTTGAACAACAAGAGAGCTGGATGTGGTCAGTATGGTCTTGTGGTTCCTGCTCCCATAGGAGAAAAAGAAAATGGTATATTGACCCTTATTTCCTCTGCAGAACTTGAAGATGCCAGGTCCCAGACAAACAAGAGATGACAGTTCAAGAACTGTTTGGACAATACTCTCAGGCACATGATGTGACTCTTGGGGATAGTCCTGTGCAGGGCCAGGAGCTGGACTTGATGATCTTTGTGGGTCCCTTCCAACTTGACATATTCTGTGATTCTGTGAATACAATTTCATACTGGTTAACTGTTGAACAACTTTCCAATTGATGTTGTAGATAAAGCAATTAGACCAATTCATGGTGGAAAACCACACATCAGGAACAATTACATATTTTGGCTCAGAAATTTCCTAAATCATAAATCACCGGACAAGGGGAAAATCCACTGAAGAGGAGTTACTTTATTTTTATTGTGTTCCTGTATTCGTCTTCTGGCATCAACTATTGCCACTAGGGAGATGAAGTAGGCTGTTGAGCTATATGGTACAGCTCTTTTCATGTACTCGTGTGCATAAGAGTACTGTCTTGCCTTTGGGTGAAGTCACAGCTTCTGTTGAATTGGGAACTCGGTAGGAAATGTCAGTAATGCTGACATTTCGAGAGAAACATCATTTCCCATTTCACATGTCCCAGTGGGAGTAAAAAACGTAAGATTTCCTACAAATATTTTCTTTCTGATTTTGGAAGGAAAAATGCCCTTCAGCAATAACCCTTTAAATATTTACATCCTTTCCCTGTGAAAGAATATTCTGTATTCTTCATTTTCATTGCCTCTGTGTTGCTTCAGATCAACTCCACACCAAAGTAGGTATTTTTATTTTGCTAGGGCAGCTGGTGGTCCAGCCAGTCTTGTATACTGGTTCTTGTTGCTCTGTGTCACAGAGGAATTTGAAAGAATCCCATCAGCAGGCACTGACAGAAGTACATACTCTGGAAAAGCATCTGTCAAGCTTCTCCTCTATGTTATAAATAAGGCCATCCTTGAAAGAATAGGATTTAAGCTTCCTTCAAGATATTTAGAGATAGTTTATAACTTTGGTGTTGTAAGCTGTGCATCTTTGTTAACTGTATATTCAGACCAGCTTTCAGATTTTACTAAGAGCTTAACTTTCTGTTGTTTTCTCTTCACTTCTTGTCTCTTTTGATCTCTTCTTGAATGTTTACTTCCTTTGAATGTCAATATCTACGTCTTTTGTTTCATTCTCATTTGCTTTATCCCTCCTAAGAAATTGCTTGCATGAACAAAATAGAGACAGCAGATATTAGAAATGATGCTTAATGGAAAATCTTTCAAATGAGGAAATATAGTACCGATTAAAACCCAAAGTGTCCCCAAGTAAAGAACCATAGGGATAGTTGGAAGTAGGCAATATTATTCAAGCAAAAGACAGCTTACAGCATCTGTGGAATTATTATTTAAAAGATAAGTGAATTTCTTTAATGCTTATAATAGAGGGTCTATATTATATATATATATTATCTGTTAAACTGAAAACAAAAATTTATTTAAATTTGTTATAGTTATTTCTGAGATTAAATAGCTTTCTTGTACACTGCATTTTTTTTTTTATTAATTAAACAGAGATCAATCTTCTGAGCAGGCTCTGTGTTAGATACATTTTTGAATAGTCATGTCATTCCATACGATGTGTAACTCACATTAGAATTCATAAGTATTATCCATGCAAATACTCATTTCAGGGGAAAGATACACACTGTTCCTATTTTTCTTTTCTGAAAAAAAAAGCCTAGAAGGAAAGGAACTAGAAGAGTTTATTCATTGGTCAATGCTACTACATTTCATAGTATAAATGCTAGAGGGGCATATCAGAGAGGCAATAAATTTATTCATAGTCCTGAAGCTTTTTAGAAAGCATAAAAAGGGAGGAAATTGAGCACAGAGATTGATTTATTCAGAAAAAGGATCAAAGTTAAACCTTATTAACTTAATAATACTCTTGCTCAGAATGCTCTGAAGAAACAGAAAGAGCCAGGACTATATAGACATAGGATTCACTCTCTAAGATGATAAAGAGAAAGGAAGAAGAGAAAATATTCAGAATTAACTCAAAAGAAAAAAACTTTTGTTGATGAGTTTATATGTGATCAAAGCATGTGTTCAGAAGGACAGAAAAATGCCTTCTCTCAAGGGAGAGACACTCATGTGTCTCAATGCCAACAATCATCCTAAACCACCCTAAACACAGAAGCCATCTAATTATGCATATGAATAATATAATCTTCCAGTTGGATGCTTACATTTTAAAATCAAAATCTGAGTTGGGGTATATATCGACTGTGACATAGAAATCATTTTACTCCATGCAGCACAATCATTGGCTCTTCTAAATATAGCAAATACAGATTTTATTATGTAAAGGAATAACATTTCCTAGCTGGGTGCTTATGTCTTAAAACTGAAATCTACATTTTCATGTTTGAAGGTTGACAGCTGCAGAGGCTCTAGGAACTCAGGCTCATACACTTGATACTGAGGCTTTGCACTAAATACTAGTACTGACAAGCTTTTGTGTTTGCACACTATCTCTAATGCTGTCAGTTCAGTCAGCTGCCATGACAAAGCAGCAGTGGCAGGCTGCTGCAAAGCTTCTTTAAAGCCACTACAGATTCCTGGGATGCAGGTGTGGGGGTGGTAGGAAAATGCTGTATGCATGTCTATATCTATATCTGTATACATGGAGTGCACAGTGAAGAATTCTGAAAGAAGCCTGCTGAACAGCTGGTGTGAACTGTTTGTGCGAGCTTCTTCCATAGAATTGATGTATCTCAAATTTTGCAAGGAAAGGAGCTTAATGAGTCAATACATAATTCTGTCTCCCATTTGCAGCTGAAATAAACATGGTACCAAGGATATTTGCAGTTCTGGTGGTTCAGAATTTGAAAATGCCAGGAGAACTATTTCTTATTTGCCTTAAAGGCTTAGGAGGCCCTGTAAGAGGTTGGGAGTGAAATGCAATACTCCCTGGAACATTCTGGTTTGAACCTGTTTTTGTTTATCATTTTGGCTGGCAGCCTGCTGAGAGAGAAACAAAGAGGCTTCCCTGCCTCTTGCATCAGCCTTCTCCTCCCATGTTCATTAATTTACCTTGGCCATAAAGACTCATTCCCAGGCCTCTGTTGTCCTTTATTACCATCGAAGAGCACTAAAAGGTCTGTCAGCTTTCTTGTTATTTTACCTTTTCCTTCTCTTCTCTGCACACTTCATCCTACTCAACCAGACACTTTCAAATTGGAGGACATGAGAAGTGAAATAAATGCCTCCCCATTTTTTCCTCTGTAAAACAACATGCCATTTTAGCAGCCCTACTGAAAAGCTCATGACAGACAATGTGTTGCCTGGATTTGCTGCAGATACTCTTTTGCCCCAGTTGATAGGACTCAATCCAAGCAAGACAGTTCTGCAGAAACCGTAGTAACTAAGAGTTACTGGCCTTTCTTTATGTCCAGTCAAATACAAATCCATTTAAAAGACATCAGCCCTGAAGCTGTGAATCGTTTCTCTGCCAGCCTGGAGGGCAGCATTCATATTGTCTCCCAGGGAGCCCACAGAATGCAAAGAAGAAACTTTTAAACTGTAAACTTTTACCTTCACCTCCAGTTTATCTCTTGTTCTTTGGCATGTACAGGAAAAGCGGAAACATCTCAAAATCATAGAAAGTGATGTTCAGGCTACTGATAAGCTTTCTTTAATTATTTCTGTCATATTTTCCTCATGTTCTCAATGATAGGTTTTGACCCACATTTGGGCTTCAGCAGATTGAAAGACATATAACTAATGGACCATGAAATTGTTGTAGGTGTAATTAAAAAGATATTAAATCAATAAAAATAGATTCATTCAATGACATTTGATACCTTTACCGGTCAACCTGCAAAAGAGGAAACATTCCTGTTTCCTTAACATCTTTTGCTTCTAACCTTGAATACAAAAGTCCAGACTTACATATCTCATCCTCATCACTTCTACAGCTGGATAACAAGAGTTTGTTTGACAAATATTCTCTACTCCTTTGTTTGTATGTGTGAATTGTTTGTAACACACTATTATTTCTATAAATGTGCTTCCTGTTTGCATTTAGAAGGCAAACCATTTTAAGCTTTATCAATTCATCACAAGTTATTTTTTGTGGTTTTCTTCTGAGCATCCTGAGTTTGCTGATGGGATTATGTGATAAATTATGGTATAATTTATCCTGCTAGTTTGAATGGCTGATGATTATATAAAGAACATTGCTCAGACTATCAGTTTTGTTTAATATCTTCTGCTATGTTAACAATGAATTTGAGAGAGCTAGAAAAGGGTTGCCTCTCTTACTCATACCTGCAGCAAGGTCCCTGAGCCCTAGTATAAAGGAAGTGGAAGGATCTTTCCGAGAGAGAAAGCAGTTTTTCTTCTATTTCCCATTAATCTTTCTTTTCACCAATTTTTTTATGCAACAATTTTTATGCTTTTGTTTTTTTTCTGAAGTTTCATATTTATTATCATATCTTTGAACCAGCAGTTCTGGACTTTTTTTTTTTTTTGTCATTCACTTGTGTTTCCTAGATCAAAACCAGTCAAATGTAAATTCTAAATGATGTTTTTAAAGGAAGTCAGCTATGGTCTTCTGAACAGCTGTTTGTATCACCACATATTCAGTAACGTATTTGGAAGTAATGAGCTGCTATTTTGCTGAAATTCTCATAGGAAATGATTCTTAAATGAACAGAGACCTATCACTAGAAATATTCTGTAAGATAAGCATTTCCTTCAAATGGATTATCTAAATTTGGGGATATTTCATTAACTGAAGTAAAAGGTTGAGTAGCAAAATTTGAGTTTTGTAATATGATGTCCATATATACTTTTATACTGAAAAAAACCCCAAACATTGTTTTGTGATTTATTGTGCACAGATGAGCCTTGAGCAGTCGAAGTGTTTGTCATATGTGCCCTCTCTTGCCAACTGACATAAATATCTGTGACAACTAAGTACATGCTTCTATAATGTTTTTGAAAGTAAAAATGACTGTGGATTTTATTGGTAGGTTTTGCAGTCTTGAACTTCTTGGCATAACAGGATAGTTATTTTGTAACTCATTGCTTTCCCTGACTGGAAATTTTCAGAGCTGTCAATTCCAACTTCCATCAGGACTCATTTACTCCTTCCAAGACTTGATCCCCTTGTTTTACCTTCAATGTGTTCCCCTCATGAGGACCCATGTTCATTCTGCATGCACTTCCAAGGGCTAGGAGTCCCTCCTGGGGCTGTTTGTGAGAGACATTCCTTTGCTGTGAGGTTGCTATTCTGGAGGAGGAGACATCACTCTGTCATACCTCTGTGGCTACCAGTGCATTTTTCTCTTTATTCAGGATTTGGGTCTGGGTAAGAGTCTTCCTCTGCACAAAATAAGAGTCTTCAGAAAATAGTTCCGAAGGAGATTTCAAACACTAATCAAAGCATCCAACCAGTAGGAAGGATGGCTAAGTCTATGTAATTTCTGGAAGTGGTATGTCTAACTTGTCCTTAAGTTCTTCTTTTGGAAGAAAAGCAGTGGTATTTGCTGTTGTAATCTGTTGCCTGGACTGTTGTCCTCGTATGCAGCAGCAGTGAAGTGAATAGAAGTGCTTACCCAACCTGAGTAATTTTTCCTTTGTGATTTCAATTAGCAGTACTCTAGCTACAGCTCCTTCTCTTTCTTTTGGTATACACAACCATTAGCTACATCTCACTTAAAGCCCAATTTTTCAAAATATTATTAAGTCCAAAACTTATCCATATCTAACGGCAATACTTCTCTCCTATTTCAGTCATGGATGCTTTAATTTGAATAAGGACTACATGTGCACTAATAGCATAGAGGAAATATGTCTTGTCTGTGACCTGTCAGGAAGTCAAGGAGAGAGATAGTAAGTGGGCTCTCTGCCATGGTGACTCTTACATGGTCACATGAATAACCAACTGAAATATCCATATTACTCATTTATTTCCTCACCTCATTCACTGTAATGAACTGAACTTTAACTGACTTTAAATGCTGATGTTGGACATTTCATCCTTTACCAGCAGTCACTCTTCTCAGAGAAACTCTTTTTTTTCAAATGCAAGTCTTGGATTTCTTGTGGAACCACAGAGAGTAATAGTTCCTCCTCCTTCTCTCAAGCAGTAACTTTTTGGCCTTTTAGCCCTCCTCTTTGGAGGAGGTTGGGGGATGAATACCACAAAGAAACATATAGAAAGACTCTTTGAAATTAAGTTTTCAGGTTTGCTCTGTAATTTTTCGTACACATATTATCAGTTCCCAGCACTGTTTGTAGTATGGGACAGGGTGCAGGAGGTGTGTATAAATAATGATTTGCAAAGATTTTCCAGTTAGAAGTGCTCACCTAATAACACTGAATGTGTTTAATGACTTGAGATCAGAGCAAGGTAGAGAAATTGAGCAAAAGCAGGGATAGATACATCCACAAACCAAAGAGGAGGGCTAAAAGAACAAAAAGCTACTGATCGGGAGAGGAAGGAGAAAGCTGGAGTTCAGGGGGTGGACTTTGATGATCTTAGTGGGTTGCTTCCAACTCAGAATATCCTGTGACTCTGTGAGAAGGACTTGGGGATGCTAATGGGTGAAAAGTCAGATGAGAGCTGGCAATGTGTGCTCACAGACCAGAAAACCGAATGTATCCAGGGCTACTTCAAAAGAAGCATGGCCAGCAGTCCAGGAGGGTGATTCTGCCTCTTTTCTCTGCTCTGGTGAGTGGAGACCCCACCTGGAGTGCTGTATACAGCTCTGGAGTCCTCAGCACAGGACGGACATGAACCTATTTGAGTGGGTCCAGAGGCGGGTCAGAAAAGTGATCAGAGGTCTTGAGCATGTCTCCTACGAAGATAGGCTGAGAGAGCTGGGGTTGTTCAGTATAGAGAATAAAAGGCTCCAGGAAAATTGTGGCCTTTCAATACTTAAATGGAGCTTAAAATACGGGGACAAATTTTTTAGCAGGGCTTTTTGCAACAGGACAACTTATAGTAGTTCTAAATTACAGGACAGTAGATTCAGACCAGATATAAGAAAGAAATTTTTGACAGTGAGGGTGGTGGAACGCTGCCACAGGTTGCCCAGAGAAGGATAGACACCTTGGAAACATTCAAGGTCAGGCTGAATTGGGGTCTGAGCAACCTAAGGTAGTTGAAGATGGATCTGCCCATGACAGGGAGGTTGTTCTAGATCATCTTTAAAGGTCACTTCCAAGCCAAACCTTTCTATGATTCTATAATTTAAAAAGCATTATTGGAGCCTGAAGATAGGATAAACTCAAGGAGACTCAAACTGTTGTTTTCATGACTGTGGTAAACTGTTTCTCACTTTGAAATTGCACTATATAGTTTCTTTTCCTTTTTTTGTACAGAAGGTATAGTTATCTCAGTATCTCCAACTACATGTTTAGTTTTGAAAATTCACAATGAATTTGACAAAGTTTAAGCACTAAGCACACCAGAGGATGCCTCCTTCAAATTCAATACCAGCTGCTGTATACTTGCTGTTTGATATTCTGAAACCAACATAATTTATTATTTTTACTGGATTATTACTTTAGAAGATCTACATTTTTCATTAATCAGTGTTCAAGCAAGACACTAATCGTAAAAGCATCTGATACCAATATAAGAAAAATGGAGAAAAGCACCTCTGCAATAAAGACCTCAAAGTGTTTTGAAATGCAAACAAAACAAACGTAGGAAGAATATACTTGATCTCCTACAAGCATTATCCAGGCAGAGAAATCCAATTGTTCTCACACACTCTGACATGATGAGTTTTAAAACAGTTCAAGAGACTACAGGATAGCTGGACATTTACAGAACATGGTTCTGCAGTCTACAAATAATCATGTTTATTTTCTACCAGTGCTTGACAAGGAATTGAATTAAAACATCATTAGCTTTAATAGAAGGTAAAAGAAATTTTAATTAACAAGAAAATTTGCTATGTGTATTAGAGGAAGACCTGTTGACAGTCCAGCCACTGCCAGTTGGACTATAAAAATTGAATCAGGGCTATCCTCTGGACACAGGCAGTAAAAATCTTCTCAAGCAATCCCCAGACAGTATTAGCCAATGTCATGGATGACACCTCCTTAAACCTGTTCTCATTTGTCACTACTCTTGTGAGCAGTCTGAAGCTCACATTCCTTTAATTTATATTTATACACTCAGTATTTTAATTAGTATTGCAACCACAGGGACAGATAATTCCTGCAGCTATAGATACAAGAAGTCTGATGTGGGGGTGTCTGTCACTCTTCATGGGCTATAGAGCACATCTAACTCTTGGTTTATCTGGTATAATGGCCACCTCAGCTGTTTCTTGCTCTTCGAGTGTGATACTGAAAAATTCTACATTCTAAAGTTGGGTGGAAGCATATTAAATAAGATACTGAGTAATGAGTTTTTAATTTATGTTTCGTGGATGATAGAAAGCTACAGTTCATGTCTAATTATATCTTTATCAACTTTAGCTAAGTCATTAGGTTAACTGTAACCCCCAGGTGATCAGTGCACATAACCAACCACATTGTGTGCAAATAAAGGAGAAAAAAGCAGTATGTTTTTTTTTACAAAAATATTTCAAATATTACATGGCCTCTGATGGCGCAAGGACAAAAGGCTGTCTACCTGGATAGACTTCCAGAGTCTAATTTCGGAATTTTGACAATATATTCTGCAAAATTTTACTGTCTGCACAAGCCTAATTTTTCATTCCTAGTCGTGGTGCCCTTCCAGGATACCCTTCTTTCCTGGATCTCAGAATGTCTCCAGTTTCCTTAATTTCACAGTGCCGAATGTGACTTTGGAGCATGCTTCTGCCTCATTCTTTGGTATGACTCCTGTTCTTTCTTCTTTCCTTAGCTCGTAAGTTCACCTATGATCCAGACCTCATACTGGAAGGATCTTTGGCTACTCCAGTTCTTCAACATGTCCTCTCCCAGCTTTGGCTCTACCCCAGCTCCAGACCAGCTAGGACCATGGTTGGACACCACTGTTTTGCTCCAGTTAAAATTTTGTGACATGTTAAAGGTGGTTAATGGTCATATAACTGACCTTATATTGAAAAGTATTGGGAGTTGTTATTGGCGATGTTTGAACGGGACTGCACGCACATGATTTGGTTTTCGTGATTTCTCCACAGTTTATCTTTTATTAGTGATATTTGGTAAACAGCACCTGGTGTTGTCATTCAGTTGACCAGAATTCCCAGGATTCTTGCTGACCCAATGTCTTGACTCGACACAATCACACCATCATTCTGTGACTGTTTTCAGCCAGGGTAAACCATGCACATTAAATCGCAGGTGCGGCTGAGTCAGCTTGTTCCCACAAGGTGTCACATTGAATCTAGAAGTTACAGGAGCTGCTGTTCCTCCAAGATTCCTAAATTCTGTCTTCAGTTGAAATCATTACAAGATTGTAAGAGCTTGTATTAAAGTCTAATATGTCAGTGTGGATGAAACTTTGGTGTGCAAAAAGGCATTTTGACCTGCCTAGACATGACAGGAAACTAATGCAAGAGCAACCAAATATAAGCTGAGTACCTGTTGAAATTCAATCAAGAAGTATATTTCAATCACATTTTGAGCAACACATATGAACTTTGTGGTTAAAAGTAAAAACAAACTCCTGTTATTAGCTAAACCCATTATTTTCAAATAATTATTAGGATCTATTTTAAATAGTTTAGTTCTATTAAAAAAAAGAAAGTAAGCCCTTCCACCTGAAGCAACAATATATTTTTTTTCAGGAAAGCTTAGTTTGCAGTCTGAGATTTGCAAAGTGGTGGGTAGAGGAACACCATTTACAATAATGGAAAACTAAAATAATCATTCCTTGGCTAAAGAAGTTATTACTGTAACTTCAGACATTCAGCCATGTAAACTGAGATAACAAGGGTACAAATAACAATCTCCTCAGGATTTTCTGAAAATGCATATATTGTGTAGAGGATTCTACCATTAGCTCTATGAAGATATTCATCTGGATCTTTATCACAAAACTTCAGGTTGATAAAATTGCTTATGCACTAATGATTCAACCCTAAACTGCAATCTCAGCACGTACTCTAAGTGAAGAATAGCTGGGTTTGTGATGTGACTGGAAGAAGTCCAAAGAAATCTGCGGTTCCTCAGGATGTGATGTCTGGCATTCAGCATACCTTGTGTCTCTAGTGAACAAATAATACCCCAGTAAGGTGGAAGGCAAAGCTCCACTCCAGACATAACCCTTTCTTAATAAATACTAAACTCTGCTGTATTATTAAGTGATGATTTATGAGAAGTTTTAATGTCAGAACAGGTAAATTCCCACCAAAAGAAACAGAATCCTTCCAAAGAAGGAAGAGAGTAACAAGAGCGTGGGTATATTCAAAGGGGAGATAGTCCTGCATGGAGGGGCAGTTGAGCTGAGCTGAACCACTCAAGGGCTGCAGGCTGGGTCTGGTTGGGAGAAGAGACAATAACTGGAGTGATGAGTAAGAGGGAAAAGCATGAAGATGGTTGCACAGGAATGAGTTGAAAGGATGGCGGAAGAGGACTCTGCTGGGAACAGCCTGGGAGGGGCCTATGGTCAATGAAGAACATGGTCTCCCAGTGCCTGGAAAAGGACCCGTAGTTCCACAAACCCACAGAATCACAGAATTATTAGTGTTGGAAGGGATCTCTGGAGATCACCCAGTCCAACTCCCCTGCCAAGGCAGGGACACCTAGAGTAGATGACACAGGAATGCCTCCAGGTGGCTTTTCAATGTCTGCAGAGAGGGAGGCTCTATGACATCTCTGGGCATCCTGTTCCAGGGCTCTACCACCCTCAATGTAAAGAAGTTTTTCCTCATGTTGAGGTGAAACTTCCTGGGTTTTAGTTTATGGCTATTGCTTCTCATCTTGCTGCTGGGCACCACCAAAAAGAGTCTGACACCATCCTTTTGGGACCTGCCTTTGAGATATTTATATGCATTAATGAGATTCCCTCTCAGTCTTCTCTAAACAGGCCCAGCTCCTGCAGTGTCTCCTCATGAGAGCGATGCTCCAGTCCCTTAATCATCTTTGTGGCCCTCTGCTGGACCCTCTCCAGTAGCTCCTTGTCTTTCTTGAACTGAGGAACCCAGAGCTTGGCACAATACTCCAGATGTGGCCTCACTGGGGCTGAGTAGAGAGGGAAAATCACCTCCCTTGACCTGCTCAGGTTACCACTGGTCCTCCTGGATGCAAAGGTACACTTCTGACTCATAGTCAGTTTGTCGTGCAAGATTCCCAGGTCCTTCTCTACAAAGCTACTCTCTAGTGGGTCAGCTCCAACCTCTAATAGTACTTGGGATTATTCCTCTCCAGGTGCACTACTCTACATTCACCTCTGTTGAACCTCATTAGGTATCTCTCTGCCCAGTTCCCAGCCTACCATGGTCTGTGCCCTATGTTATGCTTTTGGGTTTGTTTTTTTTGTTAATTCCCGGGTTTTATTTGTTTTATTTTTGTTGTGGGGGCTTTTGTTTTGTTTTACTTCATTGGATTTTTTTCCTTTTTTTTTAAAGGAAACTAGAAGCACACAAAAAAATTCTAAAGTCACTGTAAAAGTTCATCAAAATTAAGTGATAAGAATTTAGGAAATGCCTTTGGGGGTGTCTGGGTACGTGTACAATGGTCCCAGGGTGGACATGCAACAAGATTACAGAGGAATGGTAATTTTCCAGGATATGATTAACAACATAATGTTGTTAACATAACTGCTGATCCTTCAAAACCAAAATGGTTTGCAGATCTCTATCAGACTAATGGGGTTAAGTTAAAATACAGTTAGAAAGGTTTCCTGCCCTTTACACTGACAGACTAATAGGATCCTGGGATCAAACCCTGAAGCATGTGAAGATGGCCAGCTGTGCGACTTGTCTTGGCCCTGCATGCCCAGGTCTTCTCATGTCTGTCATTTCCTCATTTGTTCATGCCAGAATCAGGGTTCCCACGTCTCTTCTTCAGTGCAACCTGAGCCCCCACTCACAAACCCTTTATTTGAAATGGGAAGGTGTAGGAGTATCTCTGTTATGTAAACAAGACTAACTGCTCCAGCTCTCAGTGCAGATGTGTCCAGGGATGGCCTTGGGATCTCTCTTGGGATCAATGTATTTTCAAATGTGTTTAACATTAAATGCTTTTCTTGCCCCTTAGATTTTCTCATTCATTGGAATTTTGAAAATTCAAGTATTTTAAAAAGGCTGACCCTTAACCAGCTCCAACCATGACAGTCTTAAATTACTTCAAACTTCACTATTCTTTTCAGCTTTATCCAGTGCACAGGATAGGTGGTAACCACTCAATTAAGTAGTACTTGATACTTGTTTTATCTTTAGTTATTTAGTTTATGACCCCTTGGGTATTTATTGCATACCGCTGTGAATAGAGAATTAGTACGGCCAGGGTCTTTTCATTACTAAATTTAAATGTTTCACAGAAACTAAAGAGTGATTTTTTTATTATGTAAACATTTAATAGTTGATACCAGTATGGTCATTTCCTGGTTTTCATGTGCTTTACTTTGTAATCCTTTCTTAAACTATCTAGTGCATGTGCTTCAGAATCCAAGTGTAGATTAGATTCATTCATCATGTTTTGAAAAATTTCATTAGAGAAGACCATTCAGCATAAAATAATAAACCACCTAAACTTTCTGCTACATAAGTATAGATCAAATAGTGCTAAAAATCAGAATATTTTCAAGCAAAAGAAAACACAAGTGCTAACTGGGTGTAGAATATACCTACATTGTACAAACCAGTCCCCCAATAGACATTATAAAAGGTTTAGGAATTTTCCTTTTCTCCTTTTTGTCCCCTTCACTGTACTGTAAAAAGTAAACAGGCTTTAAGGTCCAGGAGGGCCAGCCCATAACTCAAAAGTTGATATAACTCTACTGAGATTGATTTACATCTCTGTGTAGAGGCAATGTTAGGTACTGTATCTTAAAAGGAAGGTGATTGTCCTTGAAGGAACTTTCTACACAGCAATGCAACAAAAAGTAGACACATAAAAAGACCTTTACAACCAAAGGGACTTGAAACAATGATCACTCATTAAAAGGATTTTATTAATTTTTTAATGTTGGGTTTTTTTGTTTTTCTTTTCTTTTTTTTTTTTTTGGTGTGTGTGGGCTTTTTAGTAATTTGTTTGTTTGTTTGTTTGTTGTTTGTTTTTTCCCCAGACTCTCAAATGGGCAGATTGTGCCTATAGATACCCAAATACACCTCAATGTCTTTTTTTCAGATATGATGAAATCTGCTACTGTCATTGGTTTCTAATTTCAGCATTACTGAAGTTCAGCATCCCTCTGATGCAGTCATCTGTGTCTTCCGATTCATCTTTGTGTTATGTGGTGAGGTAAGAATGGCTGCCTATAAGCATCCAGCCATTCTATTCTTGCAACTACTAGTTAGTTCCTGTACCTGTTCTCCAATGTGATTATTTTCTTGCTTTTATTTCTAAACTATGGTTGCAACTTTTAGATAAAAAAATAATTACTTCAGCATGATAATCCTGTTTTTTAGCAGTTTTTAGAATATTAGAATGAATATTTTTTTAGTACAGCCCTTTATATGTGTACATTTACTTACTGCAGCATACAAATTAGTTAACTGAAAGAATCTGAGTGTTTGAAGTCAAAAACTGATCGCTATGTATGATTAGTTCACATTTTTCTCCCCTGTATATTATTTGCATTCATCTTCACTAAGATTCTTTTGCTAATGTTTTTCATGAAATATAGTTAAATCTTTCTGATATACTTCTTTTTTCCTGTTAGACTTGCCTCGTTAGACTCAGCCTCAATAATTTTGCATTTTCTTTCTCTCTTCCACTTCTTTATTCACCTGCTCTTCCAGGTCAGCAGTAAACATTCCTCCAAGACCCACAGGGCATCTGCATTTTAACCTCTTGCTTTCTCCTGACCTACCATTGATCTTTTTGTGTCACCTCATATCTGCAGCATCTTTCCTGCTATGTCCCAAGTAGCACGTTCATTAAGCTACATAGGCTACTGAACATGCAATGTGCTTTGCAGTGTATAGCCCTAGAGACCATGACATCCAGATTTGGAAGAAGCAGATCTCCAAGGCCCACATGTTTCTGAATTTAAGAGAGGATAAAGTGAGGGCAAACACAGTGCAAAAAGGAGTTACACAGTTCTCTGCAAAAGCAAATAAACACACACACACGCACACACACACACACACACACGCACACACACACGCACACACACACACACACACACACGTACACACTCTCTCATGCAAAACCACTCCAGTTCCTGACTGGCATGATTCCTCTTAAGCTAAGCAGCTTCTAAAACTGTCAGGAACTCATTAAAATCCAGGTACTGTGACAGTGAGAAGTGATAGAGGTAAGCACAGCAAGGGGTAAGAGCTCAGATAAATGAGCTCACAGGTGGCCAAAGTATGGACTATAATAGGCCTCTGAGAGAGTGAGATGTGACCTCTGAAATAAACTCTTGTAGTAAAAAAGGAGAGGCAAGGTTGGTATAAATATATGTATAACATTTGACTTGAAAGAATGTTTTGTCAGCACTGCATTTTAATCTCTGTTTCAGCTATTCAGTGTTTCTTTGGAATTTTTTTGACAATAGATGGTTTGTTTTAAATTTCTGAATACTTTTTCCTATAAAACTTTTGCACTTTCAATTAAGGAGAGAATTTAAATTGCTGACAATTAGCTTAATTGAAGTGAAAACCTGAGAAGATCCTAGGAGTAGAGAATTTCCCTGGTGAGCCTTGTGAAACACAGCTGGGTTTAAAAGACAGGATTAGAAGCAAGTATTCAAAATATCCAGGAAATGTGACTGACAAGGAAACTTCGGCAGCCCAGCAGGACAAAATTTTGCAGAGGTTACAGCTCACATTTTAAAGTGCTGCAAATCTTTGAAACCTGTTCAAATTAGGCTTATCAAAACTAAAGGAGAAGTCTTCATTAGGAAGAAGAAGTGAGTCTATCCTGCGAAGGCTGAAAGGGAACTCATACCTGTGAAGGGAAGAATAGTGTGGAAAAATGCCAAATCTCTAAGTTTTGCAGACCTAAATATGATCACATTTTTATTTTTGCATTCACATTCTCCCTTAAAGAAAGGTGATGTTACAGAAAGCAGACTAAATGGCTGAATGGACAAAGAAACTTTCAAAAGGATTTCAGCTTAGGTGATCAATAAGAAAATGAAACCAGCAAATGGTTTGGGGTGAAAAGGAGTCAAAATAGGCTCAGGAGGCACACGAAAGTGCTTGTCACAAAAGCATTTATTGAACTGCAAAAGTTGTGTTCTCGTTGTTGCTGTACAGCCAGCCAGCCTTTGCAGAATGGTTAAAAAAACCAGAAAATTGGGTGTCTAGAAGCAGTCTATAAGCAGAAGCCACTTCATGGGCTCTTTGAAGAAGTAACACTTCTGTGTTGCTGACATGTGATGACAGCTATACCAAGATCAGAAAGTACACTGAAATCAAAAATCTACCCACAATGGTGGGCAGTAGAGACTGACCATGAGGAAGCAACTAAATATTTTCTATTTCTTGGTATATTTATTCTTTTCTCCACTATTTGAGATATAGAAGAAGGCATTTCTGAGTTGAAATTCAGCTTTTTAACACTCCTAGAGATTTTCAAGTGAGTGAGTAGAGCATGCATTTTTTCATTGTGGTTTTTTTCGGGTTGTTTCAGTCTCAGAGTGACTTACAGGAGAAGTATTCTTCCTTGCTCTAGAGTTAAAACAAAGCAATTGTGAATTGTTGGCTTGACTTTTCCTTTAAAAGCACTTGAGAATGCTGTTCAAGCCAGGTTCATCAAGAACAAGATGTAAGTAGATTTTCTGCAGCTAACCTTTGGCAGAAAATGAAATTAATGTTGAGGGCCAACAGTTAAAAGGTGAGCTGGGCTGTTACTTAACAATGCAGCAATTTCTCCTCATTTTCACTGGTTCATCTACCAAGAAGTAAAACTTTATTGAAATGTAAAAGAGAGGACTCTGGCTGATGTGGTGTTGCAGATGGATTTGGGACATACAGACAATAGTACTTAGCCTTACAATTCAAAATAAAATCTCTTTGGAGTTGAAGGTTTAGAAATAAATGAGAGCAGTTTCAGGCAGGGAAGGGGATGCAAGTTAACGTATGAAAAGTGAGGCAAGGCAAACCAGATTCATTATTTCCATAAAAGCTGGAGGTATGGTGGGTCTACACAATCCCTGTATGTCCTTTTGGTCGGGAACTGGAGTTACCTAGTATTGTCAAGCACACACTTAACAAGGAAGTGGTACATGGCAGATAATGAGAGTGACAAGGAACACAACTTTTGCTGCTTATAGTGTATGTTAATCTCCTTTATGGTGGAGTGATTATGAAACAGTGTTATAAGACTAGGTTAGATTTGCTAAGTTTGATGAGGTTTTACTTTCTGCTCCTCATGGTGCTGCTTGTGCCTTAACGAAGTATGAGATGCAGGGTACCAGAGTGGCTGTGGTACAGAATAAGGCTAATGTGTCACATAGTTGTTAATTTATGATCTGTCTTTGAACAAATTTAAGAATGTTCTCTATAGAAGTAGATTTTTCAGATTTCAGTAATATTTCTGTAGCTGAAAAATAATCTGTGTTTGAAAACAGGGAGGTCATCTCTCCAGAACAGAGAAGGAATGAAAAAACCCTGACCCACGATCATTTTCTACTCCCAAGTATGATGTCATTCAAGTTGATTAATGCAAGCATTGTAGTTCACTGCGTAGAGCTTTGTCATTCAGGCAAGCTGCCTTGTTTTGTTGTTGATTGTGCTATTTTGTTTTGTTTATTTTAACTTGATGCCAAGGCTACTAGGCAGATGGTCAAATGACAATACTAACATACCATTGCTCTGAAAAGTCAGTGAGAATTAATTACAGAAGTTTTCTTTGGTTAGGCTATACAAATACAGACTATGTTTCTTGATATGTCTGGTGCAAGACTTGTGTATCTGCTTGAATTATTATATTTTGTGTTGATCTTCCCTAAATACAAACCTACAGGTGCTCTTTTTATAAAGTGTTTTTGTTTTTGACAGACATTTCATACAAAAAGCAATGAGAATGGCCTCTCTAGAAAAATCCTGATATACAAAGACACTTGTTTTGATCTCTGCATGAGACTATATAAATTGTTCAGACTTTTCTAAAGGTTCTTGTGTCTAACCATTATGTCATCTTTTGTCTTCTATAAACTCTGTATCTCATCTATTTCCCTTGCTCTGTTTTGTGGGCTCTGAAGACATGATAGTTTTCAGAAGAGAAACAATACTAATGGAAAGAAATTTGTGGCTCTATAATGTCCATCTGTATCTATTGCGTTAACCTTCATATGTGCCACAGCATGCCCTAAAATTAATGTCACCTGCAATGTTTTTCTAAACATTAGACTGGGTGAATTTTTGTGTGTAGGCACAGTGTGATCCATCTGGAACACCTCCAAGGGAATTGATGTTTCTTGGTGTGAGGAATTCTCTATTTCAGAGACAAGATGGATTAGCTAAACTTGCACAGGTTTGGCTCATTCCATGAAAAAAAGTGAGTGGACAGTAGATATCAACTATGCTATATTTAGTGACAGGGTTTCATGAGCCAACTTCTATTTATGCAAAATTTTGTAAACGGTTTACCTTTCACTTCAACTGTAGGTATGAAAGGGAATCAACAAAACCCATGAAAAATTATAGATTGCAAAAAAATAAAAATCAGAGGGATACTTGTTACCAAGGTATATGAAATATTACCTCAAGTCAGCAACTGTCAACCTTTCTCAATATCAGAGAAGTAAGACAAGATGTCATGAAGGCTGCTTCCAATCTTAGCAAGAAATTTTTATACCTTACAATGTCTTAAAATGGAACTGAGGTTTAAAGACATCAAAAGGAGTAGGAAATAAGAATTAATTAAAATTTGGTCCTTTTAGTTTTCTTTTTTTTTCCCCAATATTTTACTTGTAGTAGTATTTCATATCTCACACTGGGATTGTAATACATATGCTGAGCATAACATTATGGACTTCATATTATTTAATGTGCCAGAGTGCTGCATCAAAGCATAATATGTCACTTAAATGCCTACATGTCCAACTCCTTTATTTATTAATTCTGTTAACTGCAGTGTGGAAGTGTTATGTATATTTTACTGGCAGCTTTTCACCACGGAGCATCTGAAGACTGTACATACTCACAAACATAATATTAGTTACCCGGTGGCAGAGTGCAGAGTACAGACTACATAGTGTAGCAGAAAACATTCAGGTGAAACTTTCTCATTGTATTTATACTAGGTTTATGTGTCAGGCTGGCTTCTGTTACAAGAAAAATAATTCATGTAATCATCAGTTCCTGCTGAAAAAAAAAAGTTAAAAGATATTTTACAGGGACAGGGTGCTAGGTCTTGAGAATTTTGGTGGAAGAGAATGGATTTGACAACAATAGACCAGACAGGATATGTGCAGTTGTGCTGGGCTTACATGGCAGGGAGCAGGGAGGCTGCAGGGGAGGCCAGAAACTGCCTCCCTGTCAGACAGAGACAGTTCCAGCTGGCTCCAAGATGGACCCTCCACTGGCCAAGGCCAAGCCCATCAGACATGGTGGTAGTTTCTCTGTAATGTATTTAAAAAAGGATAAAAAAGGCTACTCAACACCCTGTGGGAGAAAGGAGTGAGAATATGTGAGAGACACCAAGGTCAGTGTGTCTGCTCTCTGCAGGCACCAAGGTCAGTGGAGAAGGAGGGGTTAGAAATGCTCCAGACACTGGATCAGAGATTCCCCTGCAGCCTGTGGTGGAGACCATGGTGAGGCAGCTGCACCTCTGCAGCCCATGGAGGTCCATGTGGGAGCAGAGATCCAACTGCAGCCTGGGGAGGACCCCACAGCAGAGCAGGCGGATGAGCCCTGCAGGAAACTGCAGTACAGGAGAGCCTGTGCTAGACCAGGCTCCTGACAGGACCTGTGACCCCATGGAGAGAGGAGCCCACCCTGGAGCAGGTTTGCTGGCAGAATTTGAGAGCCCACAGGGGATACCCTGCAGGCTGGTGCAACCTGTTCCTGAAGAACTGCACCCCATGGAAGGAACCCATGCTTGAACAGTTTGTGAAGGACTGAATCCTGTGGGAGGGAACCCACATTAGAGCAGGGGAATGAGGAGAAACGAGTTGCAGAAACAAAGTGTTATGAACTGATTACAACCTGCATTCTCAGTCCTCCTCCGTGGTTCAAAGGGTGAAGGAAACAGAGGAGTTGGGAGTGACGGTGCTCTTGGATTTGTTCTTATTTCTCATTACCCTACTCTGATTCATTGGCAATAAACTAAATTAATTTTCCTATGTCAAGTCTGTTTTGACCATGATGATAATTGCTGAATGATCTCTCCCTCTCATTACCTTGACTCAGAGTTTTTTGTCATGTTTTCCTCACTTTGTCCTGTTGAAAAGCAGAAGTGATAGAGTGGCTTGGTGGGCACCTAGGGCCTGCCAAAGTCAATCCAACACAGCAGTTAGGTGTTTTATAGTGCCGCACGCTGTCTTCAGTGTACCTAATGGTAGGAGCAGCTCTACCCTCTGAGCAAAACTGAGCACTACAGTGCCTGGAAATGTCTGAGTTGGTGCAGAATGCACTGCACTGTCTCACTCTCTAATGAAGAGTTTGCTAGACATACCTTTTCTGTTGTAAAACGAGTGGAATTTAGAACGTATTACCCAGTTATACTTCAGTGAAACTATTTGCTTCATTGCCTCCTGGATGAATATATTTTCCCTGTGGTAGTTTCCAGAGCCCTGATTCTGACTAAGAGACTGTTGTATTACACTGTGTTATGTAGGGTGACATTTCCCACTGAGAGAAGGTGACATTTAAAGATCCCAGTCCTGCAGAAATTTACACTTGTGCTTGTTTTGTAGACCACTTAAGTGAGACTAACTTTGTGAAGTTAAAAAGGTGGAGCAGGCCCTGAGGAACAGAGTCTACTTCAGTAATTACTGAATAAAAGTTCAAAAGATGCAATAGCGAGTAACTGAGAGCAACAGATTGTGGGTAGTGGTGACATAACTGTGCTGTGCCTGACTAGTTCAAGAAGCATTTGGATGATACTCTCAAGCACATGGTATGACCTCTTAGGGATGGTCCTGTGCATGGCTAAGGGTTGGACTCAGTAATCCATGTGGGTCCCTTCCAACTCAGCATATTCTGTGATTCTGTGACTGATCTCAAAGTTTCAGAAACCCATGCAAAATACTACTGAGAGAGGGCTCCAGTTGTGGGTTGGTAAGCAGTGTTGTAACTGTAGCAGGGCAGTACTTGAGAATCACTGCAAGAAATGCAAGCAATTCTAATGATACAAAAGTCCAAAATTACAGAAGTTGCCTAATGCTACTGAGACCTTGGGAATGATACAGATTTTCCTGCGAAGATGCCACCAAGACCTTTTCTGCACCATCATTTTATAATGGATTTTCCATAATTAGAAAAAGCTACCACAGAAAAGTTTTTAAAGCTTTTTCAAAATACTTGAATATATACTGTTTATCCTGCACCTCTGTCAGTGTCCCTTACAATTTTAATCAGTCACACTAGACATGAGAAAGAGGTAGAAACTTTCTCTACTAATACATTTTGACAGCTTGAAATATGTAATTTTTCTTCATATATGTAGGTGCTAACATCTCATGTATGTTACCTTAGTATCTACTAAACCCAGAAAAGAGAAGGATTTTCATATTTGCAAAGATTTGATACATCTGTGATTAGCCCTGATAGTTCATGGTATACCAGATGTGAAGTCTGTCCTCTCTCCAAATCTTTCCTATTGCCTATGTTGCAATGTCTGCTAGTAATCTGTAATTAAAGGAGTTACTAAGAGTATTTGGGTAGTAGTTTTAAAACCAGAGAGTGGCTTGAAAAGTGTCATCACGGTGCTTCTGTGCTCTCTATCCAGGATTAAGGAACTGAAGCAAACGACTGAGTCTTCATTTCTTCCTGAGGTGTTTTCTGAACTGTAAAATTGATGCAGCTATCAGCTCTATGCGTTACACTAGACGTGATGAGGCTGATCCATCTTCCATCAAGTCTTGGTTTAGGGTACACAAGTGTGACTGTAAGTCAGCTTCTTCCCATTGTTTAGAGGGAGGGTAGGATCTCACTCCAAATGGGTAGTGGTCATGTCAGGAAGTTACACCATTTACCTGTGACCTGAACAGAATGGAGATAGTGTCACCCATTCTAGATCTAGAGGATATCCCAGACAGATATGTCAGAGAAACCATTTAACCATGTTGAAGCTGTTCAAAACACTCTAGTACTTCCAATGAATGTGTTGAAACAGCACTTCACAGAACTGACATTGCCAAATATGTGGACAAGCAAGTATTTCGAAAAGCATGCAGCAGCTTAATATAGTTCCAGAATCAATAACTATTCCTATATTTGTAGCCAGTTCCAGCACCTCTACCGTTGAAGAGGTAAATATCAATCAGGTAAAAATGCAATTCTCTTTCATTTGATAAAGAGCCCTACATCATGTATACCTTAAACCAATGCCTCCTTGGGCTGCTCAAGGTGAAATCATAAACAGTATGACTTTTCCATGGATTTAGTGAGCACATGAAAGCTAACACACCTGATTCGTGTGGAATCATACTTGAGACTTCTGCAAGCAAAAACTTTCACATGGTGCCCTATTAATAATATTACTGTTAATCTAATGTAACTGCAGTGGCAAGTAGGAACATCAAAAATGTTCCTGGGTATTTGTTTATGTAAATACAATTAATGCAAGATCAGCTTAAATACTTCGGGGGAAGACTAGTAGCATTCAGACTGCTACTAGGTAGCAGGTAAATGTGTAATCAGTTTGTATTGCATCTGTACTCATACCAAGACTTTATAGCAGTGACAGGGATGTCAAGACAAAATAAAAACCTCAAAACTGGATGGTGAAGGCAAGCGCATTTTTTTTTTAATTATCTTTAATATTTGTTATGCAGTGTTTTTGTAGAAAGGATTATTGGAAAGAGAATTCTAAAGGAGCAACTGCCAAGTTTGGTCTCTGTCATGCTTCCTGGAGTTGATTATTGGCCCCTCAGTATTCAATATTTGTGTTAATTGGTGACATTCTGGAAGAAATAAATACTAATTGGCTTTCTTTTCTCATTCTAGGGTGTGTATTAGGATATAAAGAAAAGACATTTCATTAATTATATTTTGACTTCATCCTCATCACTGCATGCTGGCACTCCGAAATTCCCTGAAAGTTCTGATTATGCAAAAAAGTTGACCATACACGTAAGAAATTTTTGCATGTCATTGGCATGTAATGGATCATACGAATCACATCTGGTTGCCTATATGGCACTGAAAATTACTTGGTGATTTATTTTAGTAATATTTACTCTTTTTTTACTGTGAGGTCATATATTTGCAGGAAAGAAGACTTCCCTCATGCAGCAGATAGTAAAATACCAGCTGAAATCACTAGTGAAAGCTTGTAAAATTTGTGTTGGATTAACTTCTTATCAAGAACAGTATAAGAAGGATTTTCTTAGGTTGGGTAAGCATTCCTTCTGACCCAGTGATTATTCACTGTCTATGACTTTTCTCTGAGCAAAGAACTAACATGAGTTTGAAAAAACATGTTAAGCCTCAAATAGACGTGGGTTCAAACATCACAATTCTGAAATATATCAAAGGAAATACCACTGACACATCACTTCCTAAGTCATTGTTTAATTTAACACAGTTTGAAGACAGATATCTAAAAAGTGCTAGTGTGGACACTGTTCCTAGAAAGCATCCAGTGAATAGGTTTTGATAAGGACAGTCTGCCTAGTCACTTCCCAATGAGATATGGCACTTTTCTGTGTCTTACTTTCAGAACTTATGAAGAACCACGGCTTTAGTTTATTCCACGCTAAAATAAGCAGCCTATATGCATGGCATTTGCAATTCTTTCTGAAGCTTTTGCTGAGCTCTTATATATGCTGCTTTTTACAACTCTATTAGGCCTTTTGAAGGTACATAATATAGAACGAACTATAGCAGTAGCATGAGTCAGCTGTGGTGATGTATTTGAAGCAAAGATTTGTTGACAACCAGAACAAATGGCCACATCAGTCTTGCCATTTTATATAAACCCAACAGCATTTAGTTCCAAAGCCTTAGAAATTGGGCAAGGGCAAGTACACTGGTTGTCGTGACCACCATTTCAGACAATGTTTGTTTTTCCCTGACAGATACTGGTAAAGCGTCAGGAGACCATCTTATTAACATTAATTTTAATAGCTGTGCACGTCTTAGCACACCTTATGCAGTGTTGTAGAGACCAGGGATTGTGTGCTGAGTTCAATCCTGCTCTTGTCAAAACCTGTGTAAGAAATGGATGGCTTTGGAGATTGACACACAATTAAAGATCAAATGGAATATGCAGGAATACCTCTAAAATATCATAACAGGAAATGGAGGAGGGAAGGAAAGGGAGAAACAATGGTTTAGCTTCCCAACTAATTCTAGTCAGTGGTCACAACAGCAGGAGTTTGGCTTCAGACATGAATAAGTGGCTTATTGACATCTGAATGGTTTATTTTTCTTGCTTCTGAACTTGTAGAGAGAAAGAAGGATAAAAGTGGGACAGGAAAAAAAAAATTGCCAGAGGAATTACTTGTTAAGGGGAAGGAGGAAGGAAATTTAGATTTTACAGATAAACATGGACAGGGAGAGGGAGAGAGAGGGAGATGTTCATTTGCTGCATCAGCTCATCAGCTGCTTGAACCAATGCAGGAAGAGGTACTTGGAGACTGACAACTGGAGGCAAAGATTTAGAATTAATTCTGTGCTCTCCTTACCAATAAATGTAAACACCTTTCTCTCAGAAAAGAGAGCATTTGTAAGGTATATTCTTCTACTTTGCTCGTTGTTTAATAAGTCACTGGCATGTACTGACATCATGATGACGTGACTTGAAATTGCCACAGGAGATCATCCTCTTTGCTTCCTCTGAAGGGTATTTTGAATGTAGAATTCTATTATTATTATTATTATTTGTCTTATATTTGTAATGATGCTTGCATTTTGAAAACTTTCCTAGGAACTTCCTCCTATACCAGTTGTGGTGCTTTTTTTGTTTGATGGATTGTTAATTTTATATATCTTTCTTCCTTTATACTGTTAAAGAAGAGGTAAGCTTTAAAGCCAGGTGGATATCTGAGGACTAATTATTTGGAAGAAGTTCCCCTTCTTGGTGGTATTTATAAGAATGTTTAGAAGTTGTATTTTCTGAATTATTCTTACTTGAAAAATTCTCCAAGTACAGTAGAGCTTACAACATTATCGCTATAGTTAAGGGGTAACTCAGCAGTTCTCCAGATGAAATTCTTAATTCCTAATGAGCTGAAGTCATTCTCCTCTCTTGTTCTTCTAGATGGAATGGTTTTACATTCCGACAGTAGTCCAGTTTCAACAGAAAACAGGTGGTGTCCTACATGGGTTTGAATTCCTTCAGGCAAGGGATTCACCTACTCATATGGTGAGTGCTCCAGCCAGCCAGCTCTTATGGGAAAGGTGAGCAGTACCAGTATGATCTACAGCTTCTGTCTTGTGAAAATCAAGGTATCAAATTATTAGGTATCTTGACATTCTGCACCACACACACACACCTTAGAGACTGAGGGACCTGGGCTCTAGGTACAGAGGCTTTTTAAGCCTGTGCTTGGTGTTGCCTGCTGGCTAACAGTGCAGAAGTGTCCAATTTTCTACACTGGCTGAAAGGAAGAATTCTTGTAGGAATGGCAATTTCTCTTAAAACATGAGATGTCTCTTCTCTCACATGCTCATGAGTCATGCCCTTCTGTTGATGGATGAAGTTTGTGTTTCTGCCTTTAGATTTTGTAGTGTATAAAGTATTAAAAAAGAATCAATGGAAAGAGAGAAACTTTAAATTTCATTTTAATGAAATCTACTGGTTTTCCCATCTCTTCCAACTACCAGTGACATCTATGGCCTCTTATAACCTTGTTTACCTCTTATTCTGACAAGTGCTCTCTGCTTTGACAATCAGCTCCTTTGTAACTGTCTGCTTTTTCATTGCTAATGAAACATCAGCTTGTTATGCAGAGATCATTAAATCTGTGCTTTCTTGTTTCTTATTTTTTCGCCCTATTTCTTTGACATGAAGAGAACTTTGCAGAAGTCTCTGGCAAAAGTGTCAAAACTTCAATCAACTTATTTACTTGTTTATAAAAATTCAAATAAAAAGAATACATTATTTACAATAGCTTAAAATTATCTTAATGATAAAGAAATGTATGCAGACATCTCCCCCTCCCAACTTTCTTTCAAGACTCTGTAATCTGTGAACTTGATGGTTGAAAGGTGAATGTTTGTCACCCTCTATGTAATTTTTTCCCTTCTTTGATTTTATATGTTTTTTGCAGCTGTTAAATTTCTGCATCTTCTCTATCACAGGCATCTTAGGAATCAACATAGCACTTTAATGGCTTTCTGCCTGCTCTTAAAAGTTTGGAGCTACATGATTTTTTTTCTTGTTTGTTTTTGTATTAATGATAATTTTTTAAGTGACTCTGAATATTAAGTCCTATAACAAGCCACCTTTAAGAACAGCTGCATTAATCCAAAATTGTGTTTGTTTACTTTTGAAGTTTGGTTGTTTTTTTTTTTTTTTTTTGCGTCCTTCACTAAAGTCTATTTCTAGTACTCTGAACTCTATAATAAAATGACATGTACAGGGAAAGACAGACTTAATTATCTTAACTAGACTGCTGTGGGCTCAACTGTGAGAGCTCTGGCATCTCAGCTCCAGCATAAGCTGAGAACACAAGCTGTCATTTAAGACTGCAGTCCAACATGCCAGGCAGGCGTAGCTCTGCTGGCTGTTCATGTTATTTGAGACACATTTAAAACCTGATCTTACATACACCAAGAAGTTGATGGAAAACTTTAATGAAACACGAGTGCCCAGAGATGTAGAAGTAAACATATATATAAGGATATGCAGGCTTAGAGTGTTGCAAGTGCACAAGGGAGATTTTTGAGTTTCTATTAAATTCTGATTTGCTTGCTATTTTTGTTCGCTCTTTTCCCATGATTTATTTAAAATGTTGTCTTTATAGCATACATATGTACAAGCTGAAAGTTCTCTGAGAAAGTAATTTAGTTGAAATTTCAGTTCCCTAAATTTAAAATCTTTAATTTTAATATTTTTATATATGCCTTTGTATATCATAGGAAATTTAATCAGGAGGCTTGGTTGATTGAAATGTTATCATTTCTCATATTAAACCTAAATGATTCATTTTGGGACAGGTGTCTACCTCATGAATTTTGGATCTATTTCTTGAAATATGTTTTCCTGATTGATTTGTTTGAGACACTTTTTCATGTCTAAGTTAAGTATTCCTGACTCTGAAGCTCTTGCCTGCTTCAGGCCAAGGGATTGATTGTGCCTTTCTTTTCTCCATGTTGAACAACATTTCTTACCCTGTTGAAGACTGAGCATGTGTTTCCAAAGTGAATTTAGGTTTGGATGAACTGACATTTTCCATTTGTCAGGAGTTTTTTGACAAGCACCACGTGTTTCTCACATACTCGAACTCTTTATGCAATTCACTGATGGCTTAAATTACTACTACACAAGGAATGCAACATGAAGTGGAGTTAACTCTTTGATTTTTTCCAGGGAATTTTAGTATTCAGTTTCAACCTGACTATGCTAACTTTTGGTCTTGAGTCATCAACACCTATAAAAGTCTTCCCATTGAAATTTTTTGTGGGCTTGGGCAATATTTATTTACCACAAACCTTTATTCCTTCTTTCTCTGTCTTCCACTAACAATATGAATATAAATGAATACAGTGCCTTTTTTTTTTTTTAAGAAACAAATCTATATAGTGAAGAAGAAATTCACTAACAACTTATGATGGTTTTTTCATTTGTTGAGAAGTTTGTCCCATGCTTTTGCTTTTCTGACTATGAGAAACAGTCGGGTACTGGGACAGTGCAGATTAAGTTTCTCAGGACAGCATAAGCAGTAATGAAGTTCTAACTTGATTTTGTTCTTATTGTGCTTGTACATCTCCAGTGTGCTCGCAGTGTTCCTACAACATTTTCAAGCAAGCTTATACCTAGACCCCTTTTTACCCGTAGGGCAAGGGCATGAAACAGGGACTTAATATAGTCTTACAATATTTTGGACCCCACATCCCTTACCTCAAAGTTTTCAAGGGAAGGAAAAGGATTCAATGGAGAGTGGCAGAGTTTTACATACTATAAATCATCCCTTGATATCAGACGTATTCTGGTTAGCTGAATCTTTTTCTTCTGCTGTCTTTTAGTCTACAGGAGGTTAAACAGCAAAGGATTATTTCTCTCTTTATCACCTAAAGGCCTGTCACACTTCCTTTGTCATTGCTTTCTGTAGCAGATGGGAAAATAGTGTTTTCTTGTTTTTTTCTTCTTTTTTTTTTCTTCTTTTTTCTCTCTTAAAATGTTTTTCCTGTTCTTTTAAACTTTGATTTCTGGGGATAAATGATAAATGGAGAAATTACTAATAAATTTTTCAGAAATAGATTGAGGTGTATGTAAAGAACTTTTAAAAGTCAGGTTCCTGCCTATATAAACATGTGCTATACCTCCTAAAAACCCATCTCTTCAAATTAGAGAAGGTTGAACACAGTTACTTAGGAGTTATTTTGAGATATGAAGGCACAGTTTATTTTGGGAAAAGTGACTGCACTGATCTGGGCTAAGGCGTGGCCCAGGTGGCTAAACAGATGAGTGACTTTGTGCCAAGATAAATGGTGCTGAGTTCTTTGTGCCTTACATCAAGCAAACTCATTGCTAATAGGAAATAATTGTAAAGATCATTTCACACTATGCAAGGAGAAAGAAGGGAGAAGCTGGCGTGGGAATTTCACCGAACCGATTGTCTACAGCCAATCTTTTGTCATCATCCCTTTACAAAGAATGTGTACCCATGTACGCAGGAACCATGACCCCTGTGGTGGGAGGCTCAAAGAATAGGGTGCCAATAATTCCCACTCCTGAACAAGAATCTCAAAAAAACCCTGTGGTTACCAGACATGGCTTGAGAAACAGCACAAAATAAACAGGCAAGTCTGTGTATGCAGCCATCAGCGCTTACAGGCATAAATTAAAATTTCACTGTGAGTTACTAATAGTCTTTTTTTATTATTTTTAATTGGGAATGCATTTGGCATTTCTTCAAGTCTGCAGATGATAAGATTTGTTCTTCTCCCTTTCATTATTTAATTAGTAGCATGTTCATGCCAGTCTGTTTCTCAGACTCCTACATAGTATTGAAGTGTTTGAGGTACAGCTCTGGAAGAAAATTGTGTGCATGTTTTTAAATGTCCCACTGCAAGTGGAAATAAAGCCTGATCTTC
Organism: Corapipo altera; assembly: GCF_003945725.1. Lineage (NCBI taxonomy): Eukaryota > Metazoa > Chordata > Aves > Passeriformes > Pipridae > Corapipo > Corapipo altera. The sequence continues at coordinate 1,517,888 of NW_020884881.1, forward strand.
CCATCTAAAAGAGGAATTAATTGAGTTTAACTGGGGGTGACATTCGCTTAGTCCACTGAAAATCCTTATGATTTCAAAGCCCAAGAAAGGCCAAAAATAGGAGAAAGAATATTCCTAAAAGTGTCATTTGTACTTCCATCATTAACTAGGTCTGCAGTTGCTTTTCTGACCTGTATATTTAATGTAATTCATTACAGCTACTCTAAAGGTTGTTTACTATGAAACTGTCTTGGTGGATCAGTTCTCCCCTTAACAAGTGAATTTCTAGGAGCAGAAATGAACTGAACAAGGAGGGAGATGGTCTAAGAGAACTGAATCTTCTTCCCCATTTACACGGCCTGATATGGAGCATGTTTTGTCTGATGAGAAGAGGGAAGAGAAGCTATCCAAATTAGCAAGGATTATGCATCATTCAACACAAAATATGAGCTGTCAGTATATATGCACTCCAACATCTGTGTCAGATGTTCTCATCACAGGCTTTGGGAAAGTACCATAAATGTACTATGAATCCAGGTTTAGTCTGAACAACTCTGTGGTTTGAGGAGAAAAGCCTAAAAAGCTTGTATTTTGTAGTCACAGTTATTTCCTACAACAATTTTGAAGGTGATAATAAGATAAACAATTCAGAACTATTTAAAATCTTAAGTCATGCCCTAAGAAATAATCCAGTTAGGTTTTAATAGTAATGTATGGCTGGGTTCTTTTTTATTATTTTATGGTTTTGAGTCTTCAGAATTAATTCTTGTAATATATTCAATTTTTTACCCTTGAGACTCTATATTAAAAATTCCTCTTTATTTTTAATTGAGCTTAAGATTTCTGTTAATAGCCTACCTCTTGACATAATGTAAGAAGCATTTTCAAATGTCATATGACTTAAAATGAACATGATGATTGAGAAAAAACTCGAGACAAACTACTTGAAAGAAAGTCTAGTCGACTACAGGAATTCTAGCTCTATGTTCCAGTAGAAATAAGGGGAAAAGAAGAGCACCCTCATTACTCCAAAAATGGAATTTGGTTAGTTTATGAATATGATTGGGTTGTGTAAGGTGTAAGTTTGGTTATTTCTTGTCCCAAACATTACTGGACTTACATGGAATAGTGTAGGAGGATTGTGAATTTTCTGCAGAAAATATGAAAAAGGATTAAAACTCAGCTTAAAAAATACCCACATATTGAAACCAGTAAATACTGCTAAGTTCCTGCCCTGGAGTTCTGGTGTACCTGCTTATGGAAGGGAGCAGCTGAGAAGGAAGTATTCTCTGTCTTGAAGCTGGGGAAGAGATTTGTCTTTGAGAAGAGTTTGAGGTTCTGCAGTTTTTTATGATTTATACACCACTGATAACTGGCAAGTATGAAAACATGCCTTAAATACCTGTATCCTCAGCTGAGTGGTCTGGTTGAGAAGTGCTTATTGTAAGGCTAAAAAGCAATTGACCTACTCACATGAATAAGTGCTTCTCAGAGAGAGAGTTTTTGAATTGAGCCCTTTGGGAGGCAGAAGTTACAGACTGAAAGTTAATGATGCTCTGAGCATTATTTGTTTTCTTGACATTGCCACAAAAATATTCCATATGTTTTCCAGGAAACATGCTACCAATGGTGACTGATTCCTGGCTTCAGATGATCCAGCTGTCTAGTCACTGTTAGCATGCTGAAAGGCAAAGATACTGAGCACAAAAAGGCTCCCATCGTGTAGGAAGCACTGTAAATCCACAGAGAAAGATTAGTCATGCAGGTTCTGTATTCCAGTTACCTTACTAAAAAGAAAAAAACCTACAAAACCCCCACACCTAGAGCCCAGTACTTTTCTGTGTGTTTTGGTTGAATCAGAAATGAAACTGCAATTTGAAAACAAATCTATTTCTCAAGCTAATATTCTACTGAGACTTCATAGCTAGAAGTTGGAGGCAAGCTATTTGTCTATGATATTTAAATGTCTTCAGTATTTGCATATCTAAGCATCTATACATAACATGCAAAACCCCTGTTCTGTTCTTGAGACAAAAAGACCCAAACTGCCTTATTTCAGCTGCAGACTTCAAACTGATGTTAAAAGTAGGCCCTCAGGTTTCATCAGTCAGCACTGACCAACTGTTACTGTAAAGTTCCCAATGCAATCAGAAACCAGACTGGGTGTTTTTAGCATGGGGCTTGAAGATTAACTGTCTGGGTGATTAAAACTTTGGCTTAAAGTTAAGGTGTAAACCAAAGTGCTTGTTTGTCCACCTCCATCCTACAGGAGGGAATGCTGGAGAGATAGCCTTGATGCTCAAGCCCTGCTCAGCAACAGCCGAAACACTGGGGTGCTACCAAGACTTTTATAGCTACCGATAGAAAGCACATCACAATGAGAGCTGCTATGGGGAAAATGAACTCCATCTCAGCCAAACTCAACACAATGTGATATGTTCTTAACATATGTGATTATATTCTAGCAATATATGTGACTGCATTATCATTTTCTATCTAATACGTCACTGAATATTATCCTAACACTTAGTAACAAAGCAACAAAAAAAACCAGGAACAAAAGAACTAAGTATTAGCTAATCTATTCCACACTTGCTCACAAGTATTTTCATGAAAAAAAACAACCCTGCGTTTCTTGAAATCAAAGAAAAACATCGATTCTCAGTTTAAGAATTAAAAACTGATCTAGAATCAATCAGTGGAAGCTGAATGAAATTCTCTCTGGATTTCCACTTTTGATGATGGCTTTATTGTATTTTATGATAGAGGTTAAAGGAACTATATGAATCACTTCCCATAAAAACGTTTATGTTCACACTATGTCACTGCAAAACTGGAGCTTTCATAACAGAAAAAAATGTTAAGAATTCACTTTGAATTTCAAAATTTGAAGTAACCTGACATTCAGTATAAATTATCCTTTCATTTTTAAAATATATAAATGTCATGCAGGGAGGGAACATACACTTGGACAACTGTTTTGGAATATACAATTTCACTATTCAGAGAACAATGTCTCTTGCCTTTAAATATTTCTTGAAATGTTAAACTTATGAGTTTTTCACTATTCATTGAAAATATTTTATTACTATCTAATATTATATTATATGATTATATTAGACTAATTTTATTACTATATAGTCTTTCAGTGGTCATGTGAAGGTTTAATTTATAAGGTTTTGTTTATGTTTTTATAAGTGTATAGATTCCCAGATAAAACATCCTGCATTAATACATTTCATTATTTTAGGAACTACTCTGCTCCCATGGGAGTGGAGATCAATTAGAGTTTAACCCAAATATTAGATTTTAAAGAAAGTTTATCCAGGTATTTATGTTTGTTTCTACATACAGACAATAGTAGCTAGGTATAGAACTGCAGTAGCCACTGGTGTTATCTGATTTTTTTCTCTTGTCATTTAATTTTTCATACATATACATCTAGTGTTCTCTTAAATTCATTAATTTTAGGAATCCATATAGATCAATGTATATAGATCATAAAGATTTTTTGAGAGTCTTGCTGTACATTTGTACAAGGGGGCACTTTTCTAAGTTCAATCGCATGGACATGACCTTTCAGTTCCTTTTTTAGGTGGAATCAAAACTGATGTCTGCCTGATTTCAGAAATCTATCAAAGTAGGATTTTTTTCCTACATTGCCAGCATAGATTTACAGGACGCAGGAAAAAAATGGTGGAACTTCTGATGGGACCTTACTTGTTCTTTAATTACTTTGTCTGTTGCTCCTTGGAAAATAATTTATAGTATGCTTAGGACCGTAAGCTGGAAAAATGCATTACCACTATTTGGTGCATTCTTTAGGGTCTGGCAAATGAGCATCAGATTCTCTATTGAACAGAAATTGGAGTTGTCAGAGCAATGCACTTGGGAATTGGTTATGGAAAGTAAGGCAATTTTATCTTTAATGAATATTATGTGATCATTGGCTTTGTGGTTCACATGGGACAGAGAAATCACCTTTAGTAGATTACACAGCTAAACCAATTTACATAATAACATCATATGCATTAAAAATACATTGCCCTTGTGGAGGCAGGGTTCAACTGTTGGAGAGATAAAAATAACTACTACAAACTGGCATTTCCCAGCTACACAGATCAGTAGGGATCACAGAATTCTCTTGGACATCAGCTTTAGTAGATTTCAGCACTAAGCCAATTTACTGAAGCACATTATGGACTTTGAAAGAGTTTGGTTTTTGAATCATACATGGTCCTCTCAGGAGGCGAGTTAAAATATATTTAATTCTATTAAAAATTTTCCTACTAACTCAGATCACAAGGGATCATGTAATCCTATGAAAATGGTCATTATGGAGGAAACCTTATCAGTAAATTAATATTTCTAAATATACAGGTACACTTGGGGCATATATATGCATTATATTAAAATTTCTTCTCAGTAGTCAGTTGTGACTTGTTTCCAGTGTTTAATTAAGTTATCAGAATGTACACTACCACAGCCTTGTATTAGACAATTTGAAGACATGTTTTGGTTTATAAGCATCCTTCTTAAAGAAGAATGATCGTTTGTGGATTATTGTTATGCCTATGCCAAGAGGAATAAGAGTTCATTAAGGACTGGATTAATGAAATTATTTGGAATTCTTTATGTTATATGATTTAGTTCCTCCAAGAATGCTCAAGAACAGAATTAGAAGTTATCTGCCCAGTTACCAGCAGAGGGGCTAGGGGAGCAATCACATACAGGGATTTTTTAAGCCAACTTCTGACACTGAAGAAAGGTTTGTATAAATTACCTGTTTTACTCCTCTTTTTACTGAACAAAGTCTTAAGAGAATTTACCCATAAGCATTCCCTCTGCCCCAGTCTACCTCATGAGTAGACTTCAGTAGCCCATGGCTACACTTCTGCAGAGATCCTTATAATGAAAAATTATGAGTTAGGCTAAAATAGGAAACAGGAGTCTGCAGGACTGGGACTGTGTTACATATGCCCCAAAAAGTTGAACAGGAAAGAATTTAGAAAATTTCATAAGAATTACTGAGAGATATAAGCCAACAAATGTGCTGCTTGGAATGTATATTATACACATGCTCTTACTGAGTCAATATTGAGATTGTTGCTTGCTGAAGTCAGGCTGAGAATAGTTACCATGATCCAGGCTTTCTCACAGAGGTAACAAGGGAACCTCTCATCCAGAGGGGAATATGAAAATGTTCCATAATTTCTCAGGCTCTTCTGAAATAAAGCTTGTACATCCAGCAACAGATTTCAATAAATTTCTTCTTAGAAAGGTACCCCTTGGTGTACCTTTGCCAGTCCTGGATTCTTGGGGCCTTACATTATCACAGATCTGACTTGCTTTGGCTAAACCATACACAGTGTCGCAATTTTCCAATTTTCCCCAGCGGGGGGGGGGGGGGGGGGTGATGTCCCCTTTGTGGGGTCCCCATCCCTCCAGTATTTTGGTACACATTTACTTTAAACCAATTCACCAGTCTGTGAACGTGAGGCAGAAATATACATTCTAACCTGCCCTAGGAATGGTGAGCTCTGGCACAGGGATGCTGTAGAAGGGAATGAACGAACTCCCCATTCAGAGCAGAATCAGTCAAAAATAACTCACATGAGAGGCACAGAAGTGTTATGGGCACTGGCTGGCAAGCTTTCTTGGACCTTACTGAGGTGCAAAGGAAAATAACATGCTTTAATATCATCTAGTATATCAAGACAACACTGTTAATTAATGAAGTTCAGGTCAGTCTACCAACCTCTTTAATATGGATCAATTACAGAAAATAACATCTAAAATGTAACTGTAGGAATACACATTAAAACATTGAAAAAAATGCTCAACCTTGTAATGAATTGTTTCAAATATTATTTTAATTTAAAAAAATAATTTAGTAAAAAATTATGTTCAAGAGGTGGCTATTTTTTCAAGACAAGAAGTCTTTTATGAAATTTTTAAAAAATCATGCCATGTACAAGATACTGGTGACTGTTCACTGTTCATTTCTTTAAAAATTCATAAACTAGAATTTCCTTCTTTCTACTTGTCAACAATCACACTACATACCTAGAATATTTTATATCTTTCATTGTAAATGGAAAAAAGCAAATACAAGCTTACATTTAGTTTTAAAAAAATAATTCAGAGTGGAAAGAAATTGGCTAGTTTAATTGCGTATCAAGGTCAGACATAATTTCTTAATTTTGAGTATAGTGTCTCCCAGCTACACAACACTATATACATGTGCATGTTTGTGTCAGTATTTGCATTTAGTTATCTTTTTTTTTTTCCTAGTAGTGTCACAGGTGCAAGACTCTTCATATGTGAATTCTAAGGGAAATATTACTTCAAGATTTTTACATAGTGTTTGTTCTAGTCTGCCTATCGATGTATGTGGGTTTGGGGATTTAGCTTCATCAAATTCATCAGCAGTTTTATTTTTTTTTACCATGATGATTGAACAAGCTAGTCAGTTGTCATTTCTACACTATCAATACAAGTGTAATCAAACCTTGAATGCTTTTACCACTTTTTTACAAGAGAAGAATTTTGAATTAAATATGCAGTCAGTAGTAAATTCATAATATGATTTTCTACTGCTCATTCCCAGTCTATCTTGCAAAATGCTGTTGTGAAAGAAATGTTATCTGAAGTCAATGCATTTATTTCCTTCAGATTTATCCTAGCTATGAAGTTTGAAACAGTTTGGAGATATTCCTTTGAAATAGTATTCTATCTAACTATTTATACATGTCCTAGATTTTTCTAGCAATGTTCATGGTACATAAATAAATGACTGGGGTTTGTATGCTAGCAAGGAAGAGAGCTGTATTAATCAAAGAAATCTGACAAAACTCTTTATCTTTCAAATCAGAGAAATGAAATGTGAACTTCAGAAAGTAAATTAGGAAATAAAAGGCTATACAAAAAGAACAGTGGTGAAAGATTTTGTTGTTTGCTTAATGTTGCATTTGAAAGGAGCCTGGTCATATAAAGTGTGATGGATTACTGGACTCAGTCTCTACTTTAATGTCTTCCTGTTTGATAACTGTGATCTGTGACCAGTACTGAGCAACTAAGGAGGTTATTGATCAGATAAAAAAACTCATACACTGTGATAAATACCTACAATATTATAGTTTACAGAGAACCATAAAAGGATTTTTTTATCCTCTTCTCAAATTAGACTTCCCCAGAGTTTGTTTGTGTTTGGGTTCGGGCTCTGGAGAATTGCATAATCTTCTTTTGCTTCAGTCAACTACTGTGTGATTCTTTTCTTGCAACACATGTCATAACCTATTCTAGCTTTCCTGTCTTTGAAAATGTGGTGGCCCATGTTCAACGGACAATATTTGGTTAAATATTTTAAGCATATTTAAATAAATAAATACTTCAAGGGTGATTTTCCATAAAGGCAGAGACAGGTATTCTCTCCCTAACAAGCCTGCCCTAGATTTTCTACCTGCTATATTAGTCCAAGATGTGACTTCTTTTATGTTCCTTGAGCTCCCCGACTGAAAAGGGGTCTGTGCCAAGACCCCCTCTTGCCTCAAAGCTCAGTTAGAGGATTGAGGAAAATAATTGGCTCAAAGACATGGGCAAGAAGAATTAACACATCAGCTGGCAAGCCCATTAAAATGTCAGGCATTATCTCCCCTAAGTGACAGGAGAAGGCTGAAATGCAGTCTTTAATGTGTTAATCATTAATTTCAGAAAATGAGTTCACAGTTTGCTCTCTAGCAGGTCTGAAGTGTTCCTACTTGACTGGGAAAACAGTTTTGGTGCAGCACGTATTGCCCACATGATGTGGTTCTGGGCCAACTCAACAGCTCTCACACCACCCTCCAGCTCCTTCAATCAGCAGCACAAACGCCTCTTGGCCGGGGTTAACCGGTCACTTCCATCCAGGCTCTGCAGCAGCTGTGTGTGTCTCCCTCGCATCCTAAACCAGGTTGCTATAGAAAGAACAGTTTCTGAGAGGCATGTTTGTTTCAACAGCATGGAAGAAAATTAATCATTGAATGTGACTTGTGAAAGACCAGAAGAGGTATTTGTGGCAGCTGGAAGTCTAGCAGGATAAAGAAAATGTGGGAGGTAGGAAGGAGCAGCGCAGGCACACGGACAGGAATCCTTAATCAGGAGAAAGTTTATAACAGAGAGAAAGAGAGAGAGGAGAGAGTGGAGGAAGTCCAGGACTATGTGAACTAAGATTTAAGAAACTACAGAAAGGAAATAAAAATGGGTAGGAAAATACAGCGAAGGAGTGTGAAAAGTAAACTCAGAATTTACTAAGAAAAAGATAATGGGAGAATCATGAAATAGAAGAATCAGGCTAAGTGAGCCAGCTGCCACTTTTGGCCACATAAACCTACCACACCAACCCCAGTCTTCTTCCTCCTCACTCCAGAATTTCTATGCCCATTTGCAGTCCTCTTTTCTCTCTCCTTTTTTTTCCTGCTCCAGAACCCCTCAACTCACAGCCCCCATGTCTCCATGCAATTCTCCATAGTGTTTCAGCCTGCACTGCTTCATTCCATATTTTCCACTGCACTATTCCTGCTGGCTCCTTGCTCTCACAGGAGGAAGACAATGTTGGTAGATGCTGTGATGCTGCTGTTACATGGCAGGAGCCATGCAGTCAGAGGGAGAGGTTCATGAAAGGGGCAGGAGGTGCTTTCTGGGGACATGGGAACTGGTGATGTGCCAGTCTTGTGGGGTTGATTAAGGAGGTGTGTGCAGATCAGGGATAGGAGAGATCAGAGTGGGGGTCTAAGGAGTGCTGTGGCATGCAGAGGGTGGGATGGGGTACTTTGGTCAGGGTGGAGTGCTGTGCAGGGGTGGCAGTGAGGACATGATGTGTGTGTTGGGAGGGACCCTCTGTGGGGTACAAGGAGAGGCAGCAGTGTAGGGCCCTTGGGAAGCCTGGCATGTTGCTGAAGTTCTGCCAATGGTCAAGCAGGGAGAGGCTCTGGCTGCTGAACATCTTATGCCAAACATAATTAAAAGCGTGATTTGATAAGTGATAAAGATCTGTTCTCCTGTAGAGCAAAGGAATGGAAATAGTGACATGTGAAAAACTTTCTAGTAGGGAGAGAAGAATATTGTATGTGTGAGCTACATACAATACACAAGCTTTCAAACTAAGTGACAGGAGATTTTGATGCAGTTCCCAGTTTGGCCAGCTGTGCGACCTTAAACATTTTGCTCTCTGCATAATGGTTTACATCACTTAGCTATGGGAAATTTTCACATTAAAACCCCACTCAGACAGTACCACAATGAAAGCTGTACATTTGTAAAGGTAAACAAGTGAGAGTTCAGGTTCCAGTCTTGTTGAGGGAAAGGTGGTGGTAAAATTTAACGCCTTTAGCTAACATCTCTTTTTTTTGTATATGGAAGTCGGTGAAGAAATGGTTGGATGCTCTCAGTCATTGTGCCATGTACCCAAATGAATAAGGATGAGGTTATTAATTTAGGGGCAATATTTAAAGAAAAAAATAAAATAGGGAACAGTTAAGCATTTGCCTCCTATGAAAATCTAACATTTTGGATATATAATTCCCATTTGTGTACCTGAAAATCTCTTTCTTTATTGCTATAGAGAGGGAAGTACAGAAAAAAACATGATTTCTTTACTAGTTTCCATGTCGTTGTTTTCTGACGTTGTTTGAAGACTTAATGCCCATATTTCCCATATTAGTCAGGTGATACAATTAGATTAGCCATCAAGACCAGACTTGGAATCAACCATGCTGCATCTAATGGACCAGGGAGTAATTCCTTTGACTTGAGGAATAGGAAACACTTTAAAAGGCAGGGACACTCTTTCTGATGCAGGAAGATATGACAGTGACCTCTCAGTCATCCAGAGGCTTTCTCTGACTAGAACAAGTGACTAGAATGGCTTCTTGAATTTTCCCCAAACAGTTCAAGCAGCTGTCTGTAACACTGTAAATACCACAGTGTGCATCCATATTCCATCTTTCAAGCTCAGGTTGTGTTTCCAAAATGTATTCCATTCTAAATTTGGAATCTACTTTCAAGTCCGGGAGTTTTACTCTACCCTAAAACTCTGCCACACCCCTCCTCATCACTTCATTCCCCCGCCCCCTTAATGCTTCTGTTCCTCCATTGTTTCAGTTTGCACCAGAACAGGAAAAAAAAACAAACCAAACCAAAACTGATATTTACTACTATTGGGAGATTAAGAACCATTGCTCTTAGCAAATCTGGGAGAATCTGCCCGTGGTGAGTAGCTGGGGCTAGTTGTGAGCAATGAAAATCAATGTATTGCAGTGCTTGAAGGCACAGTATTTAAAAGCCATTCTCCAGTGCAGTGAGGCTTTAATAAACTCCAAACACTGTTAGCAGGCTTGGGAAATTCAGGATCCCAAATGCTAAATAGGAAGGAGGACAAGAAGACAACAGATGTTAGTGTGTGTAGAAATGTCTTGGCAGCTATGGTATTTGTCAGTGTCGATATGGCAAAAATTATACCTGTTCTGCATGCTTTCTTTCATTGTCACTTCAAAAAGAAAAAAAGCATTGTTTCACTGGCAAGGTTTTACACTAAACTCTATTCAAAGGTTGATATAGTATTCTAAGACAAATATACACTACAATATTTTTCTGGTAATAGTCCACTTTTACAGGATATACTTATTATTATATTCTGGTATAGTTCAGCCACATTATGGTTGAAATGGGACAAAAGGTTGACATCTTTTGTCTTCTGTCATTATAATGATGTTGCTGTGTTGTGAATGCTTTTTGGGCAGGTTTCCAAAGCTGAAATGATAATTTTGACCATGTTTGTTTATGTTGTACAAAAAAAGGGAAACATTTGTTTCAAAAAAAAAATAGCCATAGAAATATACTACACATACAAATACCAGCAAGCAGTAATTTGCAGAAAAGCAGTATTCAAAAAAAGATTTATTCTATGCATATATGAATTTCAATTGATCATGTACTCTTCTTACACTTCACCTAGTTTCTCAACGAAATGCATGAAATTATTTCCATTCTGTGGAAGATGGCAGCCTTTCAGTGTGGAAAGTTGTAAAAAATGCCAGTATCTTGACCTCCACCCTGATACAACCACCATTTTGGAAAAGAGAACTCATTTTTCCAGGTTAAAGTCTGTGGAGGTCAAAGGCACTTTAGAACTATTACTGATTACTGATATGTTTCCAGTGCTTGTGAGCACTTGTCACAGGCGTGTAATCAACAGTGGGAATGTGAGCTAAGTCAGAATAAGAGAGACTAACTCTCCTCAAAAAAATTCTATTTAATCATTTCACCTGGTGGTGATGAAGTATTTTATTCTCTATATTTTCTCAATTATCTTTCTGATCTGGAACCTACATAGAAAAGGACTAAATTATGTGAGGTCTACAAAACCTTTAAAACAAAGATTTAAGCAATTTCTCCCTTCAGCCCATAATGTAAAAGGGTTCTTGTGGTTTTGAGACATGTACACTTGGACCTTACTTGTATTGTTTTCTGTATCAAACAAGTCTGGCCAAGCCCCGTACATTTGCTCTCTAAAGATTAATCCCCTGAGACTTTCAAGACTACTCTCAAACTGTCATTTCCAAATACTGTCTATGCATCTCAGCAGTTCCTTGACTGCTTGCACTTTTCTAGCTATGTGCCACAATCCCTGGAAGACTTCTTCCTTTGAACAAGGGCTGACAGCATATTTCTAAGAGATTTGTGATGCAGGAATTAGACCTATAGGTGTGGAAATGTGAACATCACACTGATAAATCAGGGAATTTTTTTTTCTAAATTATAATTTCATTATTCCATTTTGTATTGTTTAGCATTGGGATAGTCAGTGAATGACAATCAATGCCTACTAAGGCCCTGTAGAGATGTTAAACCTAAATCAGATTAAATAACCTCTCGTCTGGTTAGTAAAAAGCAGGAACTCAAAAATACCATGGTAGTTACATTAGTGAAACATAGTGAAGCAGTTAATCAGTCAAAACAGTTAAAGATTTAAAATATAGGAAACGTGCATTTTGGGAAAGTTAACTAGGAAGAAAAGAGAAAAAGACATCTCTCATGTTCAATATACCACTGCCATGTTAAGCAAGAATAACAAGACCATGACCATAAACATCCTAATTGCTCCCCAAGTACACATTACAGTGATGACCTGCATCCATACTCTCATAAGAATACAATAGTATATTGTTGTCTCTTGGGAAGACACAGTTTTGTTTTTGGTAGATGGGTTGCTATAGCTACCCATCACAATTAATGAAGTTTTCTGAAGATGGATGGTCTTACCTGTTGAAGTTGTAAGAAGACACAAAACCTTGTTTCTGACTTTAGCTCCTGCCCACACCCCCACCCTGCAAGAAAACTGCCCCTATTTTTCCCTATTGCATTCATTGTCGTGAGGGAAGACATACAGTTGTGACTCATGGAATCCCTTTCCAAACAGAACAATAGATAAAAAATATCAATAAAGCCATTATTCTTCAGATACATAATAGCAGTAATAAAACAGTTGTTTTGCCCTCTGCCTCCACCCTTCCAATTCTAGGGTTTCTAGGCTGCTGGAAGGACCCATAGGTCTACAGTTTCAGCAATGACCTTTCTCCTAATATAGCCTATATGGGCAGAGCAGGGGTATCTTCTCTCACAGCATCCCAAAGTGGGAGAGCAGTAACCATGTTTGCTAGCACTGTCAGTGATATAACTTCTTGGGCAGGATAACTGCAGTGATTAGTGATAGGCATTTCTGTCCTGTAGCCTTCTGCAGTGGGGTAAAAGTTACCCAAACAAGGTGTCTCAACTGAAACTGCAAAATTTTTGTGCTTCATTTTGTTCTTCATTTGCCAGGAAGTGAAAACACTTCCACTTGTTAAATAATTAGTGTTTTGCTGCCAAAGTTCTGCAGTTCCCTTGGACAATACAAGACAGGAGAGAGAATCCAAGGCAGTGTTTCATGCACTCTTTCACATCATTTAACATCCCTCAGGCACGTGCCCCAGTCCGCTGTACAAGGGCACTAACAATGCAGCGAGGTGGTTGCCAGGGTTACCACAACCTGTCAAAAAAACTGGAAAACAAAAGTGAAGGAGCCACACTACCCAGCGAATTCCTGACAGGCACATTGCCTCACATGCTGCCTTAAGCCGCAGTAGAAGAAAAGGCAAGTCTTTGACAGACGTGTGAAAAAGAGAGCTGTGTTGTAGCTTATAGCTTAGTGTAAGAGGCTGCTGATCTGCTGATTGGAAAGACAACAAATATCCATCCTTACAAGTGAGATCATAACTATTGGATACCTGAACAGAACTAACTCAGCTAGAGAAATAATTCTTAAAAAAAAAAAAGTGCTAAAAAATAAATATATTAAAGCCCAGAAATCAATAACTGGAAAAGTTAGGATTGCAATCTTCTCTTTTTTTTCTTTCTTTCTTTTTTTTTTTATTTTCTTGAACAGCATTAAATACGTTTCTTATATTACTTAATATTAAACCATAATAGCATTTGCTGTACTTTGGCTGCATTGCAAGGTTAATACAGAGATGTACTCTAGACAGGCAATCAGAGGGATAATAAGCCTTCATAAAAAGAAGACTCTCTTTATTCATCATTGCCACTGTATCACATACGAGTAGGGGAAAGACATCTTAATTCCTTCCAGGCAACAATTCCCTAATACTGACTTCAGAAGTTAATAAAATCTCCAACCAAATCCAAACTGCTGAATCATCAGTTACCTCTGCAAAACATTGAATTAGACCAGTGATTCCAGTTCTCTCCACTGATCTTAAGGGGACCTGAGTGACTCACTTGAAAGTATACAGAACAGACATCCCAGGTAACTTGAACCCCATGCTGGTAATTTGATATCTGTGAGGCCATGACATTATACCTATTTGCTTACCTCATAGAAAAGTAAAAAGGTTCTGTTCTAAACATAAATTTTGGTCTCTGACCAAAGTTCAAATTATTTGTTTTTCAGGACTCAGAAGGGAAAGGATAACGATGTGTTAATAGCTTAGTATTTATGGTCATCTTTAGAAATCTTGGACCTTTCCTTCTTCTGCGTGCTATCTTAAACTAAACTAAACACAGACTTTTTTTCCACCTGTTTCTAGAACAAATGCAAATATTGTGTAACCAAAGGGAAAAGTGCCATTCACTGACAACAGATGTCTTCTTAACTGACAGAAAAGAAGACATCAATATCTGATTTTTTCCTTAAATTAATGATATCCAAGAGTGACACTGAAATCTCCTTTTATTTCTAAGTCTTCATAAAAGAATTTTACCTCTCAGCAGTAACTGATCGTGACTAGTATAATGTTTTTATTTATGTTTCTCCAAGCAGCAGTAAGCATGATAGATGAACACAGGAAAAAGGAGAGAAAATTATGCTCTCAGGAAATCTGTTGTACAATGCAGTTGCTCCATACCTGCAGGAAAAGAAAGTCTATGAAGTTCCTTTTCTATTGTATGTGTATTTACTGACAGCAAATTCAGTGGCTTTATTTTATCTTTATTTTTCATTTTGAACTTGGGAATATTTGAAGATGAGAACATGACTGAGAGATAGTGCTGCACAAAACACGGAGGCATGCAAAACTTTCTGCATCTGAAATTCCCCAGAGATCTTTGTCAGAGGCCTCTACCTAGGTAAAAAGCAGAAGAGACCATATCCATACTACATTCAAGGTCAAACTGGTCATAGACTGGTAGATTTTCAAAGGATTTTGATATGTTTCTTCCCTGCATGACAATGTGTGAGATAGTTTCCTGAGATGGTGTTGCTAATGTCTATCTCAAAGCCCAACCAGTATCTCTGAACAGAGCTGTGCAGCACTGTTGTATGTGTATACGAATTCTTTGGACTAAGATCACATGTGCTCGACAGAGTTCAGCAGTCTGTCACTCACTTTGAATCTTAAGACTTTCAGTAGGAAACTGCTGCTCAGGTACCATAGTTTAAGTTTTCACAGCTACCAATAGATGTTGATGCTTGTCCTACAGTATGATCCTACAGTACTCCTGAACTGTGGTCACCTCATCTGTCTGAAATAGTGCCTGCTATCTCACACAGTTGTTACCATCATGGTTCTCATTTACTAAGCAAATATGAATGCTTTTTTTTTTCTTTTCGCATTTCACTCCTTGTTTGCTTCCTTGTGTAAGAAGATTGCCTTTTCTTTTCTGTTTTCATGACTCATTTTCCAATACCTCCTGAGCCCTTGAGTCACCCCGGAGATGGATTGACTTGAGGCCCTGTAAAGAAAATGTATTGATACGGTGTTCCTTGTGATGCTTCAAAAAATGGCTACCAGATTTTTATTGAAGATGCACAGGAGACTGAGCCTTCTGTTTTGTTCTGCGTTTGTATCATGTCGTGATGGTAGAGCTCTTAGGTGCTATCCAATGATTCTATGATTCTGCGACTCTTTCTCAAAGCAAATATAATACACTTTTCTCACAATGCTACTTTCCATTTTACTACAAAGTAGCTTCAGAAGCAGGTCAGTTAAAAATCTACCTCTACTTATAGAGGGATCTCAATGTAACATATTTTGGATTAAAAGAGTAATTAGAAACATACCAAAGAGGAAAAAAATTACCATGGCATTGCTTGGAGTATTGAACTTCAAAGCCCCATCTATGCTAGTAAATTAATCATAGACAAGGAATACCTCCACACATTGGCCTGCCACTATCTCTAAGTGGTTGGATAGGTGATATGGTTTTGGTTTATCCACTCACATTTTCTCAGACGTCTCAGGGAGTTGGAGCAGGCCAGGAACCATGCACCATAGACTTGTTGCACGAAGCCATCCAGTTTTGGAGAATAGAATTCAATAGAATGAAACTGTGACAATCCCTGCCTCATACTGGTGCCAGAGATGTGTTTCAGGCATATCTGTTTACCAACAGAGATAAAGTAAATGTGTGTGCAGGAAATACCTTTGATTGCTTCAGGAATGTGTGATCTACTTATATGCATAAAAAAAAAAAGAAGCTATATTTACTGGACATAGGAACATTTGGCCCTATTGAGGACCAAGAACTATGAAAAAACCATGTCATAGATCCCACACAGTGAGGAAAAAGGCCACTGGCTGTTGAAAACTTGAAGTCTTCTTTTCACTGCATGAACATTTAAGGACAATTTTCAAGTGACAGACAACAAGGCTGAAATGTTTTTTTGAAAGTGCCTACAAATGTTTATTCATGGATGCTGTGCACTCTCCACAGCTATGCAGGGAAAGCAACTCATACATATGCAAATAGCACTGAACTCTGTATTTGTATGTGAAATTACCTGATTGACATTTCAAATCACTGTGTCTTGTGCAGTTATGAGAGTTACTCAATTGCCTCTATTTAAAAATTCAGCCTTAAGGCACAATTTTGTTGAGAATAAGAGTATATCGAAGCGTCCTCTGTCAAACTCTGCTTTCTTTCAAGATTCTTTGCAATACCCAGTATGTTACTTGATTGAGATTGTCCCTGTAGAGAGGTAATTGTGCTACAATTGTAAGGCATGCATTTCTTTTGACATAGGAGCCCTTTACTATGAAAGACATTAAACATAAATGACAGTATGATTCATCCTTGGTTGCAATAAATTATTCATTTTTTCTTGAGTACCTGGAGTCTAACAATTGAAGAACTTTCCCTCTTCCAGCAGAAATCTCTATGGTTTCCCAGCCTTTTTGGCATATGTTCTTGGTCTTAACCTTATAATAAGAAAGACAGTTTATTTCTCAACAGAATCAATATTATCCTGCCAGTTCATGCCTTTCTCTAGTCAGTTTATAAAATGCAGAGTTTAGAGTACATTTCATTTGAGATGGGGTTCATATTATGGTGTCACACATCTAAGCCTAGGTTCCCTAACTCCGTGGAGAACTTTGCCCGCACTCAAGTCTGTAGAACAGTGGAAGGTATGTTTCCTCCTGTAGAACCAACTGGATTTCAGGCATGATACCCTATCCCAGAATCCTACCTGCAGGTAGCTGAATCAAGTTTATCCACAAAAGACAATGAAATCTGTGAAAGGACTTAGTTGGCCAAAGATGGTGTCTAGTTTCTCTGAGTGAACAGTCATTTCTCTGCTCACCACAGCTATGTTGACCAGATCTCCAGGGATTGGAGTGGCAACTTAAGCATCCTCACACAACTCTAAGCAAGAAGATGTTTCTTCCTCTAGTAGCTGAAACCCACCCTTGATGCCTTTGCAAAAAATCTCCAAAATGAGCTGTCAGATAAGAAATGCAGACAAAGAAATACATATTAATGACCATCCACATGGATACTCTCCTCTTCTTAGCTGTATTCCAACTATCTTTACTTGTAGCTCAACAAACTTCAGCAGAAAAACACAAAGGATAAAGTGAGCATCGATTTTCTAGACACTGTGTCTATATATATACCCATTCTCAGTTTTTCATAGGAATAAGGCATGACTTTTACCTTAGTGCTGTTATATGTGGCTACAGACCAGCTGAAAACTGATCCAGAGAGTATGCATAGCCCAAGTTCTTCATATCCAGCCTTTTCTTGAAAGTCAATTAGAAAGAGCACTTAAACTGCTCCTAGAGACATTGTCATGGAAATATCTTATTCAGCTTAATTGCTTAGTGAGTTATTGTTGTTACTATTGTCAAGTATTCTATGCAAAATATTTTTATTCACAGATGTCAAAGTAGAATAAGATGGTAGACAACCTTTATCATGGAATGAGTAATGTAAAAATATTTATTTAATGATTTGCACCTCTCTTTCTTCAGTAAAGGAGTCTGCAAAATCCTGTAGCTTTTAAGTTATTTTATCATCTTCACACTCAAACATTCACACACAGAGCTCTTTTTTAAATTAATTATAGGAGTCCAAGAAGATTACGCCTTTTTTCTTAAAGGTCTTGCTCCAACAACTTAATCCTCAAAGATTAAGACACAGACTTTGGTGAGGATTTATTGTACATGTGCAAAACTCATAGCTTCTGAACTTTTCACTCATACTGTGTTGCATGAAAATTATTTCTTAGAAGATGGCAGGGGGAATTTTGCCTTTTAAAAACAGCTCCTGACCAAGCTCTTTATTTAGGGGACTTGAGCAGAAAGAGCATACATTAGGATGAGACTCAAAAATTAGCAATGTTTAATAAGCAGCTTTCCTTCAGTAGAAAAGCATTAGGGGAGAGAGGAGCTGAAGGCAGATAGTTATGTCCAAGAAGCCAAACAGTAATCAGTAGCTGGCTGCAAAATCAGATTGAGTATAGATCTATGTAAACTAAAAGTATTCTCAAGCTGTCCTCGTTACCTCATTACCATCGTTCTTTTGTTATATAACATTCATTAGAAATCAGCATTAAGGTGCAGTCCACAAATGAGTTAATTCAATCAGCAGAAGTCCCTTTTAGGAGGTCACAGAAGTGCTTCATACACTTCTATCACTGCTTCATACACCCCAGTGTCTGTCCAACTGACTTTAGCTGGTTTTGGATTGGAGATTATTGTTTCTTTTGGTACATCTATGTTTTTTTAATTAATATATTACTTGTGGCATTGGTATAGTTCAGACTTACTTGCCAATATTTATGAAAACCATCCTTCTGGATTCAGTACTGGAATGCTAAAAAATTTGTCTTTTCTGGGACACCTGTATTCCTAGTTTTTCTGCAGACTATATATTATCTTCAGACTTTTAAATGATCCTATGTTTTATATGTTACACTGGAATACACTGAAAACTACCATCTGAAAAACAGCAATGAGAGCATTTGAATATACTTATTTTTGTTGTCTACATATGGGGGAGATTTTTCTCCCCCAAGTTAGGGTCAATACTGTTTTGCTACTTCCAGAAGACAATATCACACTTGTAACATGTCAAAGGAAAGAAAGATTTCCAGGTATTTCAAAATATTATATTACCTTGGAGTGTAACTAAATCGAGTATTTAGCAGAATAAGGAATAGGTGTGAGGCTCATAATAGCCCATTATTAGTTAAAAAGGTGTTATTTGTTAAACAAGTCTTCCCAGAAATTTTAGATATTGACTTTATCAATGTGTGTATTTATATGAGTTGCACAAACTACCATTGTTAAATACAGTCTAAAAGTGAGAATTTGGCTTTGTATTTAGGAGAGATCAGTCAGTACACTATTGTAATAAGGCAGATTTAAATTCTTACCATCACAATGTTTTGTTAAAGCCTTTATTTAAAGAAAATTCATTCTTCTGATATTCTTTCTCATCTTCCTGTTCTTGCACTTATCTTTGTCACAAGAACAAGACATCTGAATTTCAGTGCACAACATGGGCTTGCAAGCTATCACAGCATAACTAAGCTGTGCAGTTTTCACCTTTTCAAAATTCAGTAATTTGACTGTCTGAGACTGTGGTTCTTTCTGGCAGCTGCCGACATTGCAAGAAGAGAGGAGATTAGTCAATCAAAATCTAGAATAAGTAAAAGGTCAGAGGAGTCAATATATTGCTGCCTTTCACAGGCTGTGTGAGGTTCTAAAAACCCATTCATGTGACTTGAAAGGGAGAAAATATCTGTGTGATTCATTCACACGACATGGAACATAACAGAAACAGGAAATAGTGCCAGCTAACTAGTCACATTTTGCTTTTACCCTGGCAATACTATCCCCCTCTAAGACTCTAAAAGGCTACTAAAAAGACAAGTAGTTTTTCCCATAATCATAAAAATGGGTTGGTTTCCAGTTATGATTTTTTTTTTTGTTTCCTGTTGTTGCTATTAAATTTGACTATTACCTTTAGAAATACAACTTTGGGCTTGAAGCTGTACAGATGCTAGTATGACAAGGCTTGGGCTAGTATCTACACTTATAAAATTTCACAATGACTGGAAATATTTTAAAGTGTTTGTTAAGACCATCCATATTTTCCCTGTCTAAGACCTTTTTCTTTAACAAAACCAACCAAACGAATCTTTAATTTTCTCACTCCACCACTAAATGTGATTTAGTGGTATCCCCAGGTGCTCAAGAACTCAGAAGTCATCTCATAGAGATCTTTTAAGACCTGACTGCCCTCCCCAGCACACTTGACTTCCATCAGCTGAAAGGCCCTGGGTATATGAATACATTGTCACTATTGATGAGGAAAGATAAAAACAGGAGCCTTAAACATGGACATATTTTTGGTGGCAAGGGCAAACTTCTCAACCTTTCTGCTACCTTCTCCAGAACCTACATTGTTGTAAACTCTTAAGTATTTAAAATCACCCATAAACAAGGCAAAGTCATCAACTTTGCTCCTAGGACAAGTGATAAAAATGTAGGAGGAGTGGCTGATAGACCAGAAGGCTGTGCTGGCATTCAGCAAGACCTGTCCAGGACAGAGAATTGGGTAGAGAGGAACCTAAGGAAGTTCAACAAAGGCAAGTGTAGGATCCTGCACCCAGGGAGGAATAAACCTATGCACCAGTACAGGTTAGGGGTGGACCTGCTAAAAAACAGCTCTGCAGGGGGTTTGGACAAATTAATCTCCAGGTATTCCTTCCAAATCCAGCTATTCTGTGATTCTGTGATACTTTTTTTATACCTGTTGGAAGGGGAGATTTGTCTCTATGAAAGAAGTAACCTACCCACAATGGAGGAAGCTAGCAGGCTGTGTAAAGGGCATCAGAGGTACTGTTACCAGAGTCGAAAGACTGGGTAAATCAAAATAAAAGGCAGTAAGTATTACCTACTACACATATAGATGAAGGAACTACTTCAAGGTTTTATAGAAATTACAAATGATTGCCCTCATTTTTCCATGGTGGAACCATGGCAGTATTACCTTCTCTGCTCTTAGTCTATTACATTTTTAATTCTGAACTCCTGTTCAGGGTCTCTTCAGATGGCAAAGCATCTGCTACCTGACTACATGATAAATGAAGCACCTCATCTTAAAACAAGCTGAGCTCATTTGCTGGGCAAATGCAATGAATCCCTCATTGTAAAATCTTCTGAAGTTTAATTTTCATTAGTTATCTTTATTCAGTGGCATGAATATGAGATCAACATTTATAGTTGGTGGTTGCTTCTCTTCACACTTGCACACAAAAGTACACACAAAAGTGCACACAAGTGCTTTAGGAGAAAAATCTGTTAATGAGACAGTGCCATCACATTGCTGAGTTTATCCTGGAGTTTGGGGATACTTTGTTGCTGATTTAGAAATTTATTTAGAAGTTATTTTAATGTAGGTAAACATAAGACTTCTACAGAATTTTATATGAATTTACACAGATAATCATTGACACTCATTTATACAAGACTGAAGAAAATTGTCCATAAATTTAAACCTGGAAACAAAGCCTTTAAACAGAGCTAGGATGTCCTTTTTATGCTGCTATATGCTTAGTAACCACTGTCATAACTGGAACAATGAAGTAAGTGAATCACTGCATTGTTCTACAATGGCAAATACATATTTTTTTTTTTTTTCCCCATTTTGAAGCTGCTGTGCAGGCTGCCAATCCTAAAAAAAAAAAAAGGCTGAGGCAATGCTTTCAGTGTTACAGCCACTGCTGACAGAATAATGTGGTTCCAGTTCTCATAATATTGCTGAGCAAATACTTATTAAAGTGATAATCTCTATTTCTAGAATTATAGATGAAACCTGGGTTGGAAAGGACCTCTGGAGATCATTTATTCCAATATTCTGCTCAAAGGATGCCTAAATTTGAGTTTAGGTGGGGTTGCTCAGAGTCATAAAACTTTTGAAAACTACAGATGGGCATTCCAGACTGAGGGAATGGTCAGATTTTTTCACATATATCATTTGCACCTCAGGTAACTTGCATTTGTAGAATCATTAAATCATAGAATGACTTGGGTGGAAGTGATCTGCAAGATCATCTAGTTCCAAACCCCCTACCATGGGCAGAAACACAACACCTGCCAATAGACCATCCATTCTGACCTTGAACAATTCCAGTGATGGGACATCCACAACTTACCTGGACAAATTGTTCCAGTATCCCACCACCTTCACAGTAAAAAATTTCTTCCTAATATCTAATCTAAACCTATTCGCTTGGAGTTTAAAGCCCTTCCCTCTTTTCCTGTCACTACATGTCCTTGTGAAAAGTCCCTCTCCAGTTCTTTTGCTGTACCTCTTCAGGTAGTGGAAGACTGCTCTAAGGTCTCACTGAAGCCTCCTCTTCTCCAGGCTGAAAAACCCGGACTCTCTCAGTCTGTCTTCATAGGAGAGGTCGCATAGCCCTCTGATCATCTTCCTTCAAAAGTTCTTCTCTCTTGGACATAAGTGCTCAAGTAGCTCTTGTGTTTGTTAATTAACAGAAAATCAGAGGAACAAGGTAGGGTGTTCAGAGGTAGACAGATGCCAAAAGATCCTGAGGAAGAAGGTGCAGATGAGGGCAGGGCAGGCAGGAAAATGAGGAAACTACCAGGGAGCAGAAGCTTGAGAAGTAAAATTTTCTCTTTATTGTCTGTTCATCCCTATAACTTGCACTACTACTGAATCACTAGATTTTTTAAATGGGCAGACTTCTGGAGATATATATCGAAATACAGTTTTCTAAATAATCAAGGCAGATCTTTTTGTGTTGAACTGTGCTACATGCTTAGACTATATAAAGATGACTGTAGTCAAGAACACCTCTCACTTTAGTTCCTGTCCACATCTCCTTTCCCATTCTCTCTTTCATCATGCGTTTATATAGCACAGCGACTCAGAGAGTTACTGAGGCGTGTTTGGGTCTCCACTTAAGAAGAAATAAAAAGAGTACCTGTATGCATGATTCAAACACAGAGAGTGTTGTGATCTGCCAGTGCAGGGAGGAGCTGCCATTGCTGTAACTCACGGAGGGAGAAGAGGTGTAGTGACTGCAGCAAAGGTAGGATGTAGTTACATATAAAGCCTGCCTGTCCAGAATATGGAACTGGGAACCATGGCTGTGAAAGATATGATCATTTCAACTAGAGATGTTACAAGCCTTAATAGAAACATTTACAGGGTCCCCTTTAATCAAAAAAATTTTTTGAAGCTGAGAGAGAGTGAGCTGGCCTGGTATTTCAGACAGGAGTCAAATGAGATTGCACATGGGAGGATAGAATTATTATCCATTTTTTAAGCAGACTCTGGGAGCTGACCCTAACTGAACTTCTGAGTGCTTCCATGTCTGATCATCATTTGGCCACTCTGTATAAATAATCATATTTAAATTTACAAAAGGCAGAAAATTCAGTCTGTAACTCCATCCTTAACAGCCACCTCCTGCTGAGCCTTTTTATTTCCTCCCGCATGGTACTTTGGATCAAAACACTTTGGAAAAGATGAGCAATAATATCTGGGCACGATGATAAAGAAAGGGAGGCCTGTTCCCAAAACAACAATCATAACTGTGTTTTTGTTCAAACAAAAGACATATTGGCTACTGTGAAACTCAAGAAAGCTCTTAATGTTCTGCAGGGGCTTTTGAAGACCGTATAAACATGAAAAAACCAGGGCCTGTTTAGTGGGCTAGAAATAATTCAACATTACAGATGAATCATGTTTCTTTGGCTGTAAAGAGGAGCAGAGGATGTCTTACTAAGGAAGAATACAGTAAAAAGTCTTCTACAGTGGATTTTACTAAACTGAAGCAAAAATATTATTTCAAAACAGGTAGAAAATTTTATAAGCCACTTTTGCCGTAGTATTGTATGCTCATATGCCCAGAAAACCCCACAGTACTGTTTGCTTGCACGTTTGGGTAATGTAGAGCGCAGTTTGGCAGTAGTCAATAATTCTATGTTCAAGACGATTATTTTTACCCCAAAAGGTTGCCTAGTAAATATTAGATAACACTTATGGAATGATCTCAATTTAATATTTTATTTAGTACAACAAACTTTACTTTCTTATTTTCTCATTTCTGTTCTTATAAAGGTAATGATTGTTTCCAGTCCTCTACCTTTACAATATTTATACAGAGAACCAGTGCATTACCATTTCTATGGAAAGAAGAAAATAATGTATATGACTTAATAATTAGTTCTCTTAAATGTACCATAGCTTGTAACACTCGGTTGACCCTCAGGACAATCTCACAAAATTTTATCCTTTTAAAAGTTAGTGGTTTAGTGTATTCTCCCCCTGGAGTCACTAGATAAAAATGGGCAATTCCAGGAGACAATTTATCTAAATTAATCTAATAAATTTTGAACTGTGTCCTATGATGAAATTATTGTCTATGGTGGTACCTCTGAGAATAGTGGGATTTGATATTTCAGTCTTTCAGACATCAAAATTTAAGTAAGGTAAATGCCTTCTTAGGGCCTAATAGGATTTTTATTTTCTTTTTCTACATGCTTCTGCATTTTATACCTCAAATTTTCCACTTATAATAATTTAAATTGTAAAAAAACATGGATCCATGATGACATGGGGTTTTTTTACAGGTATTGTCATAATTATCCAGTGTATCTGTGCTCTCCTTTCAAGAGTTATTTAGGTAATACAATAATCTGTAAGTGAACACGAGACCAACGGTATCAGAACTTGCCACTAAAAATATTTGTATTAATAAAGTGTACATTTTGGTATGCAATAACTGTTTGACACTTGCCTTGAAGGAGTTAATTCTTTAGTTTTCTTTAACTTTGCACATATTTTGCAGTGTTTTTTCAGTCCTCACATTTAGTAACTAAGGCAGGAGAGATTGAAGAGGTAACTACTGCTTTTCTTGCTGCTGCTATTACATTGTTGAACATCTGCGAAAACTTCTGTACCAGTTTTACTGTCTGATGGCAGGGTCAGCGTTAGCTGTTGCCAGCCCATCCATCTTGCTCCCTTGCTCTTGCATAACAATGGGGATTTCATACTATTTTCCCTTTTCCTGACTCTGATTATTCATTATGAAGGTGGAAATAATGGCTGTAATGACTATCAAGTCCCTCCCCTGCTTCCCCTCCACGTTACTCAATGTGACTCTTTCATTCTTTTGACCATGCAGACACAGAAATTGTCCCAACGGCAAGGATCTGTCTACTCCTAAGCACACTCGAATTTGATTCTCTTCCTTTTCTTCCATCCTTGCCTTAGAGCTGGAAAACCACAATGAAGAAAGCAGCAACCAAGTCCAGTGAGTTTCCATTGTCCAGGATGTTCTTGACCGAGGCAATTCCCCTCCCTCACCCTCATTATTCTTTTCATTTGGATGATTAAATTAAGCAGAAAAGGTTATTTTGTTGGAAAAGAGCCTGTACTAGTTGCATAAAAGCTGTCACTGTTCCGTTTTGGCTTAGTCTCCTCTCTGGCTCCCAGCAGCTTGCTGCCATTCCCCTTTCATTGAATTTTTAGCTTCTAGTCCCCAAGATCTGTTTGTTTTGTTTTTTTTTTTTCCAAAAGTGAGCATGACATCGCTGAATCTGGATCCATTCCCCTTGCTGTAGAGCCTTCACACTTGTTTTGATATTGCCAACTTGATGACTACTGCTTGCTTTCTGTTGTTTCCCCTCTGGTCTGCCATGGCATTGGAGGTGCCTGTTGCTGGAGGGAGCTTGGAGACAGCACGCCTCACACCAGTACTTTGTCCATGTGAGAGGAGTAATGGTCCTTCTCTAAGGAAATGGATTTTCTTGTCTTCAAGAAGTGAGAGACCATATGAATTGCTTGGTTGACTACCACTCTCTCCCCACATTCTTGTTCTTGGTTTGTGGCTGTCTATGCCTGCTCCATCAGCTGTGTAGAGCACAGATAGACTTTTTGTGTAGACAGTTATTGATTAAATCCTGAGCTCTTTAAAATAAATGCATCAGTGAATGTAAAGACAATAACTGAGAAGCTTTTTTTTAAATACAGAACCTTTTTCACCTTCAAAATATCAAAACAAAAGACTTTAGACAGTTACATAGTGCTTTCATTCTCTTAGAGCAGAGCTCATAGGGCAGAAGAACCTGATGTTTCCTAGTTTGCCAGAGCTTTTGAAATTATATTTTTGAGAAGTAAAACTGATCTGTCTCTTTTGTTCCACTCAAGTGGCAGTGATATCATTAGAAATTAATAACAAAAAAAATTTTCACAGGTATTTTAACAAAATAATAAATACTTCCTGTTTTGGATATTGGCCGATATTGTCTATCTTATTGTATTTTTTTCAATTTAAAATCACAGGCTATTTAAGAAATAAGTAGGATGGGAAAAAATATGCTCTTTTATCCCCAGAATTTTGTTGCAAGAAGTAGAACATAAATAGCATAGTACAAACAACAAGAACATGGATAAATGTATCATTTAATTGTTCCAGGATACTAGTTTTACTTGCCTTCTTTATTTACTAGTTTCGCGGTGAAGAAAAGCTGCATTGTCTTGACTAAACTGGAAAACATCCTTCTTCATTAGAGTAGAACGATGAGTTGCTCCTAAGAAGTGCAGCTTTATGAAGAACATCACTGTGGTTAGTTTTTTCTGTTACTTTGCAGCATAATATTTGTTTTGTTCAGCATATAATGCCCCTTTTACACGACATGTTGATATGTGACATTCTTTTGACATATCAGATTTTAAAAACATTAATGTTGACATTCATGGGTTCGCTGGTATATTTAATGGATTGTAGATATTGCCTTATCATATTAATGAAGGCAAAGACCCTTCCACAGCTTTCTCAAGTGGTTGATCTATTGCCTCTGGCCATGCAGTTGTTTGCAGTGCCAACATACAATCTATAGATGGATCAATCAAGCATGTTAATATGCAGTGTTATCACACAGAGCAGCTGCACTTAGCTAGAGAATAATAGGTTTTGACAATGCTGTACATTTGACATATGAACTTGCTTACTATCCCTTGTCAGAGAGAAATGCCTCCTTGGCTGCTGTATGGCATCGCCTCTCCAGTGTGATGGGGTGGAGTGTGTTTTGGGGTTTGGCATGACCTGTGAAGACAGAGAGGAGGAGCAGCTGAGCCACTCCTGTTCAATCCTTTCCCTGCTGTCAGAGAGGAGGGCAAGGGCATATGACCAGAGAGCAGAGCCTAGTGGACCCACAAACCTCTTTTTGTTTTGGAGGTAGCAGTGAACCAAAACACGGCCTGCAGTTTTTTGAACAACAGCAGATCTGTCCTGAGGAGGAAACTGAGCTAATTGAGTTAACTGATGCCTTGACATGTATTTGTGGTTTAATTTTATGTATTTGTAAAGGAAAAATTGAAACACCCTCCAAAACTTTGGACGGTGTAAAAAGCAAGTGATGAAAATGTAATTTTTATCTTGCTCAAAACATTCAATACTGAGGATTTAAATATTTGTTTCTCAAATAAAATGGTATTGCCATAAAATTCCAAACAGTCTATTCAAAATATTTTAATCTAGTTTTCTGATGGTAAGTTAGGGACAATGAATACAAATTTCAATTAATTCAAGTATGTAATTTAGAAAACGTTTTTTAATCAACATATTTTGTTTTCTATAATGAGGACTCAGTTAATCAGGCAAACAAAAATTATGGCTTATTGACGCATATTTTATTTTTTCTGTTAATTTAATTTATATGACAAGATTACTTGGATAAATTCAACATAGACAAGATGAAGCATTCTTAGTTCCCTTAATCTGGTCTGGAAATAAAAAGATTTGATGTTTGCTTTTGATATTTTTAAATTTAATTTTATCTGAAATTGATAGTCTGACTGCTCAAAGGAGTTTGCTTGCACCTTCCAGTAGCTGAGTTTTGAAATTTTCTCTTGTTTTTTGTTTTTGTTTTTTTTTCAGTTTTCATAGTTTTCACAGTCTATGAATTTGAGCTATAGTGCAATGTGGGATTTCATTTATTAAGGACATGACAGGGATTAATAAAATGCTGGACAAGCTACAAGTGATAAGAATTTTGAAAGCTTCACTGTAAAATTGAATGAAGTGGAGATAGAAATTGAAGACATGGAGATAACAATTGATGGACAGAGTCTATTCCAACTGAGAATACCAAAGAAGACTGTAGAACACTGTGAAATTGAATTGATCACCTGGAAAATAAGGTTAGAGTAAGAAATATCAGGTATGAGGGCTGGAGAAGCTGAGCTAATCTTTTCTGAGAGGATTATGAGGGCCAGAAATAGGATATCTTTCAGGTCTTTAAATGTATGGCATACATGGCCTCTCATAGCTCTAGTGCCATCAATTAGACAACACACAAACATGGTATTTGTACAGTGTGAGTCTTCGGCCTCCAGTAGAAAAACTAAACATTAAAATACATGTTGGAAGCTGAAATTAGGAATGAAATACTTTAAAACAATTAAAAATGATGAAATTCCAAATTAAGTGAGGTCTATTAGCTGAACCAGAATTTGGGGAACAGAGCTCTAACAGAGCATACCCTTTTGTCAGGAAAAGCCCATACCTGACTCTAAGAAATTCAGAATAGGAATAATTCCCTATCTTACATTTTTTATGCTGTTTCAAAAAGTTTGACTTCTTAAGGTTAACTTGCCAAGGCCTTAGGTTCAGGTATTTCTGCCGCCTCAATGTACACAGAGCATATAGAAAAGAAGATGGACTGTATATAGACTGTGAAAAATGGCTTTGATTCAGCTGCTGAAGGTTTTATTTTCAATAATGTAGATTGTCATCGCCTTTTATCCCAATTCTTAACTGCTGTTGCCACAGAGCTCATTTAGTTGAATTTATATGATGTGATAAGTTAGTATTACATTTATTATCATAATTATCATGTCTGATTAATCTTACTTATTCTGAAAAGTCATGCAAGTTTCTTACTGGAGGGCATACTTTTAAGTTTTAATATTCATATATAAGGAGCTGACCTGAAGATTGAAAATAATTAATCTGGACTAAAGGTACTTGTGGCAAATTAAAGACAGGTATGCTGAGATGGTTTCAATATCCAGTGTTGTCTGAAGCTGGATGAAGATGGATGTAGTGTGAAATCAGAGGGCGTGGTGATTACTAGAGCTACACCCAACACTACACAATGAGGTTTTAAGCACTTTTTTTTCAAATTTGTCTGAGATGATATAACACTTCTTTTAGCTCTATGCCCAAACTCACCTAGATACCCCTGCAGATGTCATTTGTTCTGGCCATGTATGGGATATCTGGATAAAAACCTGCTCAAATGAGCTCAGTGCAGGATTTGACTGTATTCAGTCATTCGCTAAAATTTGGTAATACAGGCAATGGAATTTCCACTAGGTGATCAAAATGATTTCCTCTGGCCATCCCAACCTAATTTGTGTAGGAAAATAATTATTAATTTGCCAGCATTATCTGGTGTTGATACTTCTATTTTTTTTTCCATTTGGTGTTTCTTTGCATAAATGAACAGAAAGATAGTAATTCCCTACTTCATAAATAACCATACCAAAAGAAGAGTAAGATACTAACTGTGCAGGCTAATTTTAATTTTATTTTCACTGACAGAAGGGGCCAAAAAAAAAAAAAAGAGAGAAAGAGTTGTGGTCTAGGCTCTCCAAAGCACTGGAGCATTCTCCAGTGGAAGTAGCATCGCTTGTAATATAAAACATGGGCTAAATATTAGACAATTTTTGCATTTTGTTTTAGTAACCTTATCCATTTGGACAACACTGGCTTCTGAACATTTGGTAAGCATACTCTAAACCTACATGTAGACTTTCCTGGCTAAAATTTACTCAGAAAAATCCAAACAGCCACCAATTTGACCAGAAAGAAGGAACTAGCACAGCTCTGTAGCTATGTCTGTTTGGGCCCCTTATGAGTGCATTGCTTACAAACAAGCCTACCTAGACCAGCAGAGGTGAGGAAAAAAAAGATAACTAGCAAAAAGAAGTAAAGCAAAACCACAGGTTAATTATGAAGAGGTTTTGACATGTTTTCTTCATTACCATGTTTGTATGAAGAATGAGTTACCTGAGTAATGCTACATATTGTCATCTAACTTTACACTGGTTCTACTCTGTATATTTTGAATGTATTTCATTCCTTTTTGTGGGTATCTCTAGGCAAACAGAGAGAAACTGCTTACCATCTCATTGGTATTTATTTGATTTTAATGTTGGGAATTGTTTGACAGTAGCTATTACTCTGTTTAGGTTTGATTAATTTCTTTTTCTCTTTACTTGTGAAAATTACACAAGTGGTTGACTTACAAAGTTTGCTCAAATTGCAAAATGCACCAATACCAAAACAGGAAAACATCTGGAACTCTTATGCCCCAGAGAATGGTTTCTATGTTTTTTCTGTCCTTCATTCTGAAGTATCTACTTATACAGGTTTGCTAAATTCCTTTACTGATGGTTTTATCTCTATTTGTTTTCTGTGGCTATTAAAGATTGAAAATGTCTCCAGGCGATGATCTTATGGGCTAAGACTTTCAGATTGAATGTAGTAGTACATTTCAAGATCCTCGCTCAGATAACTCACTCTTTTGCTACCTCTTTTCTGAGGTTATAGCTGTAGATCTCATACATCTAATATCACAGACAAAACCTAAGGTGTTAACTGGGTACAAAATTCTCACTAAAGAGCTCTAAAACCTTGCTGCTGGTGCCCAGAGGAGAACTGTCTCCAAGGACATTATACGTCCTTCCCATCTGCTCAGTACAGGAGTATTTAAGATGGTTACTCTGTAAGACTTTCTGTAAAGGGAAGATACTGTGCAAACAGGGGTAAAATCTTTGTTCACGGAGATAGGACAGTAGAGAACAGCTCAAGAACTGCTTGTTAGCCTGGCTTCTTGAATGCATCTTGAACTTGGAGATTTCACTAACATTTACAAAAGCTAGTAATGAAAGCTCATCCAAGATATATATGTGCAGTATTTTATGAATATTTTACACAGCAACAGGGCTGAACTAAATCTCACAAAATTAAACTGAGGTTAGAGATCTGTCATTTTAAAAAATACAGTTATTTTAACCTTAGTTCCTAAACTTTGCATGTCTGCTTTTGGATGGGATCTGAAGCAGAAATGCAGAGCATTAAATGGCACCTTTTTTCTTAAAATCATGAAATACTGGCAAAATTCTTCAAGGCCAGTTTCTAGACAGGGGAAATATGAATACCAGTTCAGACAGCTATCCCCCTGTCTCTCATCTGAACTCCTAAACCCTTGGCAATTAAGCTATTACTAGCTTAAACCAGTCATAGTAAGTCAGTCCTGAAGGCTGACAGAAGTTGAAGTCACCATTTCAAGGCAAGAAGGGACACTACAAAAAGAAAATGAATATATCAAACTCACTGTTCATCATATATATTCTTAGTATTCATTATTATACACCTTTCCCTCAAAGGTCAAAGAGAAAGAGCTAATAAAAGTACCACAAAGTTGCAGAACAAAATTATAATGCACCAAATTAGTTCATAACAGTCCATTTACCTTCAGATTTTATTGCAAGATGGCAGTAATTTAGCAGAATGCTTTTAACTGAATGCTGGAATTCTGTGCTACCAACTGTGAAACATTTATTTTAAATATTTATTGCTCCTCTGAAAATAAAAGAAAGTTAGTAAATGTGTTTTAGAAATTGTCAGTTTAAATAATCAACTTTGCTTCTTTACTGAGGAATGCACTTTTGTAGAAGTAAAAAAATCTGCTGTGTGGCTGCCATGATGCTGAATGTAGTGTTTGTGAGGGGTGGAAGCCTGTAGTCACACTTGCACGCTGTCAGGTCCTAAACTCTTAATTCAGTTTGATTTGCCACTGTGAGGGATTTGCCACTGCATTTTCTGAATGAGAAAGCAGACAGTTATTGGGTCACATCCTACTCCTTCTTATATTTGTGTCAGCACTTTGTTCAACTGAGAGGAAAACAGTATTAGATCTAAGATACGCCTTGCATTGTGCCAGGGGTTATGCCAAATTCTTCATTCAAGCTCAGTTTTTAATGGGAGAGCCTTTGGCAGTAATGTTAACTTTCCAGAAAATTCAGATCTCCAGCAGTGACCCTAGTAAGACTTCAGGCACTGGAGTCTCTCCTGAGGCACTGAGGATGGCACTGTGTCTCTGAGGGATGTCATGAGCTGTGAGGAGACCCCATGTATG
Organism: Corapipo altera; assembly: GCF_003945725.1. NCBI lineage: Eukaryota > Metazoa > Chordata > Aves > Passeriformes > Pipridae > Corapipo > Corapipo altera. The sequence continues at coordinate 1,549,873 of NW_020884881.1, forward strand.
GGAGGAGACGAACTCTAAGGTTGCCACTGTTGTTCAAGTGTGCTAGTTTTGGCTGGGGTAGAGCTAATTTTCTTCACAGTGGCTAGTATGAGGCTGTGCTTTGGATTTGTGCTGAAAATAGCATTGATAATATAGTGATGTTTTTGTTATTGCTGAGCAGTGATAACACAGAGCCAAGGCCTTTCCTGCCACACTGGCAAGGTGGCTGGGGGTGTTTGGGAAGTTGGGAGAAGACACGGTTGGGACAGTTGACCCCAGCTGACCCAAGGGATACTCACAGAATCACAGAATATGCTGAATTGGAAGGGACCCACAAGTATCCTGCACAGGACTATCTCCAAGAGTCCCATACCATATGACATCATGGTGGGGGAAGAAGTAAGAAAGGGAGGGGATGTTTGGAGTGATGGCATTTGTCTTTCCAAGTCGCCATTACATGTGATGGGGCCCTGGTCTACTGAAGATGGCTGAACATCTGCCTGCTCATGAGAAGTAATGAAAGAATTCATATTTTGCTTTGTTTCTGTTCTTTTGCTTTACCTATAAAACTGTCTTTATCTCAACCTATGACTTTTGTAACTTCTACTCTTCCAATTTTCTTCCTTATCCTGCTGGTGGGGGAATGAGTGAGCAGCTGTGTGGCACCTGGAGGCTGGTTGGGATTAAACTAGAACAGTAGGAAACCCTGTCTGTCCCAGTTAATCTTTGCTCATACTCTGGGTCTGTGGACGGGGAAAGAGTGTGGTTAGACATCAGTATGCTCTGACAAACCCCACTAACATAATAACCTTCTGGTAAGACAGTGCAGGCTGCCACCTCTGAGACTATGCCTCAGGTATACTTCTGTGGTTGCTTCTCAGCTGAAAAGCCAAGAGAAAAACACATTTATAACTCACTACGAGCCATACTGGCCTGAGTTATTGAGGCCCTTCTTGTGCCAGTTATCCTATATGTAGTTTCCTGTCTCCTACTGAAACCAAAAGTTGTCCTTCTGTTTGGGAAGTAATACATTAGTAAGGCAAATAAATAATAAACATTAGCTATGAATGAGGTTTTCCAGTTATTTAGTGCATTTTTTGACAGTATTTTATTTTAGTCTATATGGGTTAGGAGCTATAACAACTTGTAGTTAAAGAGCATAAACCAAATGACCTATAGTTAAAAAACATTTTCTAAGCCATTCCTGATGAAAAGAATAACAATAAAAATCTCAGTGAGTGAATTATAAAGTCTCTTGTGTGTGTAATGGGTTCTTGGTTTGATAAGCAGCAAATGAATCTAATTCAACATAAAGGAAATACATGTTATACCCCTGGAACTCTGTTGGTCAATAGGTGAGAAATTTGTGAAGCCAGTAAGGACAGTAGCTAAGGTAAAAGACAGAAACAAAACTATTAATAAAATAAATGGAGTTTATAAAATCCAGTAGCTCTGCATAACTCATCCTAAAGGTTTACTGAGTTCATGTGTTTTCACCTTCCTTCCTTCCTTCCTTCCTTCCTTCCTTCCTTCCTTCCTTCCTTCCATCCCAAATGTTGCAAGTTATTTAAAAAATTGTCATCAACAATGAATGAGTAATTTTCATGGTGAAGGACTTATAATCTGGTTTTAGGCCTAAAACTTAAACATAAGAAATTCAGATAAAATCACATGGGCCAAGGTTCATTTCACAGAATCACAGAATCATAGAACAACAGAATTGTTGGAATTGGAAGGGATCTCTGGAGATCCTCTAGTCCAATCAAGACAAGGGTGTGTCACCCAGAACAGACGTAAATCCAGGTGAGTTTTGAATGTCTCCAGAGAGGAAGACTCTATGACCTCCCCAGGCAGCCTTTCCAGTGCTCTGCTACCCTCAGTGTACAGAGGTTCTTCTTCATGTTGAGATGGAACTTGTGATTAAATTTATGGCCGTTACTCATTACTTCTTTGCCATAGAATAAAATTCTTAGGGTATACAGGAAGAGCTTATAGACACACTCTTACTTTAGGTACTAACACAGTAGACACAGACTCCAGAATATCTAACATTAGCTAAACTGAGTGGAGAAAGAAGGTTATTTGCAGAGAGTTATCTAGACCTTAGGTGGGTGATTACAGGATATATCTAGCTCTTTCCGTAGATTCTATGAGAAACCTGAAGTCCTAACGGGCATACTTTGCTTAAGCATTTGATATAAGGTAAACCAAGGACTCTGGTCTAACCTCGTTATGGTCTGTGTGCATGCCTCTATTATCTCATTAGTCGTATCCTGATACTCCTTAAAATAGTATTTCTTCATAGAATACAATGTATGTAGAGGCATTCTCTGCTTACAGAGAAGTGGCTTGATTATAAAATAAATTCAAAATTAAGGAAATAGACAAGATATGGTGGGGACAAAGTGATTGCATGGAAGATGAGATTGATACCATAATGTTCTATTTTATATCATTCCCCCATTAGTAGCAAGTAAAATCTATAACGTATCTGTGCAAGGTTTGAAAATAAATGTTTATGCCACTAAAGCTTCATCTTCTTGAAAATATCTCCACTTCTTTTATCATGAAGATGCTTTTCTGAATGAAGTGAGAAATCCAGCTGCTCAGGCCTCCTGTCAATCAGTTACCAATACCAAGTCCTTCACAGCAAGATACAATAAAATTTTAGTGGGCCATTACATACTATTGTACCTGTGGAAGAACCTTTCTCCTAACTGAATGACATATTGTTTTATATTTTCATGCAGTTCTAAGCTGTGTGGTTTTTTGTTGCTTATGTTAAGGAAGAGTATCCTAGAAAATTCAAACAGTTAATGTAATTTCCTATCAGAGGAGGGCTTCAAGTGGAAAAAACGTGAGAACATGTGAGGAGTTTTAACTTCATATCTTATTCTGAAGAATAGGAGAATGTCAGATATGAAGTAGAATGCATCTCTCCTGTAAGTCTACAGGAGACTTTCTCAAAAATTTAAGAGACAAGCCTTTCCACATGGAAATTTCAAACGGGGGTGATCCATAGATAAAGTCAGCAACTGTCACTGTTGATTTCAAAAACAGGTTGTCTGGTCACTTCAGTATGTCTAATGTCCACAATAATCTTATACATCAAAAGTAGTTTCCATTTTTAATTTATAATTTGCTTATTTTTATTTTCAATACAAATACACACACTTTCCAATCTTTGTCTATGTATTTACAGATTACTTTTGCTTTTAATCTAAACACTTCATAAAAATTTTTCTCTTATTCTTATGTTTAAATGAGGTAGAATGCACATGTAAAGGTGGTATTAAAAAGAGATGTGTGTTTGTCAATTTTGTCCATTTTAGGCACATAGTTTTGTTGGGATAAATCATTATGTCATTACAGACTTTACTGTTGATGAAGTTATTTACTTTACCTGGGGCTGTTGGTTTGTGCTTTTGGGTTTGTTCGGGTTTTTTTCATTTGTTTGGCTGATTGGCTTGTTTTTAGTTTTCTTCCAATGAGCTGTTGGCTAAAGCTGAAGTATCCATTGTAATTTCACTTGGTGTGTATACATATACATAAGTAAACAAGAAAAATGTCACCAGCCACTCAGAATTGCAAAGTCAGAACATTCAATCTGAAATCTATGGTAATATAGAAAAAATTTCTTTACAGTCCTGGACTGTGATATTAATCTTCAATGCTTTTTATTTTCTTCTTCTGAAAAGCAGAAGGTTCTGCCTTCAGCTACACCACAAATGAAGAATAAATGCATGTTAAAAGCTGGGCACAAAAGAGGAGAACTTACTGAGCATAATCAGTAATTATTTTGGTGAAAATAAAAAGCCACAAATAATAAAAAGACCATCCACTGAGAAATTAGTATACTGTATCTCTTGCAGGGATTTTTAGTATCTCCCCTGGCTAAAATCTTATTGAGATTCATGTAGATCACAGGAGAAAAAAATCTTATACATTCACAATTTTTGGCAAGTGAGTGAGACAATTGGGATCAATAATCCCTGCAGCACTGAAATGGATGGTGAAGAGCTTCTCCTGGTTACTTTTGTAGAATTAGAAAAGGATCAGAATAACCTGTGCCTTTTGGTGGCTTCTGTGACAACAGACAATAAAAATGGTTCTTGTACAGTTGTCATGTTTGGTTTTGATCTGAAGACTAAGATAACTTCTTCCATGGAGCCCCTGGAGTACTATAGGTATCTTTACCATTGAATTTATTTGAAAGTAAATCTGAAAAGTGATAGAACTGTCTTACAGAGAATTTGTGTATTCACTCTTATAAAGTGAAATTCCTGTAAGGTGTAAAGTGCTGTAAGGTGTTGAAAAACTCTTAAGACATTTAGCCTGGTTCTGGAGCTTTAAAAGACATTAAAAGATTCTAAAGCTGGATAAACCTTGTGATGGACTTTATATAGCACCAACAAATTAAGTGTTATATGGATTAAAATTTAGTCCATTTTTTTCCATAAGGACCTTTGTAGAAACTATCAGGTGGAGAAAAGTTCAGTGTGCTTCCATCACCAAAACCAGGTATCAACTTGGGTAGCTGGTACTGTGGGAAAAAAAATCACAGGATGGATATACAATAAAGAGAAAACATACAAAATTTTTTCTCCTCAAATAGGCCTATGAATAGTCTTTTGTGTCACTCGAAATAAAATCATAAAAGAACAGCAACAACAAAAGCTCTAAATAAATCTGGATGGAAAAAATAAAAAAAAAAATCTGATAATGTGAAACTAGATGGACTCTGTGTGTATGTAAATAGGTAAACTCGAATTAGACTGAGACATTTCTCACTAACCTTAAACTTTAGCCAGATTTTCTTAGAGTAGTTTTCCTGATGGTGAATTTCCATATCACTAGAGCCTACCTTAGTTTCAACACATAGTAAAGGCTTCCTTGTTCATAGTGGATCATATTTCTGGCAATAAGTTGCAGCATACTTGTTACGAATAATAGAAATAATTTTCTTATGGAAAACCTTACCCAAAGGAGTACAGATTACTACAGTTAGATTTATCTGTAAAATCTTTCCTCCCTGCGAACTAAGAAGTTCTTGGTTTCTTGCAAAAATCTGAAAATTACCATTTTGTAAGGAAAGAACTTGATCAAGAAGACAGTTATAAACCGTAGACAATGTATTAAAATGATAAAAAAAGCTTTCCAAACAGTAGGGTTGTTATGTTCTGAGTCTGTTACAAGTTATTTCAGCCTCTAGGAAGTGAGATCCAGCTTTAGCAGGGCTACTGCAGCACACAAAAAGGAAAGTCCCGAGGAAAACAGGGCTGTAGGCTGTCACACAGAATGACAGCTGTGGAGCAGAGTCAACTCCTTCAAACAGGCAGCATGAATAGGGAAGAAGCTGCAGCACAGACAAACATGACTGATAGATCCGTTTGCTTCTGAGGGGAAAAAAATAAAATAAACTATATAAGAAAGCTCTCATTTCAAGCCTAGTAAATCAGTAACTGAATATTGCAATTGAACATTTCATTGTCAAGAATCTACTATGATCCTCTGTGCTAGTTTTAAAAGTAAATCAGTGGGAGAAATGAACCCAACTCAAGACAGATTACAAGTCAGAGTTACAATTTGCTAAAAAGATTACAATAAATGCAATGATACAGAGAAAATTGGTTTTAACCCCCAAAAACAGGTCTATAACCCAGCACCCTGGACAAGAACAGAATGGTGTTCGTTAGCCCCTGTGCTGAGAACCACGTGCCCCCCCCGGGTGTAAAGTAAAAGGAAAGGAAAGCTGTTGGTCTGGGTGATGGTTGCAGTTCTGTCAAAGTAATGATCATAGTCTTGTTGAGAGTGGCAGTCACAGTCCTGTAACTGCTACGACCTTAGAAGAGATTTTAAGAAATTAAAACCAAGGAAGCAGCTCTGGCTAGCAACAGTTGCTTCCTTTTAGCTGCTTCTACTTGGCATTCAAACTCTGCTCACCACTTTGCTGTGCTGCAGTAGTTCTTTGCCTTCTAGTTGAAGAAATCTATGCAATGAGAGGGATTCGGAGTGATTTGATTTTCCCCAAAGAGTTCACGAATCCTTTAAAAGTGTATGAATCTTCCTCCATCTTTCTTATAGGATAAGGTAAAATGACTGACTGAAACAAAGTTGGATGAGAAATGATCCTACAATACCTACTTCAATGGCTGAAGTGCTCCAAAGAGCACAGTACTGAAGTATCTTCACAGTAATCTTCAATTTTGCTCTGTTTCATTGCTGAAGGAGTCTGATCCACTGTCTTTTGAGATCATCTAACTCCAGGTCATAAATTTAGACTAACTTTATGGAAATGAATTGATTCCACTAGAGATTTTCAACAGAAAAAGGAAGAGTAATATGTGCCATTGTATATTTGCTGAATCAGGCTACCAGATATATCGGTGAATTGTAAATGCAAAACTGTCATTTATGAGCATCCACATAACAAAACAACAAATTATATATTTTTTTGTCTCAACCATAGCTGGTGGGGTTTTTTTGGTTGTTGTTGGTTTTTCTTCAACATTTTCTTTTTCTACAAGACACTAAGTAAATACTGAATCCAACAGCCTTGAGTTCAGCATTTGTGGTGTTATGCCCTTCTGTTCCCCCTCTTATTCTCTAGCTATTCAGTTATTGGTGACAATGCTGCTTACATAAATGTCATACTTGATGGAGGAGTGGAAAATTAAACATGATTGAGATTAGGATGTTTTTTATTCATAGGTAGAAACAAGTAGGAAACCACTTGTACTCCAACACACTCTTATTTTATTAGCTTTTGCCCTGTGTGATATACTTCAAATGAAAACTATTTCTTAACATGATATTATAACATTCCAAGCTGTGTCTATAACTCATATAAAGCAGTTATTGAAAAACATTGCCTGAATATTGATTATTACCATCATTTTAGAATCTATCTCATTGTGCAGTCATGGAATTAAATGTTTCAAGTATAAACGTGTAAAAGTGCTGTGACTATCAACAAGAAAGAGAGTTTTTGTCATTTAAAAAAGCCCTTTACTGCAGGGAAGTCACTTGAAGTTTTTTGACAGAAAGCAACAGAAGTTACAAAATATTTCAGCTTACAAGTATGAGGCCCGTATGACAAGGCGTATATATGTATTTACATATACATACACAATGTATATATGTGTAAATATATGCTTATTTAATACATAAAATAGGCATATATCCATATATTCATATATAGATATACATTGTATATCCATATATCCATATACAAGATTCTCACAAAAATTATTTCTATTTCCAACAATGACAAAAAGACTTGTAGAAAAGCAGCATCCACCAAGCCCTAGCAGTAACAGATGCACCACCTGTTTATTGAGGTTTTCTTCCTCACTTGAATCTTATTTTGTACGCAGGCTCAGGCTGTACTTCCTTTCTGGCATGTGTTTTCCTGCCGAGTAATTAACATGGTCTAACAAGACATGAGTCAGATTCATAGTCTAAAGGCCAGATTCTGCTTATCCATTCCACAGTTTATCTGGAAGTTTCCATTTCTGTCTTTCTGTTTATGTTCACTCAAAACTAGGCAGTATTCAGAAAGAAAGGAGAGATGCTTTTGCCATCTCTTCATGGGCAGGATGAGAAGAGGATTCAGCAAGGGTAGAAACCAGAACTTCCAACAGGCACAAGGGCAGCAGCAGGAGATGCAGCTGGGATGTGAGCAGACTGGAGTGGGGCTGCTGAATGATAGTACTTGGCTATGTGGGATGGGACAGTGCAAGGAGCAGACTAACCTCAGCAGAGTGTGAGGAGGAAGGTTATCCTTCCAAATAAATTGCTACTTAAAATGTACTTCTCATACTCATATGCAGGGAAGCAGGGAAATGCAGACAGAGCCCTTGCCAGTGCTCACTACTGTATTCCAGCATCTGTCTTGTGTGATATATATATTTATATATATGATATGTCATGCTATCACAGAATCACAGATTATGCTGTGTTGGAAGGAACCCACAGGGATCATCGAGTATAACTCTTGGCCCTTGTTAGACACCAGGTCAGTAATTATTTGGTTAGAACCACCTCGTGGGGAGTGTGTGTGTGTGTGTGTGTGTGTATGTATAGGGGGAAGGGATGGGTCAAACATCATGGAGGTGAGGTGACGTCATATCCCTTATGGCAGCCCCTGGAACCCACATACGGAAGCCTCAGAATAGCTGTCAGTCACAAACAACCCAGGAAAACTTCAACACACCACATGACCTGGAGCCCCTAACACAGCTCAGATTGGCAGGGACAGTGAGGACACTGCCCCTCACCCTGGTCTGGAACCCCAGAGAGGCTGGTGGGTCAGAGGCCCCATCTGGGGGATTGGCCATAGGGACCAGAGCAGACAGAACCAAAGGTATATGTTTGCCACGTGTCATGGCCTTGCCATCTGGACATGTGAGAGCTGGTCTTCCACGAAGTTTGGGTGGTAGCTATATGATCTGCCTCTCCTTCTTTCTCGTTCTCTCTTCTTGCTCCCTCTGCTTCTCTTTCTTTGCTCCTTTCTTAATGCTTTGAGTGGCTTGGATCTGGAGGGATTGGATTTTGACTTAAGTGTTGTGGATAGATTGGATTTTGACTTAAGTGTTGTGGATTAATATATGTTGAGTTGATATTGTAGTGGAATATTTTGTCTAGCTTGTGTAGTGCACTTTTTGAACCTTTGACAAGTTCCCCTATTTTCTCCCCTAAATTATCAATAAAAATACTTCTTGAGAACAGGTCCGTGGCTTATTCTCTTAATGCTATCTCGAGGTATTAAAGAATCCTATATATATATTAGAGTAAAACTCCTACCTAAGTCTGTGAGCCTGCAGTTCTTGGGCTGGAGTCTTACAGCCCTGCACAGGACCATTCCCAAGAGTCACACCATGTGCCCGAGTGTATCATCCAAACACTTGAACTCTGTCAGGCTTTGTGCTGTCACCACTTCCCTGAGGAGCCTGTTCCAGTGTCCAACCACCCTCTGGGTGAAGAACCTTTTTCTAATATCCAAACTAAACCTCCCCTGGCAAAACTTCAGGCCATTCCCTCGGGTCCTGTCACTGGTCAGCAGAGATAAGAGATCAGTGCCTGCCCCTCCTCTTCCCCTCCCAAGGAAGTTGTAACTGCACCAAGGTCTCCCCTCAAGTCTCCTCTTCTCCAGGCTGAACAGACCAAGTGACCTCAAACATTCACTGGGTAAAGATGAGCTGAACAAAGCAGACACAGTTCTTGCCTGCTGATGAAGTATTCCTTTGTAGGTATGTGCTATTTTTCTTCAAAGCTCTCTTAGCTTTTTCACACTGCTTTTATCCTTTCAGATGCTTTACTTAAGTAACTGAAACTCAGATTTGGCATTTTTCATGAAAATGCATCTTCATGTTTCAAAAAATTTACTTTAGCAAGACAAAATTAATTTTAGTGAGTTTCCTAGGATTCATTTCTTTACATAGACTAGAAATTTTTTTTCCAACAAAAGCAGTTTCATTTTGCCATTTTTCTGGAAGGTTGAATCAGCATAAAGTGAATATTAAACATTAACCAAGCAAAGATCTAAAGGCCCACATTTAAAACACAGAAATTTATAATCTGATAATAAAATTTGCAGGGAGTGTGTGTCTGCAGGGTTTGCCCTGTTGCAATTAGGTTTTCACTCCTTTCCAGCCTTGGTTTCACAAACATGTTATCTTTTTAGACATCTTAGCCTAAAAAAATAACTCAACATGGTTACAAGTGCAGTGTCTCCCCAAGGCAATTTTTCAGACAAAAATGGACAGAGGAAGCTTCTAAAAATGTGATCTGGTCTCAGGCCATCCAGTCAACCATGGCAGAGTACTACTGAAAATATTTATTGGTAAGATACTTATTTAATAATGAAAGACTTCACATGACAACAAACCTGCAACAGATCAAAAGTGTGCAACAGCAGTGACACAATACGAATTTTAAAAAGGGAGAGACAAGTCTCACTGCTAACTTGCATTTCCTTTGTGTTGAACGAATGAATTATTTTGGAGATCAGAAATCAACAAAAACATCTCTAGTCTGTAAAGAGATGAAAATATTTTTCATAACATATTTATGTGTCTTTGTTAGCTAGTACCTACCTAGTCTTTTGAAATGTCCATTATTATGACCGTAGACCAATAAAATTCTATAAAAAGACAGGGTTTTTTTTAATATTAAAACTAATTTAGGACTTTTTGTTTATGAATTTTATGACTAACGTGAGGGAAAGGTTTATGTATATCTCAAGGTTACTTTTAATTGTAGATTTTCTCTTTTGCATATGCAGTAATTTGTGTCTGTTTCCTTGGTGATGTTCTTATTTTGTCAATATTTCATACAAAGTGTATTGTCCAGCCCCAGCATGACCTTTGCCAGAATTTGGCAGTCTCGTGCCAACAGCCAATAACATTTAGTTCACTTAGAATATAAATTCAAGATTGTTGTGCATCATCCCATTTAGGAAGGGCTTTTCAAAAGACTATGACAGATAATAGCTGACTTAAGCAGACAGGTGCAAGAAGAGGAGGAGCTGGTTTCAGAGGAGCAAAGAGCAACTTGTCCTTTTTAAAAACCCAGTTTTGTAGTGTGATTGCTTTAAAGTCTGCATTTCACATGTTAGAATTATTGGATATTTCAAAACTCCAAACTGCTGTTGTTCTACTTTCACTCCTGTTCCCCATACAATTCCTTAATTCTTCAGTCTCATAGCAAGTGGATGCCTCTTACAAAGATGAAATGGTGACATCATGGGCAAGTTTCTTGGTGATTTGGACAGCAATGTGACATTAGCAAAATGGCTCAGCAAACCCCTCAAAAAGCAATATGGGAAAATGAAACCTCTTTTCCATAAAGCTGTATCATAGTTGTTATTAAATTCAAGAATTTGCACAACAACCTGCTCTGCAGGACCAATCCTGAGCATCCAACATTGATGTGATGGTTTCTGTAAAAAAGGCAACACTTACAGAGTGTAAAGTCCCGGTATGTAGCAGTGAATTTAAATGAGCATACAGCAACTTGAAAGTTAATATTTTAAGATTTTCTGCATGATGAGACTGGATAGCACATTCAATATGTGCTCCTACTCCTTAGTACCAAATCTTACAAATTCTATTACTCATACCTAGCAGATGCTAAAAGACTATGGTCATATTTCTACAGCTGAAATATTGTATGTTAGGTACATTTCAGTGCGATTCAATTCCAGCTTCAGGCTTCTTAGATTCAGGAGTGACAAAGCACATATCAATTTCAAAACATATATAATCCATCTACTCTGTTTTCTTCTGAAGAATTATGTTGGAATGGCAGGCATCTCATCTGAGTGCATGGGGAGTGAAACTGCAGTAAACAGCACAGACATAAGCACCTACAACACCTTAACATAAGGTTTTAATATTTTTTTTTCATTTTCTTAATATTTTAAATGAAAATTAGGCATTCTCCCAATTTGGTATCATCCACCTTATATCTGAAACATGTAAATTACATTTGTACAGTCATTATCGTGATAAGTTAGAGACAACATCATGCTTTTCTCCTGCTCATAAATTATTCTAAACACTTAAAGTGATACCCATAAAAAAATTTAAATTTTTACTAGAAACTGCTAGAAGAATAATAGGCTTTTGTTATCCCTGCCAATAAAAAAACCCACAAACCAAACCTAACCAAATTTTAGCCTAACTGTAAACCTCTGGTAACTATAGCTTACTCATGTTTAAAAGTGGTTTTTTATGCCTGACAGGAGCATGCAGTGTACAATACTGCACATATTCTGTCTTCTCATAATGCTTAGGTATTATTTAGGACAAGCTTACTCCATTTCACAGAAGCAAGGACTGAGCTATTTTCCAATGATTTGCCCTTCTTTCAGTTGTTTGCTACTGTGATGTCCTGTACCAGATATTCTTTCTAGGTAGAGGATGTCCTACAAAAGCAAAGTTAACCTCCTTTGGTTTCCAGTCACTGCTAACTCAAGCAATAAAATTCTGTGCTATACATCTGAAAGAATCACTCATAATAATTACTGATAAGAAGCTTAAAACATTTAAGTTTTATTACTTTTAAAGGGCTAATTTAAAAAAGAATAATAAAAAATTGCTTTCAAGAGCAATAAGGTGGCACAGTTCACAAATTTTTAGTTTCATTTATGAGGAAATATAGAGTCAATGCAGAAAATAAAGAGGAAGGAGTTGTCTAAAGCGAAACCATGGTCTTTTACGTAGAACATCAAAACACTGCCCTGAAAAACTAGTGTCTGTGTCTATCCCTCCTTTGAAATGTGATTACTTGATTGAGAGGCAACATCATAATTCAAAGTCACAGAAGGGTCGGATTATGGTTGTACAGGAAACTTCATTCCTACGTGCCTGTATTACTGATCATCTACAGGCCACAACTATAAAAAAAATTCTCTAAGGTAGACATAGTATGTCTTGTCAAATGCTTTTTTTTTTCTGCTGACATGACCACATTGCTTTTATGGCATATAAACTAAAGCAGGTGTAAGTCAATGAGGCATCTGTAGAAGGTGAGTCTGGAGGAATTATCTGAGGAAATGCTACTTTATTTGCAACAGTGGAAGCTTACACAACCATTTTTGTCAGAGGATACAATCCAGTTTAGAGATTAAGTCATTTGAACGCAGATGTCTCCATGCCAATTAGGTGTCTAGTCTCTTGTTAAAGTTAATGTAACTTTCAGTTAACACAGTCACACAGAACCACAGGATAGGTAAGGTTAGAAGGGACCACAGTGGGTCATCTTGAATATCTCCACTGAGGGAGAATCCAGAACCTCTCTAGGCAACCTGTTTCAGTGCACAGTTATGCGCACAGTAAAGAAGTTCTTCCTCATATTCAGGTGGAACTTCCTGTCATCAGGTTCTGCTGTTGCCTCTTTCCTATTGCTTGGCATCACTAATAGGCTGGCTGTGTCCTCTTGACACCCTCCTTTTGGACACTTAGAGACATTGATGAGGTCCCCTCTCAGTTGCCTCTCTTTGAGGCTGAACAGGCCCAACTCCCTTGGCCTTTCCTCATAAGAAAGATTCTCCAGTCCCCTAATCATCTTTGTAGCCCTCTGCTGGACCCACTAGGGCCAGGTAAAATGTCCTGAGTTATACCTGTCAGATTTGGGTATGTTATACTCTTTACTGATGTGGAGTACTTCAATTATTCAAACCATATCTCAAAATCTTTCCCTTAACGGCTATTTCTTACAATGCTTTCCACAAAAGTCTACTCAAGTGTAACAAATTCCGAACTTTTAGCTACAAATTCATTTTATCTTGAGATACTTTGGATAAAAGTAATTCTTTCATTTCCTTTATCAAGACATATTGTCACCAAAAATTAGAAAATATTATTTTTTCTCTGTAAAATAGAATAATATAATGGTCTAGAATGGTAGACTTAGAGTATACCATAAGAAATTATGTAGACAAAGAAGGAAGAAATATTATCATAAAACACCATTTAATCCATGCCTTAGGGTGAAAGAGCTGTGGAAGAGCATAATGAACTAAAACAAATAATCTGGTGTTTGCAATCCATACTTATTATATATTTAATACAATAAAAATCCCTGAAAATAAGTTATTTTTAAATAAATGAAATGGAAGAATATAAATTATCCTTCATACTTGAACTTATTAAAATATTTCAAGTATTTTTAAGGTATCCCAATTATTACTTCACAATATAGCCCTTCTTTGCATGAAACAAAGCAATAATTCTCTTGTGATATGCAAGACAAAGAGGGTTTAATTGTAATGGAAACAAGCTGCTTGTATGGTAAAATGAGTGTGAGTTACAGCTTTTTACCTTTTTGTTTCCGAGTCAGATCCTGCCCAAACATCTGATCTTCTAATTCCTTTATGTACAGACAAGTCTTGGGGAAACCAGGAGGAATTCTCTTCACAGAATTTACTCAGTCTGCAATCTCAACTCTTACTTTATTGACAGTTAAGAGTGTTATTACTGTACAGTGAGTTCCCAGTCAACAATTAGCACTATTTACCTATTTATTCACCCCAGTAAATGTAGAGGCCCAGGAGGAAAGTCCCAGTGCTTTAGGCACTTGTGTATTGACAAACTAACCCTGTTTCCAGACTTTACAATGAGAGGCAAAAGCTGAGAAGGTAAATGCATGATTAAGTGTTTTTTTCAGAAACTTCCATAGGGCAGTGATGTAGTTCAGAAGTTTAGTAGTTTGTTGGTTGGATGGCCACATCCAAAGAGTTACAGACAATGGCTCAGAGTCTGAGTAGAAACCAGTAACAAGTCCTGTCTCTCAAGGGTCAGTACTGGTTCCAATACTATTTATTGTTTTGATCAATGACATAGATAGTGGGATCAACTGCACCTTCAGCAAGTATGCAAATTACATCAAGCTGAGTGTTATGGCCCACACGCTGGAGGGAAGGGATGTCATCCAGAGGGACCCTGATAGGTTTGAGAGGTGGGCCCATGCAAACCTCATGAAGATCAGCAAGGCCAAGTGCAAGCTGCAGGACATGGGGCAGAGAGTCATCTCCAGTATCAATACAGAGTTGGAGTTGAATGGATTGGGAGCAGTTCTGAGGAGAAAGGCTTGGGGATACTGGTGGATAAAAATTTGGACGTGATCCATCAACGCGTGCTTGCAGCTCAATGCAAACTGTATCCTGGGCTGCATCAAAAGAGATGGGACAAGCAGGTCAAGATAGATGATTCTGCCTCTCTACTCTGCTCTGGTGAGACCCCACTTGGAGTACTGTGTCCAGCTCTGGAGTCCCCAGCACAGGAAATTCATGGACCTGTTGGATCAGATCAGGAGGAGGGTCACAAAAATGATCAGAAGGCTGGAACACCTCTCTTGTGAGAAAGCCTGAGACAGCTGGGGTTGTTCAGCCTGGAGGAGTCTCCAAGGAGACCTTATTGTGGCCTCTCAGTTCATAGAGGAATCTTACAGACTTTTACTAAGGCCTGTAGTGACAGAACAAGGGACAATGGTTTTAATCTGAAAGAAGTAGGTTTAAAATGGACTTGAAGAACAAATTTTTTACATCAGACAGGCTTCTATATAAAAAATAAGGTCCTCTTCTGAAATCAATTCAGCTCAAGGTCAGCCTGGATTTTAAGGCAGTTTAATTTTGAGGGTAGTTAATTTAATTACTTGAACAAATAAGAGTGTGAAATATCTCTTTTTAATACCTATATTTTTTGACTGGATGAAGTCTCCAAATTCAAATGTCTTAATAAAGAAAATTTCAGGAATTTGGAATGCTTTTATTTTGCTTTGCTATAGTGCAATATAACATCATGATTTCTAGTGAAACCAGTTCAAAGCATGAAGACTTTAAATGTGTCTACCTGAAGCTCTTCTCTTACCTGAATCAAAACCACACCACTCTACAGTGTTCAGTGAAGCAGTTTGGTTTCATCGGGGAGCTCTTTGTCTGGGGGAATGATTCTGTCAATATTTTTTGCAAATCATGTTTAATAATTGACCACAGGAAGAGCTTACTAATGATACAACTGATTCTTCATCACTAATTCTTTAAATCTGTTTAGGATGTGTTTCTGAAATATCCATCGTATGTAATCAAAAGTTATGGGTTTGGTGTAGGGATGATTAGGTGAAAGTGCAGGATCTGAGTTATTCAAAAGGTCAGACTAGATAATCATAACTGTTCTCTGTGACCTCATAGACTATTCATTTTATGCATTAGGCCTTCTGCATTTGATTTTAAATATGCTTGGCTCCCCTATACAGCAATGGAGATTATTAAACATATATGGCCAGATTTTAAAATTCCATTCCCTGTGCTACTGCTATTGCTGATCATTTCAGGCAGTGTAACTTCATTTGAAATTTCCCCAGAGAGGTTAGCTTAGAAGTAAAGGGTTGGAAAAGGGAAGATACAAAACAAAACTCAAGGTTTGTATAGATTTGTTATCAACAATGAAGGCCTGCCCTGGTAGTGTTAAGGATTCCTGTGCAACTTAGTCTCAAGAATGGGGACTTCCACTGATTGATCTTTCTCTTACCTGTCCCTTATCTGTCATTGGTAAATGACGTCAAGTCCAGTAGTTGTTAGAAGAGAGGAACTAAACTAGGCTTAGGATGTAAAGACATCCTTTAAGTTACATTTACAAATGTTAGCTTGCCTATGGGTCAGACATACCCCACATGAACTAAGACCTCATTTTCTCCTACCTACCACTCACAGTTTTTGGCTCTCAGCCAATAGCAATTCAAATAAAGAACTGACAAACAGGGAAAACTGATTCAGGATCCAACTTGAGCAAGCAGAGGGAAATAAGAATGAATGTGAGCTGCAGGCTAATTTGGCCTGTTATCCTCTCTTGCATACTTCTTGTTATTCACCTTTCATATATTTATCCTGAATCTCCTTACAAAAAGCAGCCTCTTGCAGCCTTAATTTCAATTTACTGTCCCTAACATTTGGTTAACATTCTCCATGTTGTACTGTAATTGCACTCCGGTTCCTTCCCCCACATGCTACTCATCAACCCAATTTATTGACTCATAGAGTTACTAAGGAGATGCTTATCAAGCAGAATAAACACCCCTCTGCTTGCCAACTGGTACTGTGTAAATTGGCTTTGCTTCAGTGTCCAGTCATATTTTAACAAACCCTTGACAGTGCCTCAAAATGCTTTGCTTTGTGTTCTGCTTTGCCAGCAGAGAACATTTCTAGTGGCACAAAGGAGGTCTGTATTTTAAAACCTTTTTTTTTCAGTCCTGATTTCAATACTTGCGTGTTTTCATGCTTTATCTCCAGCCTAACTCATTGTAGTCTCTAGGAAAACATTTCACATAACTTCTTATTGCCATGCTATCCAACATCATTAAATTTGTTCACTGGTGCACATATGTAAATGTATTTTGGCTCAATGACTATTACTGAATTGACCTGGCAACCAAATGTTGCAATAGAGCTGAGCAATTCTGAGTTACTGAAGTATACAAGCAACTTAGGAAACCTTTTTACTCTAGTATGTTGATGACCTCTTGCTGCTAAGTTTCAATAGAAGCATTGTGTGCATTGATTGTATTGATGCATATTTCATTATCGAATTTGTAAACTCTGAGTACTAAAAGGACAAGTGAGTTATTCCAATGAGCAGTGTGCTCTGCCATAGTCTATATGTATTTTGGGGATTCAACAAGGTTTT
Organism: Corapipo altera; assembly: GCF_003945725.1. NCBI lineage: Eukaryota > Metazoa > Chordata > Aves > Passeriformes > Pipridae > Corapipo > Corapipo altera. Next base: position 1,567,038 of record NW_020884881.1, read on the forward strand.
TCTAAGTTTTTCAGTGCCCAAGCTCTGCCATGCATCAAGAAATCATATAATAATATTAAGAGTCATCTAATGCTTCCATTGTTCCAATACTTTCATGTTCTTCTAAAACACAATCACTGAATTCTTCACAAATCAGAGGACACAAAGTTCACTGGCACCATGGGGCTGTAGCAAGCCCTTTCCTTTCTCCCTTTTTCTTTCGTTCTTGTAACACAGCTGTTTATACAGAAGGGAGACAATGTTGAGTTTGTTAACAGCTGGCAGTTAGTAGTAATTTATTATGGAATGGGTCTTGAAATGTCCCGATCTCCTTGACGATGAAAAACCAAAAGGCTGTGTTGCTTTCAAAATCTTGCTTTGGGACTAGAAGTGGAGTTTGAGGCTGTGCCAATTCCAGACTCATGAAAGCTGCATAGAGAAAAGGGGCCAATTCCTCAGCTTCTGCTTGAAGCAAAATGAGCTTCGTAAGACAGGATTTGTTTCCGCCTGTTGACATCAAGACCCATCAAAATATCAGTCTTACTGGGACTTGGCATATCTCTTTTCCTGTCTTTTGAGATAATTACTTGATTTCACCTGTCATTCTGGGCATGCACACTTTTCATTCCATGAAAAGTTTTTGTTATTTTGATACAGGAGGAAACATACTCCTCATATTAAATGGTGGTATATAGTAGGTTACTGGAAATCAGCTCAAACATTCCAGGGAGAAAAGATGGAAAAAGTTCTATAGAGATGTTCCAGAACAAAGATTTATGAAGAAAAGGGGAATAAGGATAGCAGAAAATAGGGGTAAAACTATTCAAGCACAGATGTATTGAGTAGGAGCATTAGCCTACTGAGAAATGACCCCTCCAAACTGACTTGAAGAATGGATAAAATTCTGACTATCGTTTACTGCAAATGCTCATCTGGAAATATTTTCTTCCCTTAAAAATTTCCTAGTGCTATGGGGGAGATGCTGGTGGTGTAAAATCAGCAAGGTGCTTTGCCTGCATGTAACACTCTGTTGCATTCTCCACTTTCCAGCCATGGAGCTGAGAAATGCTGTGGGGCTTGAGACAGCACTCCTGACACAGCAGCCAGAGTGGGGGGACCACACAGATCCCTCAGTCACGGCATAGGCAGCGCAGAGACAGCAGCTCCACGCTGTTTGCACACGCTATACAGAGGGAAAAGCCTGAACAGGTTTCAGAGGAAACTGCTGTTAGTCACAGAGATGATAGGAGGAGTCCATTTGAGCAACTGAAATTGCAAGATAATAATGATCAGGGCTAATATAGAGGTTATTCATGTTATAACCTGTATTTTAAGTGGATACTTTTTAAGCAAATAAGGTTACTGCAATTGTAAAAAGATATAAGAAGAGGTAAACTTGTGAAATTGCCTTAAAAATATATTCTACACATTGGGACCTGAGAGCATCATTCAAATAATGATAAATAATGTCAGGAATATACATACTAATAATGATGTATTTAAAGTCCTTTGGTGAACAATTTGATACTTACTTGTGTTTTGCCCAGTAAGCTGTTAGTGAGAAATGCAGGTTTCTACAGGTAGAGATAACTTTATTGAATCAGAACCCTAGTCCTTCTGCATCCTGACCCCCCCATACAGCAGAAATAACACATTGCTGTGGGTAATCTTAATATTCGTTCTGGCAGCTAAGAGCTTCCAGTGAAGAACACTTATGAGGAAGGCAAAGGGAGTCTTCTGTCATCCCATTAATTCTCACACTCTTCCCTTCCCCATCTCCTCCTCTGTTCCCTCAAAGGCAAAGACTAGGAGGCTGCTCAAGTTACTTAGCAGGTGTGCTGTGGTGCCATGATGCAGTCATGGCCCACAAATCACCCAATGCAAAGACCCTACTTCATCACATGCTAATCTTGATGGGTACTCTCTGTAGGAGCTGCCAGAGCTCCATCTGCCGAAGTCCCAGCTTTTTGAGAGTTCTTTTCTTTGAGATCCGAAACCCCCAGACACCAAAGGGAGCTCTCAAAGCATTCATTCACTTCTCTTTGTACTCTCTGTTCTTGTTTACCACAGTTCCTATAAACTGCAACTGTACCTGTGTGTTTAACATTTAAACTGACCTCTTCCAGCCTGAACAACTCTCCACAACTCCCTTTGCTATTAGGTACCAATTAATTTATCAATCAATCAATCAACCATTTTTATTAATATCATAAGTAAGTGTGGTGCTTTATCTAGACCTCTAAGTACTTTTTTGTCCTCCAATGCAGTCGAATAAAAGGGGTAAATTAGACTCCAACAGTCAAAGCACCTCTTACCAGAGTACAAACCTACTCTTGTTGAGGCCAGTAGGAATTTCAGTGATGGAAAAGAAGAGGTGGGGGCTCTGTAATGTTAACATCCAGTAGCAACAGTGGGATTTTGCAGTCATGTTCTCCACTATCTTATGCAGGACCATACCCTTACTGAATAATTTCAGTGGTGGACAGGCTAGTATTTCTTTAGTCCACCAAACAAATCCACACGTGGCTTTTTGTCCTTTGTTATGTCATGACTCTTCAGATTTTATTCTCCAAATCACTTATCACCTTTCAAAAATATAGCTTAAGATCTTGTTCTGTTTACAAAGGTTTTACCCACATGGCTATCAGTGGCACATGAATTCAGTGGTGCTAGCCTTACACTGGGATGAACAAAGAGACTCAGGCCTGGAGGCCACAAAATGTCTGGCAAAGTATCAGCTCATGAAAGCAATTTGTTATAATATCATACAGAATAAATTATGGTTGACATATCTGCTGGAGCTATTTTTAAAGGAAATAATTCATAAAGCTGAGAGGTGTGAAGCAGTGAACATAATCTACATTGACTGGGAAAAAAAAAGCTGTACCTCAGAGGAAACAAGGGGTTAGCAACAAGCTCAGAGAGCATTGTTCTGGTCGTGATAAAGATCTGTCTGAAGGGCTTTGTGCTGGTGATATCACTGCTGTGGGAGGAAATAGCTTAGCAGAGATGATAAATGGAGAATTATACAGCTTTATTTTTCTCCCCACTTACAAATGACTTAATCATACTGACAGGATCTCCACTAATTTCCACTGTATATAGAGTACCTTATACTGGAGCCAAGCAAGTGTCAGTCTAATAACTTAGCTTTTCCCATCCATTATATTGTCATGTGTCATTGCTATAGATTTCTGTTTAAAGCATCTGGCAATTTGGGATTATTGTATTTAGCAAAAAAAATTAAAAAGAAAGACAAAGAAAATTACTAATTTTGAAAGTGAGGTCAAAGGCAGCAGGTAGGACTTGGTGTTCTCTGTAAATACAGAAGGAAGATGTGGTGGATTGGAGGAGCAGTTAGACTTCAGATGGTAAAAGAGTAGTTTCAGCTGTCATTTAAATCAGCATGAGCAGCACCTAGACAGGTGAGGGTGGAAATGGATCACTGGGCCAGAATCTCTTCTCATCCCACTGCTAGAGATCAGGAATAATCTGTTTTCATTTTATACAAAATTGGTAAGGGAAGAAATACACTCAATGAGAAATTTGAGTGTCACAGAAATCAAAGATAGACTGGAGCACAGTGTGGCTCATATGACAAGAGGAAGAACAGAAATGAGAAAAAATTACTTTATTTCTCAGCAAAGGATGTAAGGCCACATTCTGGCTTATATGAGCCTCTAGGGAAAAAAGCCCAGACTCAGACAGACACACTGTCATGCCTAGCTAGGGTAAACTAAGTGTCACAGGGACTCCACAAAGGCAGAAGAGGGCACAAAGAAATATGCAAAAATGATGACAGAGCTCAAAGGGATGAATCACAAACGGAAGCTGGAACAACTGTCACTACAACATATTCATGCATTATGTCATGGCTTAATGTCAGAAAGTAATAAGAAAAAATTATAAAATACCAATTAAACACTGCAAATGAGCTAAACAGTTCAGAAAAGGATTTTAAAAGCTCTTACACTACTAGTAAAAATACCTTAACAGATGCATAAATGCACCTTGGGATGAATGCATTATGCGTTATGGATTCAGGGCTGCCATTATAACCCTCATAATCACTTTTTCCCTTGGTCATGCGTTGTACATCTGTGACTTGTTGGCAAGATATTTCGGTGAGAGGAACTTGCAATTTTAGCTAATCTTTTCTCTTTGGAGAGCTTGGCTGTTGGCTTTGCTCTTTCCATGCTTCTGAATTTCTGCATTGCAACCTTTTGAAAGCATATGCTGCAAAGTGCTTTTTAAAAAACCCTTTCAGTATCTATAAATAGAAAAATGAGACCATAACCAACAAAAGAAGTCAGTTCTATGATCTCATTTCAAACAGCATAAACCCCAGCACTACTAATGGAATAAATATCAGAATATGATGAACCATAGAACATAAAAAAAAATTCAGCAGTTCTGAGAAGGTTTCTCTGCTTTTAAATTTGCCTGATAGTCCAGAGTACAAACTGGCATCTTCCTCTGGCAACATCACTAGTGCTTTCCAGTGAGGAAACAGCAAAAGTGATAACTAGAATATATAGAGCAAGCCTCCACTTTCCATTGAAAGTTGAGCTCTGAAATGTCAGCAGAGGTGAACAAAAGCACACAGCCATTAGTGAAAAACATACTTTTGCAGACATGTAACCATGAGTCCTGCACTGCAGCCAAAAGCATTGCTAACAACCCCCAGGTGTATGTTGTGACAGCATGAGGAGAAAAGAGAGTAAGATGACTTATCTGTCCACAGTCTGTTTCCCTCTCCAGCAATGGGAGACCTGATAGTTTTGAAAGTGCCTTCTCACAGTCAACATTGTCAACATCATAGCAATATGCACTGATTTTGGATGCTACAGTGTATGAAACTCTCTCCTGAATATGGTTTGGACATAATGATGCAGCACTTTTCATTGATCCATTTTGCTAGTGTCCAATCAAGCTAAAGAAGAAATGAAACACACTTTTTTATTTATCAATAGCCTTTCCATATTATTTCTGATGTCTAAATAATCCATCATTACCTGGGTTTAGGCATAAAAAAAACATATAGAAATCTATCACAGTGGGCAACCTAATATATCTGTATGAGAGTTAGAGAGAATATGTTGGTCACATAATTAAACAATTTTCAAAAGGGAAACATTGCTCAAAAGGCAAATAGTGTTCAACTTTAAAATGGTTGAGATGAACAACTACCCATCTTCACCCAGTATTTTTTTGGAGAAAATTAAGGAGTTAATAGAGTGGGTAGCAAAATTTTCCCGGAAAATACATTCATTCTGGTGCTATGTGAATTGTCTGTTTCTTGACATGCTTGGTAAATTTAATTCAGAGGGTGGGATTCATTTCATCTAATGTGCAATGTCGGCTGTAAGCTGGTCATTCTAGGTGCTCTTTGTAGTCAATGGAAGAAAAAAAGCCATTTTAGAACATGACTGATGTGATGGTTTTAAGGCATCTGCTTTCAGAGAAGACGAATTGAACTACAGAAGTCTTCATTATCTGTAAAAGGAACCTAGAAGTAAACACCCCCTTTAGAAACAGGATAACCTTTAGTTTCCTGTCCTTCCTGCTTCATATGAAAAAAAAGCATCTCATGAAGTTACAAAGGAAAACCCTCTCTGAATACCAACATCCATAAAATAACAAATCAATAATAATATTAGATGATCTCAAACTGTTTTCAGAGTAGGCAAATATACTTATTCCAGTTTTTCTGAGAGAAGTGTGAAAAAAATCATCTCTGGTGGTCGCAGAGAAGGTCGGTGCCAGAAGCAGAAACAAAAGCCGAGTCTCCTGACTTCCTGTGCGCTCTTTCAGCTCAACGAACCTACCCTTAATTTCTGTGTTCTAGTTATGAGATTTAACTTTATAGCTCTAGTTAATCTTCCTGAACTTTTCTGAATGTCTCCATAGACAGTCTCTGAGGGAATATTATTGGCCTTTCCCACTGACATTTAGAGAATACAGTTGTGTCACCTCTCCTTTTCACCTTGTAAGGCATCACCGTCTCCCACATGTCTACTTTTGGGGCAATTTTGAGAGTTGTCCCACCTACTCTTTTCTGCAGCAGAAGCTCAACTAGAGGTTGCCAAGAACATTGACATCTACAGGGCTGGTTACATCATCAGTCTCTCTAGCCCTCTTTTGAAACACAAAACTGGACACCAGAGACCAGATACTAAGGAAAAAAAAAAAAAAAGTCAAAATGACTGATTGAAGTTCTTACTGGCCAAGTCTTAGGAACACAAGTTTCAGAAAACTTTCAAAGGCTTATCAAGGTTACTGACTTGTAAAGTTGTATCCACAAATATGGGATTTAGGCAAAAAACCCTCCAGAAACAGAATACATTATTTTATCTCAAATTTATAGAGTTTTGTTATTATATGAGGGTTTCTTAGTCAGAAGCTTTGACATAGATCTGAAGCAATTCTCTGAGACATACAGCTTCATGAGCTGTGCCAAAGAGATTCTGGGGATTTACATTGTACACCAATTTTAATGCAGTGTAACAAATTCTCTTCTACTGCATAGATATGTAAACTCCACTAAATTCAGCAGTCTTCCAACAAAGATGTGCAGGAGAAACACATATAGAGCAAAGGATATTTAAATTCTGCCCCCCAAAGCCTTTTACTGATCGGGGGGTGAGGTCAGTAGTGTACAGACAAGCCAATAGTGTCAGCCTCACTGCCCAAAAAGAGGGATTGTAGTAGAACAATGAATCCACCAAACTACCCTCCTGAGGCAGTGGCTGCAGGCTGGCAGGGCACCCTACAGCATCTCACCTGGCACAAGGGGTGTCTGCTTGGGCAACTGCATCCCCTGTGACAGGCATCCCACTGATTTCAGTGGTATTGCTTGACATCTGTCACACCCATAGTGACTGCGTGCAAAGTAAGTACAGAGATTGTAAGCATCAGATGAAGACAAGATGAATGCAGGTTTTAGAAATATACAGTTGAGGTGAAGTGTGGGACCTGACCTTTGAGAGAAAAGGGATTAATCAGAGATTTCTAAAGACATGAAAAGGTTTTGGTTAGTGTCATTCCCAATTAATGAGACAGAGGAAAACCAAACGTGTTCCCAATCTTTACTGTTGGATTTATAAACGGAAGGTAATTCCATTTATGAGTATGTGAATTTTTCTCTTCAGATTTGTCAAAAAATTATTGTTATTACATCTGGACCTGGACACAGTCTGTTAGAGTGGTTTTGTAAAACAAATAAGAAGCAAACTGAGTTCAGCATCATGTCTATTTGATACACATAAATCCTAGCTCCAGCAGGGCTTAATTACAGTTAGATGATATGATGCAGAATCTAACTGATCCTTTCTTAAACCAGCTAACTGTTCCTGTCAATGGTTTCCATCTTTAAAATCGTGTTCTATTGCTGTGAAAGGAACACAAACCTCTGTTACTCTCTTCCTATAAATGAATGTTATAGCTAGCATGGTAAGCAGTAAGCCTGAATTTCTGCACTGTCAAGATCTTTCAGAGAAGCTTGAGACATTAAAGGTCTAAAAGGACGCTGTTGTTAGATCTTATATCCTGCATAAACAGTCTAAGGTGTTTGAGCCACTGATTTGAGCAAGCTGAGCAACAACATTCTGTTGAAAAAGTTTTTCTTAATTCATAGGTTTGATTCTCTCCCTTCCTCTTCAAAAGACAATGAAACCTGTGAAATAACACTACATTTAAGAAAAACAAGAAAGAAAAGGAAAACATTTTCAGAATTACTTTCTTGAGACCATACATATAATACTAAAACTGTTTGAGTATTTATTCTTTTATATCTGTCTCCCTAAGTAAAATTGTTGAAAAACAGTGAATTAGAGCACAGGATGACACTTAATCTCAATTTAAAGAGTGAAAGAGATGACAAAGCTCCAGTAGCCCTTTAGGTTTTTTCCAGTGATCTATTAAGCCACCATTTTAAAGTATCACATCTAATGAAATATGCAAATAAGTCTCTTCTCTGGAACTTCATGTTCTAAACCAATATAAAAATGGATAAATTAAATCTAACAAAAAAGTTGCTGTGAGGATGTATAGATTTTGAAGGCCCTGTTTTACAAAATGGCAGTCTTGTTTGCCGAGATGGAAAATACATTTTACTAATTTTAATGCCCATGGCAAATCACAAGATTGTTAATTCATCACAACAGACTCTCAAGTGTGTCTGACATAATTCTCCCTTTAAAAAGTTAGGATGATGAATTAAAAAAATGCAATAGTAATGGTAAACCTCACCATTCTAAAACTTGGGGTGACATCTTAGATCCTGAGGGTGGATTAGACATTGACTTCCCTACACATCTGTTTCAACAGTGTTACAAAGAAAGGATCACAATCTGGCTTCTCTAACAATCATAGTAAGAAATCAAAATGTACATTTTACATGCATTGCAAATATTTCACAAATTGTTTAGCACACAAGTCAAATGTTCCCATGGACACTCCAATTATCTGTGTAGTTCATCTCTGAAAATAACTTTTCCTGTAAAAATGACCTTGTGAATTAATTGTTACTTACTGCTTACTTGTTACTTTTAATAACAGTCAAAAGTTAAAATTATTCAAGAGGCATTCAAAATTGTTTGAATAACAGCATTTTTTGTTGTTGTGTAGCATAAATCCCAGAAGAGTCACAGGGATGCATGAGGAACATGGTTGAAATTAAATGCTCTATCATGCAGCTAGACAAGAGCATGAAACACACAGTGACCTTGAATCTTCTCTGTTTTTTTTCTAGAATTTATCAGTTATTCCTTTTCCAAAATAAAATCTGTGTCTAAAAGTGTTTCTCCAGAACTTTATCTTCCTAGACCCCATATTAAACAAACCTCCTTTCTTAGTTGTTTCAGTTTGGGCAATAGCTCTTTGTAACACTTTTACATCCTGCAATTTAGATGAACTTATAGTAATAGTATTCATACCAACTTCCATATTAGGAGTGTCATGATAAAATTTCCAAACAGAATCCATCATATTTTAGTATTAAAAATCAGTTGAAGCATTACTAGTGTGATACCTGGACTGAGGTCAAGGATGTTGTCAGGTGGGGTGCTGCTCCTAAGCAAGTTTATTTGAAACTCCTGAACACTACATTGGATTACCTTGATTCCTAAATATAAGTGATCAAACATTCAAGAAGAAAACGACTCAATATATCGTGATTTCATCCCAGCTGGGACCCATGCCCCATGCAGCCACTTACTTTCCCACCAGCAGGATCACGGAGAGAATTGGAAGGATAAAAGCTCATGGGTTGAGATAAAGACAATTTAATAGGGAAAGCAAAAGCCGTGCACACAAGCAAAGAAAAACAAAGAATTATTCACTGCTTCCTGTGGGCAGGTAGGTATTCAGCCATCTCCAGGACAGCAGGGCCTCATCAAGCATAATGGTTACTTGGGAAGACAAACACCATCCCTCCAAAACCTCTCCCCTTCCTCCTTCTTCCCTCCGTTTTATATACTGAGCATGATATCATATGTTATGGAATATCCCTTTGGTCATTTGAGGTCATCTGTCCCAGCTGTGTCTCCTCCCAACCTCCCATGCATCCTCAACTTCCTTGCCACTGTGGCTGTGCAAAAAGCAGAAAAGGCCTTGGCTCTGTGTAAGCACTGCTCAGCAATAGCAAAAGCATCTCTATATTAGCAACCCCGTGTTCAGCACAAATTCAAACAAATTCAAAACATAGCCCCATACTAATTACTGTGAAGAAAATTACCCCAGCTGAAACCAGCACAAATGGGTTTTTACAAAACAGCAAACTGTCAGAAGAAAAGCAGACAAAGTAGTAAGAGTTAAAGATGACTGTTTACATAATCCATATTATGCATATTATTATTAAACTCGTATTTGACTTTCTGAAAAGTAATGGAATGTGTAAAAATATATAAGAAACAAAAAGTAAGTTTGGAAAAGGTGATGGACCTACCCATGTATTTCCTAATAAACTGGTGATACAGACAAATATGTAGAGTGTGAAAGACTGGGAATTTATATCCATGTCACCCAAAGGGATTTGAACTAAACTCTTCTCAGAAGAATACTCTAGCCACCTGCTGGAATCTGAAGTAAGTTAAGGAATCACTCTACTTTTTCTTGGAGATGAATTACAGCACAGAATTTACATGGCCACGGAGATAAGCAGTGAGCAGTAGCAGTGCATAGTAATGTTGTGATTTCTGTAGGCCTTTATAGAAGGGAGGTCTAGAATCTGTTCTCAAAATATTCAGGCAAGTTATATTCAATAGTTGCTCAAGCACAGAAGCAGTCCTGGAAGCAGAATCCAGACTCCTGCTGAGGACTTCTGCTTGCTGTCTGGCTCCTTGAGTCTTGCATTTATAGCAGAATCTGTGAGCTGAATCTCATTACAGGTCATAGGCCTGCAATATGAAGAAATGTCTGAAGCGTGGTTTTCCTTTTTCAGTGAGGCATTGTCTCTAGTCAGATAGTATTACATGAAAACTGGGGGCAGAGAGATAAAGCTTCCAAATGGAAATATGACTGTTTACAACTCTGATTTGTATGTACAGGTCCTGGAGCGAAGCTTGAGTTCAGAAACAGAAGTTCAAGGATGTTTCTCCATCACTCCACAAACTGGCTTCTGAATCCTGCTCCACAACTGATACTTAGCTGTATAAATGTGTATAAATCACGCATATATAAATCCTGTGTTTTCTCAACCCCAGTGCATTAATAACCAAAATTACCATGAAGAAATAAGTTAGGGCTGATTCTACACTCTTCTGGTTCTTACTATGGTAATTTTGTTTTATAAAAGACAGAGGGAAAAAGTGAAGGAAGACAAGGAAATGCTGCTACTGGTGCAAGTGGCATTTTAGAGTTAATTTGGTTTAAGAGTGTTTTATATTCACAGGCACAAAAGATGATCTAAGGAGCACGGAGTGTACAGGCAGTCTGGGATGTCTGTGGAAAGAAACCCTAAAGGGCAGGCAACAAATGCAACGGTGACCTAAGGAAGCATGAGGACACAGCAAAGCAGCTGCCCCCGAGCAGCCCTCATTTTTGAGCAGCACAGCTTGGTCACTGCCTCATTAGCAAGGCAATAGGAAACAGAAAAAACAAAACCAACACACACACAGTGATTGCTGTTTACTAACTATATATCTTCTGCTTAGCTTCAGTGAGTCACTTTGGCAGTCATGGAAGTGGCAAAGCAAAGGGACACGACAGTAATAAGAACATAACAAGAGAGGAAGCAGATGCCACTCCCTCCTCTGCAGTTTATGACCAATTACAGGATTTCCATAGTCTCCATGAGGCAATTAAAGCATTATGCTTCAGTGCCCAATTAATATTCACTTGACATCATCAGTTTACCAACATCTCAGAGAAATAGCCCTGTTGTCTCTAGTCTGAACTAATTGTATTAAAACACAATAGCCACAAAAAATCATCCCAATGACAAACAACAAAACCAAAAAACCCCAAACAGAACTGAAAATGAAAGCTTCCTTGATTTGGAAGGATATTTTTCTCCAGTATCTTTAAAAATGTTGAAACACTGGAAAACAAAGACTGCTTAGTACAGTAGGAATATATCTATGATGTAAACATTATTTGGAAAACAAAACAAAACAAAATGACTCACTTTAGCTTAACTAGTCAAAGCTTTCAGATATATTCTAGAGGGGAGGGGAAGAGCAGATCTTATATAAATCACAGTATAATTCATTTATTAACTTGCATTTGATTAAAAGAAGTTCATGAGACCAAATGTATTAGTCCATACTCAACAAATGTCCTATTAAGTCACATGGTAAGTTTTCCTCCCAATACTGGGAAACGAGACAAAAGAAGCAATGGCTATGGATTAATTAGACTGTAACTCTTAATTCTTTCCCATTTGGAACTGTCCCCCTGGCCCACCTGATTGTGTCCATCTCTCTCTGCTGAGCCTGGAGTAGCTAAGCTTGAGCAAGGCTGCTGCTATACGCACCTCTATCAGACATCAAATGGTGGGCAAAACCAGTCAGGGATCCAGAGCTTACTGAGAGTATTTACAGGACATTTTAGTATAGGCAAACCAGAACAGCAACTATTCCCATCCTGTCTCACTATGGATGAGACTCCTAACAGAAGAACCCTAAATCCCACGTTCACCAAAACTTGCAATTTAACACCCAGTATATGAAGTTTTCATGTATGAAAGCCCTGATTAACCACTCTGAAAGGCTAGAGCTGCTTATTATTTACTAATTAGTGGGCTACTGATGTTCTCAGGTTGCCTGGGTTACAGTTAGGTTATTGTTATTGTAGGGTATTGCCAAGTTGCTGTTATTGCCAAGAACAGTCCCCAGTTTGAAAAAGCAGAGCCTCTCAGTGCCTAACTCCCATTTAACCATGCAAGGTTGTACCAATGAGTCATCACTGTCAGTTAAAGAGGCAAAAAACATTGATAGGTCTAACTCAGTACAAAACTCAGACAACTTCAGGTTCTTTCTTCAGCATTTCTTTAGAAGGGTTGACTTAGGGTATCTTTCAGCTCACATTTACATCTGAGTGCTGCAAACACTGCTGCAGAGGCAGGGCTGGGTTGTGTCCCTTATCAACGCCTGTTGAAATAGGGCATCAGAAAACATAAAAAAGTCAGAGGGTCACAGTGAGGGAACATGAGAGCAGTCCAACTGGGAGAGCAAAACCTGCAGACAAAGGAAGTCCCTGGTAGAGGTGACTACAGATCATTCCTTTGGTTGATTTACATTTCATCCAATGAATGTCTAACAAAAAATGCATAAGGCATCCAAGACAAATGGGATTCTGGGATTCAATGGGTTTTGTGAGGGAGCTAGTGATTAAGCCACAGATATATACCCTTTCTTCTTCTTGAGCTATTTTTCTGACCCCAAAAATCTTTTATTCTCTGCTGTAAAGTGTCAGGGGTTTTACATGAATTGTGGAAGTCAGCTCTTCTTTCTCCCATTCCTTCCTCTCTCTCTCTCCCCCACTTCCATGTAGTTTAAAAGCCTGTTGTTCTAAGACACTGTTCTGGGAAAGGAGGGACACTGGTAACAGTATGGGTATTTAAATAAAAACTGAGTCCTACTTCTGTTGAAAAATTTATGAGGAAAGAATGAAGCAGTCATCTCCACCCAAAGGCTGAAGGAGAAATTGTTATGAAAGCTCCCATCAATATCACATTCAGGGACATTCCTAAATCCTTGAGAGAGGTGAAATTTCAGTTCAACGTTTCTTATACCCAATATATTTGAATAATCTATGAGGAGTCTGATCCTGGTAGAGAAAAGGAAGACTAGAGAGAAGAAAGTTCTCCACAAAGTATTTCCAAAAGGAAAAAAGACCATATTCTTGTCCCTCTCCCTGTGAATTTGTGTGTAAGGCACAGGAATTATAGAGGAAAATGAAAAAATTAACTTCACCTGGCTGCATTGCTTCCCTTCTAGTAAGGCATTGAACCATTGTGTGTTGGATGCCATGTTGTACACAAAAATGTTGCACAGTTGCAGATTTTTTTTTATATAGTTTAAAGAAAACAAACGATTAAACAACTCCAGAAACCATAAAAAAACAGCATAGAAAATGGAGAAGCAGAGGACCTGACCTAGCAAGCAACCAGGTGTAAAATCATCACCATCTCTTCTCAGTGTTTACAGGTTTCCAGAGTAAGTCAACAAGTTAGCCTCTGAAGGACCAGGGGAAAGATATTAACCCTCCCCCCATATAAAGAGGGAAGCTAAGGAGAATTCAGAAAGAACACTTAAGAATTGTAAGACAAAGAAAAGCGTCTCTGTGTGTGTGTGTGTGTAGGGGAGGGAGAGATCAGACAAAAAATGTTCAAGTAGAATGTCTCCTCTGGTAATAGGAGAAGGAAAAAATTCTTGGGAGCTTTAGCTAATTTAAATTGTGTGCTGGTTTTGAGTGGGATAGAGTTCATTTTCTTTATAGCAGCTAGTATGGGACCTGTGTTTGGATTTGTGCTGAAAACAGGGTTGATAACACAAGGATGCTTTAGTGCATGGCTTTTGCTTTTCCTGTTTAGGTGTCTTTATCTCAATCCGTAAATTTTCTCACTTTCACTCTTCCAGTTGTGTCCCCCATCCCACCAGTGGAGGACTGAGCAAGCAGCTGCGTGGGACTTGGTTGCTGGTTGGGGTTAAACCATGACAACTGTCATTGGATGAAAGGGAAGCAGATTGTTTAACAGTGGTTCAGAATTTGCCTCACTCATATTTATTTGAAGAGACTGATATTCAAATAAGTGTTTAGATAATGTGGTGGGTTTGGGGTTTTTTCCCACCCCAACTGGGTTTCCAGTTTGTTTCCTTGTTTTCTTCATCACAGAGGAAAAATTTGTTTTCCTGGCTGTTATTCCTCTTTGAAGAATAGCAGTGAGGCGCAAGAGGAGGAACAGACTGGTAACATTTGTCAGTGCTCATCTGCCTTTATTTATCTCTTGTTACCCTGTTTTCTGTGTTGTCTTCCATTTTATTTTTTGGGGAATGCTCTGAGTTTTCAAAAGAGGTTTTAATTATGACTACACTACCAGAGTTTGGTCAGAAAAGCCATACATGTCTGAGTTTTGAATTTATTCTGAACTTCCTAACATTTTGTGAGGTAGTTTTGGGTCATGTTAATGCAGCAACTCATATAAAGTTCTGCAGCTTCCCCATCTTCCATTTTTAAGAAAAAAAAATTTAAAAAGGTTGAATGTTAGTGAACTCCTAAGCAGTTGTTCCCATCAGAATGTATTGGCACCATGCAACAGACACTTTACTGTGTTGAAACATGAAGTAAGTCCTACATAATTCTTTAAAGGAATTACAACTTTTAAAGATTTTAGTATTTAACACTTCAAAAAGACTATTCACCTCAAATAATCAATTTAAGAAGTGCACACATCATAACTTTGCATTCATTTGAGCTCCTTTTCAGCAGATTTTCAGGAAAAAAATAAATTATGAAATCCATTAGCTGAGCTTTGGTCTATGCTTTTTTTGTCAATCTGAGTATGAATGCACTGACCGACTCTCTGTTCTCTTGTTTCCAAGAGGAAATCAGTATTACACAAGTCACAATGCAATGTGCCAATGTTTATATCTTCTTAAAAACTGTAAACTGCTTGTCCACTTAGGTTTAAAAAGTTGACTGGCCATGTATAACGGATGTAATGAATGTGTAAAGAGTGTCTTGCATGGAGAAACCACTTAAAATAAATCAAAACTCAAGCTATATCTGAAAGAGGATCGGTAAATATTAGTATAGTTATATTAAATATATAGTGTAAAAATCTACAACTGTAGAGAGTGACTCACTGACAGCTCACTTGTGTACTTAACCAAACTGAAAAATCAAAGGTAAAAGAATGCAACAAAATGCACAGTAAGATGTTAATAGTTTATGTTGCTGCAAAACCGTATACGAGCACATTGAGCGTGCAAAAGCATTTCTTTACACTTAAACCCCATTTCTCCCTGTGTGTCTGAAAACATTAACATTCTTTATGGATCAATTCATTGTGTAGAAAGATACTGATAGAAATGTTAATGTCAGAATGAGGAAACATAGAGAAGGAACTACTGAATTGCTCAGGATACCCAGCTGTCACTGAAGGTGGGAAGCATCTCAACTAGTTTCCAGCATGTACTTGGGAAGTCACTAGTTTAAGTCAGGATCCCTCCATAATCAGCAGGGTCACAGTGGTGCTTCCTGAGGGTAGTTCATGCTTCCTACAGCTGGTGTCACCATTTGATGCAGGGAAAGAAGAAAAGCTAGTGGAAATGCTAGGCAATGAAGATGCATGACATCTCACAAGGATGCTTGGGGAAAAAGGCTTGCTTGTCCTGAGAACTGCAACAGCAAAAGGTATGCAAAAGACAAGATATCAGAGGTGTGTGGCAGATTATGGATGTCAGAAGAATGTGGTTGGATGAGGAGAAGAATGAGATCAAAGGATATAAAAGAAGATGGCAGAGGGGGATTTCTTGATGGAAAGAATATGAGAACCTTTTACACCAAAGAGAAGGGAGGAGTCAAAGACAAGATGTTGTGCAGAAAGACAAGGACCAGATGATATTATTTTATATAAATACATGTGTGTGTATATATATATATATATGTTTATATATATATAAACTTACTTTCTTGGAATATTCTCAACTCTCTTAGAAAAGTCTTTTCACAAAATGGTGTGAATGTAAAAAGTAAAATCTGATAGAAAAGTCCAAAGCACACATTTGCAAGGTTCCCTTCCTGCTGCTTAAATGGAGGAATAAAATATGGATGGATAAAGGTTAGGGAATTTGGAATAAAATCAGGATTCAGACTAACCTAAGTGACTCTGTTTTCACTCATTACCAGGATAAATCTTTTATTTTTTTTCCACAAAATTTAGAATTATGACCACACTGGCTTCACTAGTGTATTAAAGTACTTTTATAAGTGTATTATGTTGCCTTTAGTGATGCTTTTCATGTCATAGACCTCTTTTTTCTATATTACTTTTCTTATTCTTTTCTGGTGCTGACTGGTGATGAAACAGCAACAAGTATAACCTCCAACAGTCATTTTGTAACTACTGTCTCACTCAGAGGGGCCATATGTTTTAAGTCCTGGTGCATAATTATTTCTGTTTTAAACACAGTAATAGACATATCATCTATTTTTTAGCACTTCCAGCTTGGAGGAAGTAGGCCAGAAACATGGGAGTATTAAAGAATAACAAAGGAACCCATGTTAAATTGCTAATTACCTGGCACTGTATTTGTTTTCAGCTTATATAAAAATGTGGTGGTATTCCCAAATAATTCATAATGCCTTAGGCAAACAAGTTAGCCCTGTAATACTTTGGATAATTGAAAGTGATGAAGTGGAAGATTGGAGAAGTTTATTTTGAAATAAGTGTTCAAGTAAAATGCCAAAAGACAGAGAGAAATACTGGAGATCTTGAAAGGAGTGAAGAGAAGAAAGCATCATGGTCCAGAATAAGAAGAACCATAAACACTGCAGCAAACAATTTAATTTTATTTTAAATTACTCTTCAGAAGCAAATTAAACAACCAAGGAACCTGTGATTGTTAGGTTACTTAGCCTAGGTGTTCAGATGTTATAAATGCCTTTAAACAGCATATTTTGCTTTGCACTGGAAGGAATTAGTTTGCTAGATCTAAGTCATGCCCAAAACATTAAAACTCAATGGGGCAAATTCTGCCCTCAAGTACATACCTAAACATCTTTTCAACAGATCTTGCATTGCAATAAAAATTTTCAGAGGGATAAATGTTTTCTTATTCCTTTCCCAGTGAGTCTGAGCAAAATGCATCTTCCTTTTAAAATGCTGTAGTGATGCTGATGGAGACATATAATACACATTACAAGACTGAATTTTGTTCCTTGTCAAAATGTTCACGTTATTAATAAGAGATAATTTTTGAAAAGATATGCTCTTTCCCAAGCATGTGGAACTCTGCGCATGCAAGATTCATTGAACAGGACCCTTCTCTCCTTCAGCATCTTGGTGGAATCAGGACAACTACATACCACTGACGTTCCTTTGCAACACCTTAGTTTATTTTTTTTCCTTTTACTTGTGATGACAATCCCCTGGGGAAAGGTCAGTCTAGGTCAGGAATAAGGACAGAGACAGCACCATGAAGAGGCTTGAATGTTAACCTACAGCTGCAGCATGGGTTGGCTGGCCCGGACCAGGTAACTGGCTACTGTTAAAGACGAGGCAATCAGCTTGTGGATGCCGCATAGATTGATGTAGACGAGTGTTTCATTTAATTTCCTTCTCCATTCTATCTCTCAGTCAGTGACCTAGGTGCACAGGGTTTGGATAGCATTCCTAACAAAACTTTTCACTGACCAATATTCTACATGAAATCACACTAAAAGTGTCATAGCTCCAGCGCTGGCATTCCAAGTCACTTCTGTGCAAAGTTGCTTTCTGCTACTCTGCATCATACAAAGTCAAGTTTCCCTAAAAAAGTAGCTTGGAAAAGGACAAACAGTGCTCTACATATCCCTTTTGGATATCTTATGGCAAAGAAGAACAAAGGAAGGAGGACAGGATAGGCCTTCATCTTGAGGGGGTACTACACTGAGGCAAGAGGAAGGAAGGAAACAATCTCTCCCCTTTGTCCCTACATTTATTAGATGAGAAAAACTATCTACAGGCTGCACTTCTGATCCCATGGCTTACCTCTGCATGAATCACTATTGGAAGCAAACACTGAATATTTCATAGTTCTCCTTAAAATGGTCCCTGTATCTAAAATTAAAATGGGGCCAGAGGACCAGAGGAGGGAAAGGGTAAGGTCTCCTGTCACATCCTCTGAAGGAGTGTAGGAGAAACTCTCCTAATCAGATAACTTTCTACCTCCGTATCTGATTTCTTTTACAAGAAAAGAAGTCCAAACTTCTTTGTGTTGTAAGAGGGATGACATTCAGAAAAACTAGGATAGCTTCTAACCTCAAATATTTATGGGTTTATATATTTGACTTAAATTATTAGGGTTAAGCAAACACATAAAAGGAGCGTTGGCCAAACCACTGGCTCAATTCAACAACACCAGTATTTCAGCATTTGAATGGGAGTTTCATGCATGACTTAATGAACACTCTAATCTTAAGATTTAATAAAGGAAAAATTCTTCAGTAATCTGCTCACATGGGAAATGGTGAGAAGCAATTTGCTGGATCAGCATTGAAAGCCACAAATTTTCTAGCACAGAACAGAATCCTTTCCATTTTTTTCTGGCAGTGATGTGTGGTTAGTAAATAATACATAAAGAAGAATCAGGGTTATGTTTAAAATTGCACCCTGTTATAAAAATAGAGCTGTCAAGCTGGATTGCTGAGGCCGGCAGGGGGAGGGCATAGGCAGAACAGAAGTAAAGGATTTTTAAACAGCTGGAAGATGTTTTGTGACAAAAAGGTGAACTTAACAGTTGTGTAAAAGAGCAACAATGGTGTGAAATTAATTGGTCAGATTCACTACAGTTACAAGCTCTAATATAAGCATTACTTTCAGCTGTGAATGAGGATAATGCTGCAGTTGAAACCTTGGTGTTTTCTTGCAGCTTAAGCTGTGTTTGGCATGAATTATTGGTCCCAAAAGTGCACTTTTTGTATGCAATTTGCTGAGTAGTAGTCAAAGCCTCAACAATAAGTAAATAACTATTCCATCAGAATAATGGCAAGTGACATTGTTAATATACTCCAAGACCATTCACCTCTATGTCTCTTTTTAGTACTACTAAAGTTGATATTAACTGGAAAAAAGAATAAAAGCAATTCTATCCTTGGTGTATAATACTGTGTTTTTAGTGAAATGGGCATACTGACAGACACCTAGCACGCTGCTGGCAGAGGAATTAGAGGTCTGTCTCATACTTAGCTGTGGCAACATATCAATATTCTTCCTCTGAAGATACTCTGTTTTGGTGAGCATTGAGAAAGCTGCAAGTACCTGTTACTCTTGCATTACATATTGTGTAACTAAAGAAAGCAATTCATACTCAAGGGCTCCAAACCGTTGATATCCATAGTTAGTTCACACTTGGTTGGGGGGGACTGTTGCAAAGTCAGACAGAACTGCAACTGCTGGAGCAGAGCTTCAAGCTTCCTTCTTCCCCAAAGTAATACTCAAACAGTGTTTTTTCAAGAGGGAAGACCCATGCAATTGATAGTTCTCACCCACCCTCGTGGCTGTGTGAAGTTCTTTGAGGTATTATCCTTCATCAAAGCTCAAAACTAATAAGATAAATTGAAAGTTCTCAAGTATTTTGTTCATGCTTCTTAAACAAATGAAAAAGAGACTGCTTATTTGAAACTTATGTTGAAAGACAAAATATTCTAAAGTGTCCTTGAGGCAGATAGAGTCCTGACTCACCCACTGGTGAGAATTTATGGACTTTTGAGGGGGTGTGGTGGTTTGAAAAAACAGCAAACCAGCAAATTTCTTTTGCCCACAATTTCACACTTTTCCTGCATATTCCTAAACTAAAAATAATGAGACTAGTGTCTCAATTCATGGAAAAATATTCTGTCCAATAAAATTTCCATTAACAGAATCACAGCTTCTCTTTAAAGCTGAACTATCCCAGTTGGATTTGAGGCCAAGAAAGAAAGCTGTCTGTCTTCTTTTATTTCAAACTTCTCCAAGTTTTCCACAGAAATGCTAGTCTGCATCTACCTGTAAAAGAAATTGTAGTAAATTTCTGAGTAAAGTAAGCAAGTGGATGTAGAATATAACTACTTTTTTTGGTGGTTATGGGTAGAAAAGCACAAGGATTGGTCTGAGCACAACAATGGTTGAATGACATTGTATGACCTGAGGTGAATTACAGCTTCCATTCCCTACCCTTTGACAGTGAGGAGCAAGATTTCTCCAAGGAATTTTTGGAGTGGTCAGTGAATCAGAGCTTACAGATAACACTCCAAATTCATCAGTGTCCCAGTGTTTACTAAACTGACAATTTCTAAGCTGCTAAAAAAACATAGATAGTGTATTACACTGAAATGAGAATCTCCTCCTGAGATGATCTCTTTTCACATTTGATTATTCATGCTGCAAAACAAACTTCAAGAGAAATGAATAAACAAAAAGTTGAGGTCACTTTACATCAGTTGTAAATACCTGTTTCCTGAGAGAAATAAAATGTGGAGCTCCATGCTTTGAAAACACAATCAACTATTCTTTCAAAAGGCCTTCATTCTTGTCTAATTTGTCAAGAAAACATTGCTTGTCTCATATGCAATGGCACTGTAAGAGAACTTAACTACTTTAGAACCCATTTGCATAATTGTTACCATATTTAAAAGGAAAATGTTATGGAATTCAGTATTTTCAGGGATGGTGTGCAATTTTCTTATTTCCAAGCCTATTTTTCTAATAGTTCCCAAATTATAAACATCTGAACATTGCTATTTGACGCTAAAGAGAATATAAGTTGAGCTCATTATTCCTTCAAAATAGGAAGGCAGCTTTACTCATTTTCAGTTCAGATTCAATGAGTAATATTAGCATGACACTGAATGGAATGAAATGGTGTTGTATATAACACTATATTTTATTAAAGGAGAGAAAAAAATGTTGACATTCTATGAAACACCAAGTTGAAAAGGAGCTTGGGAACACTGGTGTCTGACAGCTCATGCATCCAATTACTGATATGTCACCAAAAATACATGAGAATAAAGTAATGAGATGGCAGTTTCTGTAACAAAGGGTAACATTGTCTTTTTACATCTGGATCACCAGTTTCATGCTATGTATAAATATACATTTCCCTGTTAACTCTTTTTGGTCACACAGATCACCAGAACAAAATGCAAAGTACAGTTAATATAGGTGCAATGAAGTTAATATGCACCTTTGACTAGTTTTATGGCTACTAATAGGACCTTATTACAGTATTAATATCACCTTCACAGAAATATATTTTACTTTCAAGAATATAGCCAACATATGCTGATCTGAAACTGAGACTGTAATCTGACACAAAAATTACATTGAGAGTTTTCTCTCTTTGATGCTTTAGAAACCTCATTTCTTCCAGTCACATCAACCATTTGTGAATAATTTTCTCTCAAAATTTACTTAATTTTCACTTGCCCTTGTCAAATTTAAATAGGACAGACAAAACATTTAAAAGCAGCATGATAGGAGCAATCCAATTCAAATACAAACAGTGTTTTCTTAAGAAAATGAGTTTGAAGCTGCCCAGTTCAGGTCAGATTTCCAAATTCAAAGCCTATTATCTGCAAAAAAAGATGTCTTCATGAGTCAATTCTTTTTTTTTTGGCTTGCAAGACACCTGAAGGCTTAAGTATATTTAGATACATAACCAGTTAAGGTGCCTGACAGTAAAGAGAAGGGTCCTAAAGCAGATCATCTCCCTTTATGACTTTAAATTTTATGCATTCAAACTCCAGGCCATCAACTGTATTGTGGCATTCATACAGAAATGCCAGAAAAGCAGCCGACAGGAGGTGAGGGTGCACTAAATGGCTGGGCCATTAGAGCCTTTTGTTCTTCCATTATGGTTTGGTGTGAGGCTTCTCAGATAAAGTTGTGGTTTAGTATTTCTAAAGAAGTAACCTGTTCCTCCTTGACCTGGTCCTTAGCCTGCTTCCCTTCCCTACTGCCTCCACTGCGAGTCGGATCATCCTCCAAATGCATTTATTTCTGCTTTGAAATCAAGCAAACTTAATATGTCTTTGAATTAACAGAATCGTGTATATAAAGAAATCATGGGGTGGAATTTAGCATGCAAAGAGTTGTATCAACAATAAAATCAGAGTTCCTTATGGATAACAGGAGTTTTGGATAAGTAAGAAGTAACATTAAGAAATCCCTATGCAGAATTCACCTGTGTTTGCTTGTGTTATGTTAAAGATCTGAGGATGCAAGAAGGTGAATATTTATTCCCAAAGTGTGTTTGTATACTACGTTTCCATCATGTCCATACTACTATAATCAAATATCCTGCATATAGAAACTATGTCCTAGTATGTTGTTTGGGGCTTTTTAGAGGAATTATTTCAGATTGTACTTTTGGTGAAATCTTACAATATTTGAAGTAGTAATTACAGAGTGCCAAAATTAATTTTTCTCCAATAATTATTTGTCTGACAATCTCAAGCAGCTAACTCATTCATAAAATTGAATAAGAATTTCTCCTATGGTTTTCACTAGTAGTAATGACATACATTTTTATGCATCACTAATTTCCATGAAGAACAATGGGGCACTATTTTATTGGCATCTA
This sequence comes from Corapipo altera, assembly GCF_003945725.1. Taxonomy (NCBI): domain Eukaryota; kingdom Metazoa; phylum Chordata; class Aves; order Passeriformes; family Pipridae; genus Corapipo; species Corapipo altera. The sequence goes on from NW_020884881.1 coordinate 1,589,786, forward strand.
GAATTACTCCACTGTACTTTGATGCATTCTTTTCAAGAGATGATGAAAGGGAAAATTGAGCAGTCTGGATTAAGTTTCCTTCTTTTCAGGCCTTACAATGTTTTACTACATCAGCAGAGTGTTAAATAGACACTTTGGAATACTCTTAAACTAAATTAATCATTACATCCTGTTTGGGAGAAGTGTCAAAGCCCATAGTACATGTAATTCCTTGGGAATTTTTGCATTAAAAATAAAATGTAGAAGTGATTTGGTCTTCTGTTCAAAATTAGATAGATTGAGTGAAGTGTTGGAAGGGGTTTTTTTGCCTTTTAAAGCTGATTTTGCTATTCGGCTTTTACTACTTCTTTCATGACTTTCTAGGGCATCCTATGAACAAACAAAACTTTAGCAAGTACACTGTATTTTTAGAACTCCCCTAGGACAGCTCGGGTATTCTCAGGAGTGTTACAAAATTGAATTTTCTATGTTAGGTGTAGAGGGGTCAGGTCATTAGGTTACTCCTGATGGGTGAAAAGGCGCAGTACAGGAATGGAGCAGAATGGGATCAGAGAGAATGGGCCAGCCCTGGTGAGCCAGTATTGCAAGCTCAGTGCAGTGCTTTACATAGCCATGATACAGAGGGCAATCATGTAAGCAACAGATTAATCCCCTTCATATTCTTTTCACCTCCACCAGCAGCTGCAATATTCCCATACCACAATCAGTGTGGGACACACAGGCACTTTTTTTGCATGCTGTTACCCAGTGTGAGCAGTTGCCTTCATCTTGTACCTAGGCTAGATTGGATATTTCTATCTGTTTTGGTTGGGTTTTTTTGTTCGTTTGATTGATTGTTTGTTTGTTTTGTCAATGCTTTTATTTTTTAATTTGATTTTTCTGTCCTTGCACAGTACACAAGCATTAGTTTGAATTAATGAACTATTATTTCTGCTCCTGCTTACAGAGGTGAAAAATCTTTGCCAATGGGCAGCAGACAGCCTGTGTGAAAGTACAAACTCTATCCCACACAAGCCACAGTGTACAAACCCAGGATACTAATCTATTGCTACAACTATATCAATGTAACCAAGACCATAAATAGTTTACTGGCCTATTTGCTGTCATAACTTATGCAGGATTTGGCACACAGTACATTTAATAATTTAGCTAATAGATAATTCCCTAATGGAATCACAAAGCAAGAGCATTATGAATGTTCAGAATTATTTTCCTTTTCTGCCTAGTCGAGACACATCAAGTCATCCTTTTAAGTGCATTCTGCTTCTGTTAGGCATTTAGGTCAAAACAATTGTTTCCTTTATGTGCCTGTAATTATTATGAAATATGCTGAATTGCTAGTCACATTTCTCACAGTCAGGAACTGAGGGCAAAGTTCACTGCCCTTACCTGCAAAGGTGTCACCCCAGAGTAGATGTTACCTATTGCAATTATTTAAACTGAGTAATAATGACAACCTTATAGCTTCAGACCCAGATGTGTATTTCTTGGGGGATGCATCAGTAGTCTGGATTCCCAATTCAGAAGTGAAAGCACCCAAATTATCATTCTATAAAAGCTGTGTCTGAACTATCTACAGCAGATTGCTCACTGGGATCAGGGCAGGTTAACAGATGTTTCATGAATTGCTGAGATCTACTTTCCTTGTTTGGCAGTAGGGAACCTTTTAACTTGAAAAAAAAAAACAAAAAACCAAAAATAAGCTATACATTTTGGGCTATGTTTTTGTTCTCTGACAATAGAAACAGAATTTTGAATATTGCTGTTCTGGATCGAAATAATCCCATTTACATCCTGAGGTTGTCCATTTCCTCAGTGTTCAGTTGGAAGCTGGGGTACTTAACTAGAGAAAATTCTTCCTGCAGGTGTAAGATTGTAAGTACCCATATGACTGGATCAAAAATCAAGAACAACTTTTTTTCTATACAATTTTCATTGTTATCCGTATCTGCAGTTCCACTTTTGTTACTAAAGTCAGAATATTCGGTCTGTTCATTTCTTATTAGTTGCATACTCCATGTAAAAATAAGTTGTTTCAAAGGCAGTCTTTGTCACTGCCATTCATCCAGGTCTTTTTGCTACAAGTCTAAGAAAGAGTAAGTTGATAAGTGGTTCATTGTAATGTCATTTAAACAGAAAAAAAAAGACTTTACATATTTCTAGAGAAAAAAAAACAATTTTTGACTTATTGTCCATTGCATATATAAATATAGAAGGAGATACAACAAGCTATCAAAAACTCTTTGTTAAAGATTAACTCACTACTGTGTCACAGATCAGCCTAGTCTTAGCTATTCTTGGCTGAATTCAGGATGTAGAATGATTAATGTCTGTAGCAGTCTTTCCAGAAGTGACTCTTTCTGTGTAACTACCAGCAGCAGAACACCTAATCACCTTTCAGGTTCTGGAGTGCTACTGTAATACAACCGGTATGCTGACTGCCATTATGAACACCATTGAGGCAATAAAGTTCCACGTACTTGTCTGCTTTCAATAGGACAGCACAAAAAGATAGGCAGGAAGGATCACTTTTGAAACCCTAAGACTTTGGGTATATATCTGAAGTGCTGAAGAAGGCATGAAATAAATTCGGAATAGTCTGAGTGACACTTCTGTTGATACATTGCTGTCTGGTTGCTCGATGGGATGATTTCATTAGGATAAATTCCCAAGTACATTTTCTGAGTGAGAGTAAATAACACTGCTGGTTAGATTACATTTTCCCCCATGAAATAATTCTCTAATTTGGTTGGGGAGTCGAGGAAGGAATATGGAGTGGGTTTTTTTTTACAATTGAAATTAAAATCTAATTAAAATTAAAGAAACCCAAACTATCAGTAAGCAGTCACTTCTCAGGATTTATTTTTTAAAAATGAAATATCTTGAAAAATTATTTCAAGAGTAAGCTTCCAACTAAAGCTACCATGGAGGTCAATCAGCATAAGTGAATGTAGGCAGCTGCAGGGGTGATCAAAGGGGTTCCATTTCTTCATTTATGAGTGTAGCTGTATCTTAGATAATCAGAAGGAAACGAAGGTGCCAGAATTTACACAATGTGGCACAGAACAGCAGTAGGATAATTCAAACCAAATTCCTATAATACTTTCTGTACTGAGCTCTGAATTCAGCCAATAGGTGGCTAAATGTATTTTTTATTTAACAAAAGGTATATTCTACACTTCAACACAAACCAATTCTTTCAAATAATATAAGCCTTTTTATCATTCTTCTTCATAGACTCCGAGAAAGTAAACTGCCATTTGGCCTATGGAGATTTTAAAACACAGGAGAGGAATTTACGATCAGGGGAATTGCACAAGGCACTGTCCTCAAGCATTCTGAAATCTATTGACCTGAGTCTCTGGTACACCAGGTCACCTTGAGTTTCAGTGACTTTGAAAATTCTAAAGAATCAATATCTGCAAAGACATGAGTTTGCTCTCAAGCAATGACCTGGATGCAAGCACATCTACAAAATCTAGGGATGCTTCACTGATTTTTCATCAAGCAATCACATTCTTTGGCCAAAGTTCCTTAAAATTAAAAATTTAATTGAATAGGAAATTATTTGAAATGTATGAAATGTCACACAAGGGAAAAATATTGCTTCTGCGTGAGGTAAGGAAAAACAGGATATGAAAGATGATGAAAGTGATAGCAGATATAGACAGATCTATTTAATGCCTGAAAAACAGTAGATGAAAAAAACTGCAGTAAATACTCAGCTTTGCATTGAAAATGGTGAATTTATTTTGCTTTTACAGTTTTCTATAATACCATGTTCTTGATAATGTAACTTTCTGAATTTTCTAGTGGTTTTTACAGCTTTATTGAATGAGGAAGGCAGCAGGACATGTTTTGTGACAGCACCAATTAAAGCTTCTCCCTGAAGACTTTTGCAGGGAAAGATGTTGATCAACAGGCTGATGTGGTATACAAAAGGCACACGTCACTTGTCTGCAGCCACATTCGTTGATGCAAAACGACAGCGAGGAGGCTCTTCCATTACCACGTTAGTCACGAAGTGTGTTCTGAAATGCTCTTAAAATCCCGACAGGATAACACACTTGTATGTCAGCTTCCAGGTTTGTCGTCATTGTTAAAAGAGCTGTGAATTCCTGTCTCAGGGCTCTTCAGCAGTGTTATGTATCCCAGGATGAAAGCGCTGGGCGAAGACAGGCACTCCTATTTTATTGTGAGACAAACATATAGAGGTCTGCTCTATTTTCTCACCTGATGCAAAGTTTATCTGGCAGAAAAACAAAGAGTAACTAATCTCCATTATGCATTTTGGCTTCACTATGTTAACAGAGGCTCAGGTCTAAATCCCAAATGCAGCCACTGTTTAGATTTGTGGACTTCTAATTCTGGGTTTAAAAGTATGTCCTGACACATACTTTTGATATTTCCCCCAGTCTAAGTTAGTCTAAGGGTTAGAAGCAAGAACTGACAAGGCTAATCATGAAACTTGGTTTTTGCAGGAGGTTCAGACAAGTATAGATGTCCCAAAGTGACTCAAGTCAGACACATAAATCTTGATGACCTCCTGATCTCCCCCAGTGCAAAAGAGGAGCAAAGTAATTTAATTCCCAAATATGTTTATGACATATAAAGAAAAGAAAGAATGAAAATTATTAAGTACTACCTATGTCTGAGCTGTACAGAGGCTGGACAACCAGAGGAACTCTCCAGATCATACAGCTTGCTTTTACAGTGAGTTTGCAACCAGCTTGAGATCTGTTGACTGTAAATCCCATCTGCCTTTGTGGCACGTAGAATTGGTGCACTTTCAAGCAAAATATTAGGAGTTCTTCTGCACAGCCCTCCACGGCCACCTCGTCTGCACAGCACCACAGCAGCAGTCTCCAAAGCTGTTCCAAATCGCTGTATGGGAAAGAAAATTGCTGTACTGCATGCTCTAAAGCTCCTGATTTATCTCTGTTTTTCTTCCAGGGACACTCCAGCTGGGTCAGCTTAAAGCCAGCCCTGCAGTCTACTGTGCAGATAGATAATGCAGAGGGGAAAAAAATATGACTGAGCCCATCCTCAAGATGATTTCCTCATTGTATGAATGCAGCCATAGCCTAGCTGACACTGTGGATGAAATGGAAGCTGTGATGGTTGAAAAGATCTACGCAGAATAAAAGCCAATGTATTGGCTACAAAATCCATATTATGAAGCTAATTTGTAATTAGGCGGTAACATCTTTGTTGTGCTGTAGACTATGAGGTGTGCCTAGAGGAAAGTTTCTGTAACGCTGGCAGCATTGGACTGTGAGTTATTTCAATTTCGCCAACAATGGCAAAATCATATTTCCAAGGACACAGGTAGCAATTAGAACTGCGAATCATTTTTCTTGAATCTAAGCTGAATTTCAATCTAATTTTGTAACTTTGGGCTCCTTCTAAAGAAAATGGTGTGCAGTAGACAGAGGTCTAAAATAGACCAGTTGACTCTCCAGAGCTGCTTACCTCTCCTTGTCTAACTTACTTGTATAACTGTAACAGGTAGATAGGAAGCATAGCTGTGATGTGGATACTTAAATTTTTAAGGTCTAAAGTTCAGGAAAAATGGCTCAGTAAATACTGCTATAAATCGATAAATATTGCCACGATGCCATAAAAGACAAACACAGCACTTAGAATAATTATTTTGTTGCTATTCTATTAATAAGTAAAATAAATGTAGAAAAGACCTACCGATTCTTTGCTGGAGTGCCTGTGTTATGTATTATAAGCCCATCGAAAAAAAAGCATTTCAGTAGAAACCTATTTTGTTGATAAGTTCTTACATGCAAGAAGACTCTTGTCTTTTTCCATGGTGAGGAGGCATTATACATGTAAAACCCGGGGTACAAGGCAAGAAGTTAGCAAAAAACAGTAATTAAGTTGAAAGAAAGAAAAAGAATTATATAATTTATCAGTTATAGAGTACAGGACTCAAATTCTGGGGCATGAGATTATACCTAGGAGTGGTTTAAATTTGAATCACATCTAAAATTTGCAAGGGTACCTCTGAAGCAAACTTTTTGCTACATAAATTCACAGAGACTTTCTTTTACCAGCATGTGTGCACAAACACACACAGGCACCATATCACTTGCCACAAAGATTTCAAAGCACCACCATCATAACTCCTGTGATCTTTGGACCAAGCTCCAGATAATCTGGATTTAACAGCTGAAAGAAAAATAATTCATACTTTCCACTTATTATTACTTCCTTAAATATAAACAATATGGTATATATTTTTAAATGTTTAAAATGCACCACCATGTAAGTTCTTATATCCCTTTCGTGACACCAGTCATAGTGTACACTTCAGTCTCCAACAGGAGAGGGTGATCACAAAATGAAAGCTGTACACAGGTACTCAGGATGGATTAGTACTTTCAAGACAAATTCCATTCAGCATCCATTCTGTCTGAAGATGAAGATCAAGCATAGATTTTTATTATAGTTTGCTCCAGGCTACGATCTGTGAGGTCAAGTCGTAATTTATGACATTTGTAGTCTGCTTTCTGGAGCAGACAGATAGTTGTATAGATAGTTATAGTGGTGATTCTGGGGTAAAGTGGAGTATTTCTAGTTTCAGTCCAACACAAGAATACACATGAAGTATTCCATCTGGACACCTGCACCAAAACGAAGGACTTCTATTTCCTCTGTGCACATTATCTCCCTTTCCAATCATACGATTTCTCTCAGCATTTGTCTTAAAACAAAAAAGCCAGAGACCCGAGGCCTCAGACAACCTCGAAAAACCTGAAGGAAGTCAGGACAACAAAGGATAATCTTTAGCATTCACGGTACTGGACTTGAATGAACATTGATCTCCCATATGGCTCTGCTTCCTGCCTAGGATTCTGACTCTGAGAGATTACTGAAAATCTGTATCTGAATTTTGAATGTAGGGAACACGGTTGCACCATTTTCTTCCTCTGTTCACTACTGGGGAAAGTGAGGAATAAGGGTATAAAGATACTTATTTCACCTCCCCAGAATTGTATCATGTTTTGTAGAAACTGTGAAAATAAGGGAGATTTTTATTTCCAACTTCAGTGACTCCTTGTAAAGCTAACCCAAATAGGCAACTGAAAACAAAGTGAATTGTTCCCTTTAACTGAAAAATCATTAGTGTCAATGCATGAACCAAAGCCCAAGCCAAATTGCATCATCTTTTTGTAACATGTTCTCTGCACAAGATGTCAATGAGACTTGTGCCCAGAGAGTAAATGTGCCAAAAAGCTGTGGGGCTTGGTGATCCCTGTCATTCTAACTGACCATTAATTCTGTTACTAGTGGGCATACATTACAAAGCCAGTTGTAAGGTATTATGAGGTTAATAGTAGTTTCTAAAAGGCTAGACATTTACTTAGATAATAAAACCACCTTGTTTTACAATAGTAAAGGTTAAATAAATAAAATACAAAAATTAGTTTGAAAGCAGTATAAATACAAATAGCTTCAAGGCAGAAGCTAATCCATAACTGATGAAAATTCCCTTTGTGTTGTTCTTTCATAATTCCTCTCTGCTGGAGAATTTATTGTACTTTTATTTTAAAGTTTTGGTCCCAGCTCTACCACTGATAGCATATTGGCATATAGAGGTAGAGAAGGACTCTTTCAGCAGATGATTTATAGATTTCTAATGGAGTGTAGGAAAACGTGACTTTTCAATAGCCTGCAATCAAGAGACATTCAAGAAAAGCTATGTAGACTATGAAAGTATAAGCAAAACATGATCATCCATATTCATGAAAACACATTAACCTACTTACCTGGAGTATTCAATTATTTCCCTATTTATGGATAATATGTGGGTTATACATGTGCTGTAAGTGTCAAGATCAATTTACAAAGTGAGTAAATTGCCTTTTTATGTCCTGATATTAAACAGTGTCCTGTATGCATGGCTGTCACTCTAAAATTGTTTAGTTTTCTCCTATCATAAAAACTCCAGCTATTCTATTACAGGACGTGAATAGGAAAACAGAACTCACAGGATACTATTGAGCAGTTAATGGCATAAATACTTTATGTGAATCATTCAGAATAATGAACAAATGTTTGGAGACATCACAAGAGACTGGTACAGTCACAGTCAGTTTGACAGCGATGGAGAGAAGGAGGAATTGTACATATTGTGTGCAATAGTATAGGGAGAACACAGACAGAGGTAAATACTTCTGTAGTGTTCTTTAATTCAAATGAGCAAGTCGTATTTATATTGCTTTCTATCGTATGTCTGGGAAATCCTGGTTAAATATTGCATTCATACTTTCTCATGAAATACCTTTTGTTAAAATATTTTGCATAAAAAACTTTGAGAGATGAAGAAAAGCATGAAAACACCTGAAGCATGCAACCTAAAGAAAGTTAGGTTTGGTTGAATACCTTCACCATTGGAAAATTTCAATTTTTAAGATATCTTTCAAATTACTCAAATACCACTTTTACAAGCACCTATACAATCCTGTGACACATCTGTGTAGCCAGTACACAGAAAACTGAGTGCCAATTATAGACTATGTTTTGCTTTAATAAGCGAGAAAATCATTTTGGCAGCTACATTATTGATCCAGAAAACGTTACCTCTCCATGTGTCTGGTGAAATATCCATGGAGGACTACGCAGAACAATAGCACTGAAATGAGCTAATCTTCCGCATAAATCGAGATAATTGGAAAGTGCTCTGCCAAAATTGTATTAATCAGAATATGTACTTTTTTATATTATATGGAAGTTTTAATTTCTTTACCTCCATATTTTTCAAACAAATGAGAAAAGTATGGGAATATGGTTTTTTTGTTTGGTTGTGTTTCATTTTGTTTTGCTTTGTCTTGTTTTTCTAAAAATGAACATTTCCATTTCAGATTATCATAAAGAAATACTGAAAAACTTATAATGAATTTTTTTACAAGAAGTCCTATGAAAATACTGTTTGTATTATTCTGGCATCCACACAACTCACTACAACCCCAGGAAACTTGCAACAGATTCTTTCTAGTTTTCTTTTGTATGAGAATTATTTTTTCTTTCAATAGATAACTAACCAGAAGAAGCAGATGACCTTTTCAAGGCAGATTATAATGCTAGTACAGTACTAGTTGAATATTATGGTTTGGTAGCTTATTTATATGCTTAGTTTTCAGAGGTAAATTATTGATTTTGCAAACTGTGAGTTTTTTAAGAATCAATCCCATGCTTTGCTAATCATACATAATAAGAAATATTAACCACATCCCTTTGGGTTTCATTTCGAAGTTTCTGAGTGAGACTGCCTTTAATGCTTCATGAGATAGTTTAAAAATGCTAACATTTTCAGTGGAAACTCAGAAGGGCTTGGTAATTATTTTATGCAAGTTAATATAAGCTAGTTCTGCCACACTTTCTTCCAGCATATGGAGGGAAGGTAATGCATGATAAAACTCAGAATAAGGTTTTTTATGGCAGCAGATTCTTTCTTTAATGGCACAACATTTCTGGGCAATTTGTGAAGGCTTAAACACAAACACTTCTTAGAATAACAAATCATATGCTGACAGAATGTGCCTTTCCTCTCATAACAGTTTTGTACTAGTATACCCTACAAGTAACAATTAACCATTTCTACAACAGATCAAGACCTTAATTTTTCAAACACAACCGTGTAGAAAAATTCAATTCATATTTCAAATATTGTGAATATAGAAACAGATTCTTACATTATACTTGTAAAGACACTGATACTTAAGGGAAAGTCTGAATAATTGTCAATGAGGCAAAGAGCTCAGACTGTCCTTCAATTGTCTAACTCTATTTTCCTTCATTGGTGAAGACACTTACATTTGGATAAACTAGCTCCGAGGTCAAGATTGAGTTTATCTTACTGGAGGTTTTTAACTGACCTACCTCAATTTGCTTAGGCTTCCATTACCTCTGAAAAACAGGAATGACAATGAGTATCTTTAAAGATAGTGCTTGTGAGATTATTCTGATTACATAACATTCAGATTTTGTAATAATTATTAATGGTTCTATAATATTGACTTTGTAAGCATTATATATTTTTTTCTGAGCTGAAACTCTTCTGTGACCATGATGAATTTATCTTAGAAACTCCTATGACCAAACATTAATTGGCATGAACATGTCCCTTGATAACCATTAAGGGGAGTAGATGTTTCTTCACAGCTCATAATAAAATAATCTTTTCCCTCCTGTGTCCCATTGCCGTACTTCTGTTGGCATTGTCTTGAGCACAGACATTTAAAGGATATTGTATTAGGACAATAGAGCACATATAAAAAGAAATGGATATACTGTGATTGGGGTATGGGATACTAGTAGCCACTTTGGCTTCAACCACTTGCAGCAGCTAGCCATAGTTGCACATAAGTCAGACTGAAGTGAACATTCAAACACTTTCCGCAATTTTGAATACCCTTTGAGATCTGTTCTGCTTTGGGGCTGACCAGCACTGAAAACTGAAGTGGCCAAGAAGGCCAATGGCATCCTAGCTTGTATCAAAAATAGTGTGGCCGGCAAGACTAGGGCAGTGATTGTACCTCTGTGCTCAGTACTGTGTCCATTTCTGGGCCCTCACTACAAGAAAGACATTGAGGGACTGGAGTGTATCCAGAGAGGAGCAACAGGGCTGGTGAAGGGTCTGGAGCACAAGTCTTACGAGGAACAGCCAAGGGATTTGGGGTTCTTTAGCCTGGAGAAAAAGAGGCTCAGGGGAGACCTTACTGCTCTCTACAACTACCTGAAAAGAGGTTGTGGCAAGGTGGGGGTTGGCTTCTTCTCCCATGCAATCAGTAATAAGACAAGAGGAAGTGGACTCAAGTTGCACCAGGTGTGGTTCAGATTGGACATCAGGAAGAATTTCTTCAAGGAAAGGGTGTTTAAGTATTAAACAGCCTGCCCAGGGAAGTGGTGGAATCACCATCCCTGGAAGTGTTTAAGAAACAACTTGATGTGGCACTTCACACTATGGTTTCATTGGCATGGTGGTATTTGGTCAAAGGTTGGACTCAAAGATTTAAGAGATCTTTTCCAACCTCAGTGATTCTGTGATTCTCTCCTATTCATGATCAGGATACCCTGGGAAAAGGAAGACCCATATGATATGACTATTACTATTTCCCAACGTGCACTGATTGTCCCAAATCAGCATAGATGTCTCAATAATACCACTCCAGTTCCACAAACACTGAGAAACTTAACTCAGTGACAGCCCTGTGGGGCTGTGATGGAGCCGGTTGAGATCAGGAAATGGTGTAGGCACATTAGTACAACACAGTGTCTAAGCAAATAAGTCATGCTAGAAAAATCATTCTCTTCATCCTTTTTTATTTACCAATCAAGTAAGCTACCTACAAATAATCAAAAGCTCACTACACTGTCAAGTTATTCAGGTGCATTTACATCAGAGTCAGTTTCAGCAGGGATTTCATGTAGCTTAGCATAAGGCAGTTGCCTGGTGGAGCAGTCTTACGTGAATTTGCGCTCAAATAGCATAAACCTTTCAAACTCAGTTCTCATTCTGTACCTCCAGTGACATTTCTGTGACCACTCTTCCATTATTTCAGTGAGCGATGCATTCATTCTCCCTGGCCCTTTTCCACATTTTTCATACTTAAATCATTTAAGTTTAAAGGCATAAGAAAAAGCTTTACAGCTTTGATAGGAGAAGTCCAGAGCCTGATATGTGACCAATGGCTTTCTCTGTGCTTAAATTCTAGACAGTAGATTAAAACAGATGAACTGATATCTAGTAAATATATGGAAAATAGTAACTTTGACAGGCCCTTACATATCTATTAGCCAAAGGGAGTTATGAAGGTGTCCCAAATAAACATTTTGTTTTCCCTCACAAACACAGCTTCAGAATTTTCCCTTTCATGGTCTGGACTTTTATGTAATATAGATAGAGAATGTAGATTATTTTGCACTGTAAAGCAATGGACAAGTTACAAACTTGGTGAAAGCAATTCAGTGAATCACAGCTTGGATCCATTGCACACTAAGAAACCTGCAATCTCCCCACAGAGTTTTATGGATAGAAGCATTGGATAAAGCATCAGTGCGTGCCAGACTTTCAAGACTTGTGTCAGGAAGAGTTCCTAGGTTTCAGAATTCATGTTTTTTTGTTGATTTAAGTTAACAGATGGTTTTAAAGGCTTACTCGTGATGCTTAAAATGTTACAACCACTGACATAGCTACTAGGGATTTACCCACTGAGCAGATGAGAGTGACCCTGACCCTGTAGTAACAAAGCAGAAATCTCAATAAAAAATTCTATTATGTCCACATCTCTATAGGACTTTTTCTTGACACTAAAAATTATATCCAACTTCTCCTTTAATTTGTACTTTATTCTGACTTAGTCTGCTGTCAAGAAAAGGCAACCCTCCAAAAATAATAATAAAATATTTAAATAGCAGTCAGAACATCTCAGCTTAGAATTTCCTGGCCAGTAATAATGACATGGGTAACTAACCTAAAGTTAAACCTGGAACTGTAAACCCCACCTATACAGCTATTTATTTCCAGGAGTTGTCTGACACCTTGATACTTATTGTTCTAACAAATTACCCCATTAAATATTTCTCTCCTGCTCCTGTGTTTATTAAGCTAAACGGGTAGGTTTCTGAAATCTACAATTGCTTCTGTTATACAATTATTCAAAGTCAGGACACTTCATTTCATGTTCACGTTCACCAATTATGATTCCTTTCTTCATAGTGCAGCTATTTCAGATCAAAAGTGTTCCAACATGGGGAATAGAAATAGCAACTGAAAATAAGGTATAACCCATTGTTACCAAGGAGTTAGTGAGATTTTACATGGCAATTGTAATGTAGTGTTATGTTTATGAACTGCTTTTCAAAACTACGCTCCTATTTTTAATCACAAAATGCAGGGTTTTTTTTTCTTTTGTCTTATTTTAGGAATAGAGAAGAAAACGTAGAAAATTATAGTATATAGCAAAGACATTAAGTTATCTTCCTTAAAGCTTTTGGGATTTCAGATCTTCAGCTTTGTTAATTCCAGACCAGAATGAGATTTTATCTCTCAAAGGTAAAAACTGGGAGACAGTTCTGGTTTTCTATATATCTTTCTGTTTCAAAGCAGAATGACGCAGGCATGCTAGGTGAAAATGTAACGAGAAGGTGTTGGAATCTGACAGTCTTCTCTGGTGCCCTTAGCCAAAGAAAACTACTCCAAGTGGCTAGTAGACTGAGACAAGAGTTTTGTAGTGAATAGAGAAGGCTAGAATGTTTGTTTAGAGTTATCTTTGGATCAGATTTCACCCTATGCTAACGCAGTTTAGTCCATCTACAGACATCACTCTGAGGAGGTGTATCTGCACAATAAAAAATTGACACCTTATCAGAACATAAGAATATAATAGACCAGAAAGAATGACAGATTAGTTGGATTGAGAGATCAACTGTGATGGTTTTGATTGACTTATATTCCAGGTGACAGTATTTATAAAGGTCACTTCTCAGCACAAAGCACTCAGCCATGCCTTGATTGTCTGATTATTCCTGTGACATACATATTTCTTGTTTATAGATGTTGCAGCAAGAAAAGGACCTGATACTATCATCTAACACCATTTTTTTGCAAAATACCACACAGAAAATGACATCATCCATTTGTGATGTGATCTTTGGCATCAAATATCAGCCAAACGATTAGGAAGTATCTTTTAATAATACACGAATTGACAATCACATAATCATAGAATTATAGAATCATTTAGTCTAGAAAAGACTCTGAAGGTCATTGAGTCCAACCGTTAACCCAACACTGCTAAACCCACCACTAAACCATGTCTTTAAACACCACATCTACATGTCTTTTAAATACCTCCAGGGATGGTGACTCAACCACTTCCCTGGACAGCTGGTTCCAATGCTTGACAACCCTGTTAGTGAAAAAATATTTCCTGATAATGAATCTCAACCTGCTCTGGTGCAACTTGAAGCTGTTTCTTCTCATCTCTTGTTTCCTGGGAGACCAACCTCCACCTCACTACAGCCTCCTTTCAGGCAGTTGTCTGAAAGAATAAGGTCTCCCCTCAGCTTCCTTTTCTCCAGGCTTAACACCTCCAGTTCCCTCAGCTGCTCCTCATATGACTTGATCTCCAGACCCTTCACCAGCTTTGTTGTCCCTTCACTGAGTGGACACACTCCAGTACCTCAATGTCTGTCTTGTAGTGAGAGGCCCAGAACTGAACACAATATTCAAGGTGCAGTCTTACCTGTGATTCTGTAGACCAATAAAAAAATCAATCAATCAATCAATCAATCAATAGATAAATTAATAAAAAACTAAAAAAATCAAGAATTTAAATACCCTTTTGTGCAGTCTATTCATAGGAACACCACAAAATTTTCCAAGGAAGAAAGAGCAACCTGTAGAAAGGGTGTTAGAAGGTTTTTATATTTCCAGGCCGTTGGATTTTCCTTCATAACTTTGTGTAAGTAATTTATTTTACCTGATCCCTTACTTGTTAAGGATATTATTTTCCTATCCACAGGGCAGTTGTGAGGAAAAATGCCATTAGCAATGATAAGGGATTTGAAAATTTTGATGTAGTCATATAAGTCTCTAAGTCCTTAGTTATTTATTACTTCAGAAGGAAATTAGGTTTGGGAGATGGTTTTGTCTCTACCTCAAACCTATAATTTAGTAAAAATAATGAAGTACTGGGACTTGGCTGACTAAACTGGAGAATTACATTATTATCAACTCAGTTTCAGTGGCAGAATTGGTGCTTACACATCTGACTACTAAAAAATATTTTGAAGACTATAAAAACACTCGCTAAGATGAAAGAAGACACTACTTTTGTGCTATCTTAATGAAACAAATATTTTGAGAAAAACAATAAATTTACTCCTTTGTCTATGGAATAGCTTTGATATTCAAATTCCCTTCTTCTTGACTTCCATTACATCTTGACTCTTACACCCAAATACACATCAGCCTTCCAAGACATCGTTTGACACTAAAGGTAATTAATACTTTTGGCTTGAAATATTTTACTGTGTTACTCTTTTTAAATAACTCATTGACACATTTTGTTGGAAGTGAACTTTGTTATTATTTAATATTAACACCAATTTTCATTAATTCTGAAATGTCATCATTATTTTTAAAATTAGAATGAAATTTATACCCACAATTTTTATTCATTAGACAACTTCTTAAATAGGCAAATATTTCACTCATTTTCTCACACATGCTGCAAATGACAAATTAACTGATCTCTTCTAAAAACCTTAGAAATACAAAAAGGCATAAAATCTCACACTTTTAATTAAAATTCTTAATTTTGAGCAGTACTTACTAGGACCTCTATTTAGTGATGTTTCAATATTTTGAAAATCCAAAGAGAAAATTATTTTAGTCTATCAATATGTAGAATGGATTGTTCCTTGCAGGGTCTTTGGAGAAATATTTTCATTTATCAGAATATTCCAGAATTAATTCAGAACATATACCTGATAGTTACAAAGAAAAACTCAAATGGATCAGTGCAATAAAAGTCTTGTGCACCTGGAAATTAAGAACTACTACATTGTCATTTAGGTACAAATCAAAAACACACAGTCCCTTAGCTCACATTTATATTCCTTGCATAGAAAAATAAAAAGCACTTAGAAAATAAAAATCTTAAATGTTGTTAGAGCTGGGCCTTTCAATTGAGCCTTTCTTCATGGAGCAGAGAAGGAATTGGACAGCACTCCAGGAGAATGGCAGATCAGAGTGTGGTCTGGATTCAGGTTATATGTGATAATCTTCCTTTTGGGTAGGTGCTTTTCATCCATCAGTGATTCTTTTGTAAGGACAGCAAAGACAGTCATCTGTGCAGGTACAGCCCATGAATATGAATGAATGCAGGAAGAGTTTGTGGAGGACCAGAATGATGACCAGCATTCCTGAACACTTCTACTCCATGTAGTCTTGGCCACTGACAACTCCAAGGGGAGTTAAAACAAGAAACACAAGGACCTGTGTACTTTCAGCTTTTCTTTAGATTAGGCAAGCCAAAAAGTGAGTCTAAAGATGTACAGAAAGATAACTGTATATTTGGAACACATAACTCTGACTTTCTCCATGTGCGTACAAACTTCCTTCACTGAAGAGGGTTTGGTTGGTTTTTGCTGTTTGGGTTTCTTTTTAGAATTTTTGCTAGCAATGTATTTCCTGTCCGATACCCTAAAAATCCAATACTGTTCACATCTGAAAGGATTCAAAACCATATCTGCATCTTTATAAGACTGTCCTAACAATTCACTCTTTAAGTTATGTTTCCAGCCTTGGAAATGTTTCTTTATATCCTAGAAAAAGAACCCATGAGCACGTAAAACTCCATAGCCTAACAAAGCACTAAGGTGAAGGAGAAAAGCCCTAACCATTTTTCTAAAAGTGATTTAGGTTTTTTTCCAAAAGTTGTTTTACCCAAGAATGTGAACAGACTTTGCAGGGCAACAGAAACACGTGTCTCTTAGTCAAATGCTTTACCATTTGTATACTAAATCATGCTCTCTAACGCTAATTCTCCGTGACACCTGCCTTCCACTTTGATTTCTTCTTCAGCTTCAAGAGGATAAATAGAAAAAGACTCTCTAATGTAGCCTGATATCTAAACAACTGTTCTGGAAGGAATATGAATGAATTCTACGTGGAAACATTCTCCAATACTTTAATAATGCTGACTTTTATAATGCAATGGAGAAGGTGCATGCTCTTCCAAGGGCATTTTGAAAGCAAACAGAGACAACCTGTGCAGCTCTGGGGTGTGTTTACCTAGCGCCCAAAATGAGCGTTAGGTAGTTCTTAGCTCTGTATAACCATAAGACAGTTGCAGTCCTTTTCAGTTTAGTAAGTTAGGATTCCAAAAGTACAATTTCTATTCCAATTCAGACTCAAAATCTGTAGTGTCTCAACACTTGCAATATCTCCAAGACAGTCAAAAAAGGAGTTGGAATACCTATGCTCTGGATAAAGACAACTAAATTATGCCTGATTCCTACATTTGGTGCTTAAGATAGTTTCTGAGTCTAACCCTATTCACACAATTTTATGGTTATACTTCTTAAAATTATTGCCTGATGAGTAGTAAGAGAGACTAACCTTAAATAAGTAGTCCTGTCATTTTCTCAGGATTCCTCTCTCAATGGGAAAGAATTGAACATATTTGGTATGCTGCCCCATGAATTAATAAATTAACAGATCGATTTTAAGAGATTTGCCCTACCTCTTGATTTGCTATTAACTTCCTGAATGATTTTAGACTCTCACCTCTTCATCTGGATTTTTCATTCACATTAAGCTCAAACTCATTTTGGTGCAATTCTGTTGTTTCTGATAACTTCTATTTCCTAGATAATAAAGTGTCACAGATGCCAGTCTAGAAATTTATTAAATCATGTAAAAAATAATCTGTACAAAAATACTACATCTAGTATGATTCCACAATAATCTGGTTTGTGTTGGAATTTGAAACAGACATTGTGTTACATTGTAGGGGAAAATATGGCTAGTAGGGAGTCTTTACCGTTACCATCTGCTTTCTAAAACCTTGATGTATACTGGTTTGGTCCTTGAGAATTTTAAATAATGTAAGTTGATAGAGTTTACACTTTCAATACTCTGAAGATCTTGAGGCATAGATTGGTACTTTCAGTCTAGTATTTTTGTGTAAATAGGTAAATATTCTGGAATAAGTTTCTGTGAATTATGAGGGTGGGAAGACTCAAGTGAGTCATCTATAGTAGCTCATCCTTCTGAGTCATGGTAGAACTGATGTAAATATTACTTCGCAGTCCCAGGACTAACAGTGAACATTTCAAGTGAGTTTACTTTAGTCAGCTTCCTTGTGATTGATTCTTCTGCCAGAAATAATTATTAGGCATCCTCTAATACTTAATTACATTATTTCTTGCCAGGGCAGAACTCCCTTTCTTCTCATCTTCTAACAAAAGATAATGTCTTGTGACACAAGACTTCCTCCTTCTAAAATTATATTTTTTGTGTTGTGATGTTTTTGCAACTTATTTCTTAGGGTATTCACATTTTCTCATTTTTTTGTTCTTTTGTCCCACCCTCATGGATCAAAATTTTAAGTATCTTAGGAAGTTTTCTGCTCTTCTCAGTTTGGTCACTGATGGCCCCTGCAGTACTGCTTTACATGAAAAAGATTGCACTATTTAGAGCTTATCCCTTCAGAGAGATTCCTAATGTGACCATCACAAGTAAAATCCTCAGGGGACTCCAAGAGGTAACAAGGCAGTTTAGTGATGGATATGATGTCAGATATGGGACATCTAAGACAAGCATAAGATTCTCCAAAGAACAAAGGAATTCCCAAAGCAGAACAGAAGAATGGTTTGTTTTAATCCATATTGACAATCTGGCTGTCAGCAGAACAAGCAATATGAGAGAATAACAGAAGAAACCACACACAGAAAAATCACCTAGTAGTATGCCAGCTGATTGTTGTCTTATCTCCTGAAGCCCAAAATTTTGTATTTCAGAGTTTTTACCCCATGAACTTCAGGAAATATGTTTTCTTAGTTGTGGAAGCAGCTGTTGCTTAGGCAATGTATTTCATAATATATTCATAATTTACTAAAATTATGAGAAAGTATAATTTTATACTGATTATATTTTATATTTATTCAGATGCATCTCTGAACATTTAATCTTTGTTTTTGAATTATCTTTAACATGAAGAAGTTCCTTAATATTGTTATTAAATAGTAACAGAAATGGGAAAACATCAACAATGTGTAGCTCATTTGTTGAATGTTCTCTCAGGATAGAAGGTGTTGAAAGCTAAAAAAATGCAGCACTAAATTTAATTCAGACATGGGCATTTATTTACCACTAAATTCGTACAGCTGAGTCCTAGATGCCAATGTTAGAATAGCAGTATTTATTAAATAATGGACTTTTTTTCCTCAACAATAATGCCTAAAAATAGCAACATACCAAAAAGTCTTTAGTAAAAAAAATGTATAGAGATTCTTGAATTTAAGGTTCAGAATAAAAAGATTCACTGATGCATGGTTCTAAGGCTCAACTGAAATGCTTATATTTACAGTCATAGTTAAGTGTACCTTACTTTTAAAACAAGTGCCAATGCATCTATTCTTTTCACTGTATATAAGGGCATGAGGATCTAGGCCCCTGTTACATTTTGCTGATATAAAGATATTGCAACACTAAACCTAATTATATTAAACACAGGGGGAAAATTCAGCAGTAAATATTATAGCACAAATTGTACCTTGACATATACCTATGGTAACCTTACCAAAGTCAAAGCACAGAGATTTCCCAGAAAAGTTTGGCCTTATGAATAAATGCTATATAATGTGACATACAGCTATTTTTATCATAATGGGAACATGAAAGATGGGAAAAGCTTTTTTCTTTCTTTGCAGAGAACTTTGACATGATCTAATCCTCTTTGTTTCCAATGATCCTCTTGAAATCCTATCCAAAATCTGTTGGGCTTTTGTCCAATAAATAATATACTTGTGATTCATGAAGTGCATATTTGAGATCAAAATTGCACTGCAAAGAAGAGTACCAAGTCTTCTTTGAAAGCAATGGGACTCTCTCTGGTAAATTATTTTTCATCTAAAACAATCTATCATTTTATAGAATTTTTAATTAGATTGAGTGATTAAAGGTAGAAAGAATGATGGTCAATAGCTATTCAGGTTTGAGTAAGAAGTGATTGAGAATATTGATGTATTTTTCTTCTCTAAGTTCTTGCCAGATGAAGAAAGACTTGAACCTCATTCTATAAAAATAGCACTTCTGCTGTTACTTGCAGTACCAGAAAAAGAAATGATATTTTGAAGAGACCTGTGTCCTCATGCTTTCCTGAATTCCCAGGAAAATCACTATCACTGATTGATAAAACTCAAGTTACTTGATAGATCTAAGCTTGGATGCATTGTATTATCTTGTTGTTTACTTTGTGGAGCCCTTATCCAATTTTCACTGTTTCTGTGGTGCCTGTTCTCCTTGGAGATAGAGTGAAGGTGCCTCAGGCCTGCAATACCATCTCCTCCCAGGTCTGAACCGGACTTTTCAGTTCACATACGGAGGCAAGAGCATGAAGGAAGGCATGGCTAGATAAAGTAGCTGTGCTACTGACCAAGCCATGCCTGTGAAAAGTAACTGGCTTCTTGGGCTCACTCGTAGTGGCAGCCTCTTAGCATGTAAAACACTGTCAAATCCCGTGTAAAAATTGGCTTGAGCTCATGCATGGATTTTAATGTGTCCTCTTCTCTGTGACTCCTAGTAAACAAATGCCATTGCTGATGCCTCTATTATCTGCTAACTATTGTTTAATGCCATCTGCTGAATAAAATTTCGCCTGCAATTTGTGTACAAGAGCAAAAAAATCACATAGTAGATATTTTTGTAAAGCACTTTTCTGTACTATTGCTCTAATTTGTAGGGTCTGGCTGTGCAACCTGTTACTCATTTATAACAGTACTCATTCAGACCCCACAGAGGAGATGCTCACAAGGATGACTAAGAGTCAGGTTCACAGACTGTGAAACTTCATTTGTATGGATATTCCCAGAAACAAACTCAGAAGACTCTTGAATGACATGGAGCACAGAATTTCACTCAGAAAAAATGTCATCATACCCATAAGCTCTGTTTGAGCTGAAGCAATTTGCCCAGCATAACAGCCTAAAGAGTGTTGAAGCAGCTGATAATACATCAGTATGGCCAATGCCATAAAGGAGATTTAGAGTCCTTTAGCCTCCATAATGACACTGAAACTAACCCTGATGAACTAATGGTGGGGAAAGAAGGGGGAACCTGGTGAGACTGGGCAGGCACATGCACAGAATAATTAGCAGAGATCTGAGTTGAAGAGAGTTCCCACTGTTAGGTATTTATTTCTTGCATTTCAGACAATGCTGTATATATTACCTTTAACCACTAATATTTGTCTGGAGGCAAAGTGATTCAAACCTGACAGCAGACGTTACTAGGTGAACAGTAAACCAGTGTCGTAATAATTATTTGCTCCTGGAGTAGTTCTCTGGCTTTTCAGTAGCAGGCAAACGCAGCATGGTACAGCTAAATTATATGCTAATGAGTAGAGTAATTTTAGATTAGGCAAGAGACGGAGAATGGTACTCAAGCAGGATGAAAATCTATTCAAATGAGCAAACTATTTAACATCTCTACTGATAGGTTGTGTTTCTGTTATCAATTGTATGCCTGAAGAAAATATTTATCTGTTTTCCTATTTCAAGGATATGTTATCTTAGTATCTTTAAATAGCCTCATGCAAATATGCGTGAGTTTCAGATGATCACTACCTGTGAATTTATGTGCATAGTTTTATGTGACATACACACAGAGAGGAATTAAAGCAATATTTTGCTTGACTTTGTTATTTAGAAATTATGGGAGAAGTGGGGATCTGATAGTCACTCTTTAGGACTGGACAAAGTCTACTCAACTGCACTTCATTTCTAACACACAACAGACCTAATTAATTAATTTCCCTTCCTCTCCAGAATGAATCATCAGTAATTCTTAATAGATAAAACCACAAGATAGAGGAAGAGATACACACAACAATTTACTGTGCCAATACAGTCTATTTGGACTACCTTTTCTGCTACACATTTTGCTTCAATCATTTAAAGATGGACTTTTTTAAACAAAGCTGGTAAGTCAGTGAGAACTTGTTAAACAAGTTAGGCCAAATTAGATCTTTCATCAACACTATACATCTGCTGTATCCTTTTAAATCTGTAGATTAAGATAAATAAACTGATTCTTACTGAAAAGTCCTAAGAACATTTTTTAAAATCTATTCAAGTCTTTAATAAGTTATTTCCAAAGACTTTTATTTTCATCCTATATTCTTCCTTCACTTTTATTCCTCAAAATCTTTCAGATATCTTAGGAGATATGTAATTTATCTGTATCATGTTAGCACCTGGCAAAATAATGTGTGACATATGGCCTAACGCTTATGAACACACAGAGGAATTTGGCATTTCATGAAAAAATTAATTTTAAATTCCTATGTAAATTAGTGGCAAGAGGGTGTGATTTTCAAGTTCACATACACATCTCCAATAATAAATTGCAATTGAAGGCCAATGAAGCGTCAGCTGTAAAAGAAAACTATCCTACTCATTGTGTCTGCATCTGCTGACAATTTCTTAACAAGTTCACTAATGTAGGTAATTTTTCTGTAAGGAAATTAAAAAAAATCTGGCATCATAATAAAGCGTGTTAGTGATAATCATTAGTGATAAACATTTTTTCAACCAATTTTCATTTTTATATGATACAGTTGCTGTGTGAAATAGTAGTGTCTAATCAGTATGTGATCTAGTCTAGTACAGGTAGGTTTAATCCGAGAGTTTGTATTCATGAAGGGAAATAAAAAGAAGAAGAATTAATTCTTTCTGTCCCAATTGCTTTCCCAGGACTTTTGAAAGAACTTTGTGCATAGTCATTGTTTTCCTTTTAAAGCCCTTCAGGTCACCCTTATTATGCAAATTTTTAACATAAGATGCCCATTTGATGCCAGGACAAATTATTTTCTGTTTTGAAAAGGCCATGGGAAAACAATATTGCACATTTTGTTTTATTTAACTTTTAAAATATTCATATTGAAAACAGTTAATTATTTGCTAACTTTAGACACATTGAATTTGATTCAAAGTGGACATCATCTCTTTAACAAGCTAAATACCACTGCCTGATTGTCAGGCATATAATGCTTCACCTCCCTGGCATTTCTGGAAAAAAGAACCTAACTTCTTATTTAGGAACTACTTTGAGTCTCCCAAGTTGGAAATGCTGCTGTGTTCAAAATCCCCTTAGAAGATGATTTTTTAACCTGTACTCACCTCTGCTAGTGAGATCACATGAGGTTTGGATGAAAGGCTGACCCAGGACTCAGGCTTCTTCTCATTTTCTAGGCTGGCTTTAAAATCCTCTGAAGAAGTTACCTCACCACAGGTAGGAGATGAGAAATTTGAAGGGTTGTTACACACTGCCAATACTGATGTAAAACTGGTGGAAAGCTATTTGGCACAGCAGGGCATAACGAGAAATTCACTCTCAGCTCAGTGATCTCTTCCATGCAGGCCACCGAGCTGCTGCAACCTCACAGGCAGGGTCACATTTTCGAATCTTTCTCTTTTTGGTTTTGAAATAGAAGAGCCAACAAGACACATGCTCTTTTTCAAATCATACAGTGACACATCATTACATAAAGAATATAGCATTTGTATGCCTGCAGTTCTTCTAGCTTCCTCACAATTCTTTGGGGCTTTTTCTTCTCAGCATTCACTGTGAAATTATTTTCGGTTGTTTCCTCCTTTCACACTCAGCTATTAGTCCACTGACAAGATTTTGTTTTCACCTGACACACATAATTTTCTGTCTGTCTTTTGCTTTGGATTTTCTGTGTTTCTTCCCTGTTTTAATGCTTATCTTCACTAATTTTCCCACTCAAATCTAGGGTTTAACTGCAGCTCAGATCACCACAATGTTTCAAGATTACATGTATTCTGCTACTAGCCTAGTAGGTCGCCTTTTGTTATTAGCTTGAATACATCCATTAGGACTAGACATTTGCTAGTGACACCAAATTTGTGCCACTCAGCTGGCAGGAGATGGTAGCCCTGGAGGCATAGGAGCCAATGTGTTAATTGGGGAGGTGAAGAAAGTTCACGAACCATAGAGGAAAGACTGAGGTTGTCAAGGGAACAGGACAGCTCTACTGGTGTGTTCTTTTAAATTGGAGAAATTATCCTTTTCCTTGTTTTGGTGGCAGATGTTTTACATTTTTTATTTTCTTTTTACCATCTATTATCCAGATATTTCACTAAGAAAGATGTATTTCAAAGATCAACTGGGCATCTTCACACATACAGTGGCTTGGAAAAGGGAATACTGGATAACATTTTCATCTTTCTTGTTCTTAAATTATGTCATATTTTAAGTTTCTGATGATTACTGACTGAAATGTGTATTGCTAATGGAATAATCATTAGACCTACAATTCCTTGCTTTCTGCTGTGGCATGAAAATCCCATAGGACCAGTCAAGCCCATTTTAGTACCAGCCAGTACCAAGAGAAGCTGAGCCCTAGCCAGTTGCCTTGAGCTGCCTAGTCCAGTCAGTAGTCAATGTAGTCAGTGGTTCTCTAGAAACAGTTTGCTCATTGCTCATTTGTCTAAGTTCAAAGACTTAGACAAAACCTGTCCCTCTTGCCCAGGGCTCTTTGACCACTTCCTTGGTAAAAATGTCTTTTATGAATTGCCCAGATGCACATTTTTATCCTTCTTTTGTAATTTCTGTCTCATTAGCAGTCTTGTTTCTCTGAGTCTTTGAAAAATAGAATACTTCATTGTTCAAATTAAGCCTGTTTTTAAAATAATACAGCTGTGGACAGTTGCTCAAGAAGCTTCCTAAGCCATTTTCAGGAGGGCTGGGAATATCAGCCCAAATTGTGCCTGACAGTAAAAGAGAAGAGAGAGTGTTTCCCTTGGATTTTTAACTGCTCCATCTAGGTTGTTTTCACTTAAAAAAACCTCACTTGTTGATATGAAACTATTTTCATATTTATATGAAAAATAAAGAAGACTGACTGATTTTTAATTAAGATACAACTTCAAAGGCCTGAGGAACTTCTTGTGGTATCGAAATGTCATTTTCCTCATGATATAGGAGCTGTTGTCTCCTGCATTGCTGCAGACTGCCATTCTTATACCCCCAAAGGTATACTAATCAATTCTTAAACAGTCCTACTTCATCCATGTTTTAGATGTCTGAACTACTGAGTGATCTTTGTAGCAGACACATCTGAAAGAGCAGCATTCACAATGCTTATGCATAATTTACAGTATAATTCTTTACATTTATCTAGCACCTTTCAGCTTAAGATTCCAAAGCTCTTTGCAAATATTAATTAATTTATCCTTCCTGTGCTGCTTGCAGATAGGGGATATTACTATTCCTCAGGAGAGGTGATGGCAAAACAAGGGAAAAAAAAGGATGTAACTTTCAGGAAATCACTGTTGCTCTATAGCTCTATTTTTTCACAAGCAAAATGGAGATAAAATTATAAAGTAATTTGCAAAAATGTTATTAGGAATCATTATGTCAGCTTCCAAGAGAAGTGTGAATAATTTTAGTGCAAAATATTATTTTTTAATGTGAATAAGTAGAGCCATAAACTTGTGAAGGCCCAAACTCTTGCGTTCAGCTACCAGCCTCATGAATACTGAAACAAGCAGGAGCTTGATACCCAGCCCCTATCTACTTTTGAGAGTCTTGACCAAAGACTCAACAGTACAAATGGGTGTATATCAATCCCTCCCAGTCCTGCGGTGTTTACAACAGGAGTTCAAGGATCTTATTGTGTATCTTTATTTTTGAATATAAGTATTACAACTCGTTTCTTGCCCATTTTTCTTTTGTCCTGTAAGAATACTGTCTACTTTGAAAACCAAAGCACTGTCATTAAAACTGATTTTTTTTGAGTTTCTAAGAGCATTTTGACACTTAATCAAGTCTTGCTGCTCCCAGCTCCCTTTATTATGATAATGTACTACACCAAATCGAAGATGGCAAGAAGAAAATTACTTGGATGTTGTCTTAACACATTAAATGAAGGCCTGCTCTCACTGAAGCCCATAGCAACACTCTCATTATTTGCTTAATGCTGATGTTGTATTCTCAGCCACGACACCCAGCACAGAAAAGCCAGTCACACAGTGCTGAATACATCAAGATGTTAGCAGCCTTAAGAACTTGAATTCCTTGGTGCTATTGTATTCTAATATTATATTTGATGCCTTGTTAAAATAGAGTTTCCTTGTCTATTCCTAAACAGAATTATTCCTATGTTGCCTTCCATTGACTTCAGTATTTAGTCAAGACTTTTGATTTTAAAAGGATTCAATTTTCACACTTCTCTTTCACAGGACTGGTGAATACAGGAGAATGTTTTGAACTTGAATAATTCTCCCTCCAGCAATGATGTGTTTCTATAATAGCCCCAGAGGGCAATATTTATTCCAGTGCTGATGTGCATTGGTTGAACCTTCTTCTGAACTTGTGAGTTTTTATTTCCAACTGAATGTTTGTCTTCAAAGATACACAGTCATTTTTGTTTTAACAGATAAGTAAAACAACAGGGAATCCAGCTCTTGTTACCTCATACGGAAGTAAATTTTAAGAAATCTTTCTAAGACTATATAGACTTTTATTACTTATAATTGAAATTACCCATCTCCTAGTACATTAACCAATGACAGCTTTTGTATTCATAATTTAAACCAATTCTGGACTGGAATACATAGCTATGTTTTCACTGAATCTAACTGGTAACATCACTATAATAAAGCAAGGAAAGGAGAAATAAGCAAGAAGTCTGACTTGTTTCTGGAGACAAGCATTCATTTATTATTAGTGTCAAACAATTATATAAAAATTATTATAATATTGAAATGCTATATAAGATTCTTGCATCATCAGTGTGGTAATCAATATAACATAAAATACATATAGGGCTATTCAGTATGCTGACCTTAAATCTTAGTAGTGTTAGCTAGTTTCTTTGTATTCAATACATATATTATATATTTGAATGTATGTTACATACATTCATATATGTTAACATCTAACTTGTTAAAAACAAACACCATGTCTGTGACTTGGATGTTTTTGCTGTTTTGTAATTTTAGCATGTCAAACTGTAGGCATTCAGCATTTACAGTTTTCCCCCAGACACATTACTTTTGATAGATCTTACCTTCATGCAAATAGGTTTCAAACCATACAATAAAAATAGGACCCATGGCCAACTGGGGCTTTCACCTTGTTCTCTTACACTCATTTTTGAGTCATTACACTCATTAGTGAGTCATGAAACTCTGTTATGCTTGATCGAGTACTTCACTGAAATCCAAGTGGATGACTTGCTACTCATATAGACATACCAGGCTCTCTCTACACCAGCTCACCCTGTTACAGAAAATCATACAGATTCAGAATGGAAAAAGATATATTATAGGCCTGGAACATACACCAGAGCAGACAGAAATCTTGCTAATCTGCTATTGGTATTCAAGCTGGTTTGTTTGAAGCTAATTCAGGTTTGTGCTCACAAGAAACTGTGGAAAAGCACATGAAAAATAAGGAGGTGATTGGTGACAACCAACATGACTTCATTAAAGTCAAATCATGCCTGACAAATCTGGTAGCCTTTTACGATGGGGTTACAGCACTGGTGGATAAGGGAAGATCAACTGATCTCACCTACCTGGACTTGTGCTACACATTTGCCACTGTCCTGCACAACATCCTTGTCTCTAAACTGGAGAGGCATGGATTTCATGTATGGACCACTTGGGTAAGGAATTGGCTGGATGGCCACCATCAAAGAGTTGTGGTTAATGGCTCAGTATCCAAGTGAAGAGAAACGATGAATGGTGTTCCTCAGGTGTTGGTATTGGGTCTGGTGCAGTTTAACATCTTTGTCAGCAACATGGACAGTGGGTTCAAGTGCATCCTCAGCGACTTTGCTGAAGACAGTGAGCTGTGTGTTGCGGTTGACACACTGGAGGGAAGGGATGCCATCCACAGGGACCTTGACAGGCTTGAGAAGTGAGCCTGGGTGAACTTCATGAAGTTCAACAAGACCAAGTTCAAGGTCCTCTGATGATTCTGTGATGAGATATACAGTTTGAATTACAGAAGTCCCTGACTTACTATGACACAAAGTGTCACAAAACTTCGGTAAGAAAGATGTTACATGTAGGTTGGGTCCTGGAGGTAAAAGTCTCTTTCCACAGACTCTTTGGGGCTTTCCTGGCTCCCTGGTCTCTGCTGAAGTCCTTCAGTGATAACGGCTGTAACTTGTGGTGACTACCATACAGCATGAGTCAGGCCATAGTCCTACATGTGTTAGAACTGGATCTTACTGCACATAGCAGCACACCTTTGTTTTGGATCACGCATGGGCAAATGTTATCTGTGTATAGCATTTGTGCTGGCTATGTGCTTTTATGCTGGTTTTATGCCATTTGGGAGAGCAGAGAAAAAGCCTGATCTGGCATAAGTTAGAGAGATGCAGATATAATACTTGATCTGGCAGGCAGCCTGGCAATATGGAGTTAGCTTGTTAATATTTTAAAATAAACTTGAGTCAGCAAAGTAAATATATACCACACTAGTGCCTTTCATCCTATGCCTATCATGATTTTGATTCCACAGCAGGATAGATACGTCATTATGGTGGATATAAGGGGCAGCAAGGACCACATGCATACAGTTCAGAGGTAAGTTAGAGCCTATAAGTTCTCCATAACGGTTTTTCCCAAATCTGTCAGTAATATATGTCTTTATAGGAGGCAGAACCCCGAGACGCCTTTCCAGAGACTTTCATGGACACATGCTGGAATTGCTAAACTCAGTAGAATTGCTTTGTCCTTCTAGTTAGACCAAAGAAAATTTTCCATTATTTTCTTTTTCATTACTGTAGTACAATGAGTGAAAGTTATTTTAAAATTCCTAATCTCCTCTAAAATGTTATTTTCTTCCTGCAAGGACAAAACTTGTTACAGAGACTACTGTTTCACACCAAACGAGAAACACATGATTTTTTATTTATCCTCAAACATTATTATCACCCTCCTGAATTCTAACACTGATAATTCTTAATACATAATATTTACACACAGAAACAGATAAGAAGACACAGACGTATGCATGTTTTCAAATTATTTAATCATAATGTGACTGTTGACTTTGTTGTCTGTTTACTTAGCTTTCAAAGAATTAAAGTCTATTCCAAGATGCAGAGCTTTGCCAAAAGTGGGTGTAACTTTCCCAACAGGGAGAATCTGCAATCTGCAGTTGTGTTCAGAAAATTTTCTAACTCCTTACTATTACAGTATCTTTCTGTGAACCTTAATGCAACCTCTATCCCCCATCCTTTAGCTTACAACACTAGATGAAGTAGTATTGAATTCCCAGTGTGTTGTAAGGTAGGTGCTAAAGTACCTGACCTGAATTTTTCAGGTAATTAATGTTTAAAGTCACTTGCTAGGAGAGGGTAATCTAGCAGAGGCAAGGTATGTCCATATATAAAACAAGCAAGAAAAGGGAGTGTGCAAATTAATTACTAGTATTTTGAACTTTTCTGAATAGCTATTTTTACTGTGCTGTTAAAATTTACATGGTTATCTTACTTTTCCATATGTAAGCTCTTTATTAGACAAATGGGAGGGAAGAGAAAAAAATACTGAAGTGTGTGTTGTCCAGCAATTCAAGTCTCACTGGCTTTGTTGATATCACAAAATGTAAATATGTTCTAAAAATGGTCTGCTATTAATATATTGTGTGATGCATATAAAAATTTATTAGACTCTGAGTTCTGAAATGAAGGAGAAAGCGGTGTCTTTTCAGACTTTAGTCAGGGTCTTGTTCTTTTCATGTTCCTATATTCATAGAAACTTAGAACAACAGGGCTGAAGCAGACCTCAAATTATGAGCTGTCCAGTCTGCCCAAGGCAGACTCTGTTACACCTAGGTCAGTCCTAAACATGTGTTTTGTGTAAGCTGTGGCGAAGACCTCCAATGACGAAGAGTCCTAAGCCTCCCCAAGCTATTTGTTCAGGCTGCTAAAATGAATCCAAATGAATTTCAAACCAATCCAGATGTTGTGAAATTAGCTCTGGACTGAAATCTCCAGAGTGTTTCAGTGTGGAAGAACAATCAGCTGTGTCAGGGCTCTGAGGAACCTTTTCTCTTCTGCTCTTGGACTATGTATGTGCAAGGCTGAGAGACATTCACATTCCCAGCGGTGAAGCATTCTCATTCTCCCACACTTTTACAAACACAGATTCTCTTGTTTCTACCATAAACTGCATAATGCCACTCCTTCTCTATCTAATGATCTTCCCTTTAGATTCATCACAAATAGCTAGGGGGAGAAAATACAATTACATCCCATAATCTCGTGTCAGGCTGCCAGGCATTGCATTGTATGTGGTACACAGAATGACTCATTAGAGGAGGAAAAGCCACAGAGAATACAACAGACCTTTCATTTTCATCTGTACTTTTGTAAAAACTTTGAAAGCTGGAGGCAAAGGTGTTCCTCATTCAGCTACAGTTCTGTATGTCATGAGCTGTAACCACAAAGCTGCATGCATGTCGCCAACCAAGAGCCTGGTTCCTACCAAACCTCTATTGACATGGTTGCCTCCTGAACAGCTCAACTAGCAAGCCTCCTTCAATAAAATATGAATAAAAACACCCTGACAATGAGGCCCACTGACACAAACAGCCTGTGTC
This sequence comes from Corapipo altera, assembly GCF_003945725.1. Taxonomy (NCBI): domain Eukaryota; kingdom Metazoa; phylum Chordata; class Aves; order Passeriformes; family Pipridae; genus Corapipo; species Corapipo altera. The sequence continues at coordinate 1,620,177 of NW_020884881.1, forward strand.
TATGTTATTAACTATCTTAATTTTCAGAGCAAAACCTGTGCAAGGCATCTGGGAATGATCAGTGAACAGTACTCCTTAGACAGCTCAAGGAGACATTTGGAAGATAATTGTGACCAGGACTGTTCTGCAAACATAACAGTGAAACATAAGGTTACGAATGCCTAGAGTGCTCCTGGAGAAGGCATACAGTATTCCCAGAGGTATGAAAATGTTTACTTCTTCTGAGCCCATATTTCTAAGCTATACCTTTTGGTTGCCTTAATCAGCTGGTATAGGCACAAAAAAAGATAGATAGATAGATAGATAGATAGAGAGAGAGAGAGAGAGATCATGAGAGCACATTTTCTCTCCTACAACTGAGGCTGAGTTGTAACCAACCTAATTTAGAAATTCTCGTGGTGTGCCTGAGTTAGAGTTGACTGTCCTGGCTGACGTACAAATGACAGCTGTAAGTTCTTATTCACATCAGTGCTGTGGGCTAAAAAAACCAGTAGCCCCAAGTCTTGTGATCCAGGGATAAAATTTACCTAGATTTTTGGACAGTTAAGATTTGGAGTTGTGGCTTAGAATTATCTGTTGGCCTAATTTTTTAGGGAAGTGAGGTAATTCAGCTTTAACTTTGTTCTCTTGGGAGTCCTCTGCAGGTCGTCAGCACAACACACGGCCCCAGTAACCAAGTGTACATTCTGGCTTTTTCCGCTCTCTGAAGGGCAGCACTCTTCCAGCAGGACATCCTGTGCCTAATGATATCTGTGCATATTGCTTATTCCCAGTATTCCCACAGGAGCTGACTTTAAAGTCGATTCTTTTTTAGTTGAGCTCTGATTGAGGTGAAGTTGAGAGCAGCTAATGACCTGGGACAAGTACACCACCACTTTCCCCTCCTTCTCCTCATTCAGCCACTGTAATGAGCTATACCGGGGAAAAGGGATCCTCCTCATATACTGAGCACATAAGAAACATTAAATAGCAGAGTCAAAGGTCAAGCAGGCCCATACATCCACAATGCCATTAACCATTATCAGTGGTTTGGATATTTGATATCTTCTACCCCATAGAATTATTAAAAAAAATAAAAATAGAAAAGGGAAGATAATATTTAAATTATTAAAGTCCTTAACTGAGGTTTTCAAAGGAATGTATTCTGAGACAGGACAAACCTAGGAGCTGTATTCACTTCAAATAATTCTAGTATTCCAATTAGGAAAGCTGTGAGCTTTTTTATTTCTTAGCTGCCTGAAGACATAGAAAGGTTTGTGAGGCTTTTTAAAACTCCCTATAATTCTGATTAAAGGCTTTTTCATTTACTTCTAAGGTGACATCTATGTAATATAGTTGTTTGCAGTTATCTTCGGTAGCAAGAGGTAGTAAGAAAGCAACCAGAATGTTTCAGTAAGTCCAACAGGCTACGTGGGAGAGAGAAACTCTATGAAATAGTCAGTAGAGGCTGCACAGGAGAAACAAATGCTCCAGAAAGGCCCTGAGGACAAATTCCCCTGTGATGTGCTGCTTCAGCCTCAGAGAAGGATTAATGCCATTTCTTGGGAAAACTAAGCTACATAAGGATGAGAAAAGCAACAATAGGTATCACATCAGAGATATTTTTTTCCTCAACGAGACCATGATTAAAAAAATTTACATTTTGCACTGACCAGAAATTCTATACATTGGTATGTTTTTCTCTGTCTTAGGAGGATTTACATAAATATTTTGTGGGAGAAAGACTGTGGGTTTCTAAGAGCTTCTAGAAGCTGACAAGACTTCACTCTGATTGGAGGCTTTGAGTATTTTAAAAATGCTATTAATTATTTATCAGTTATCCTTGTTACTGTTGCTGTTGGTTTATTATATGACTGCACATCACCATACATTACTGAATATTATGTTTATAATGTATCGTTATAGCATAAGTATCAACAATATTAAATAGTAATAATATGGAGAAAATTAACACTAACATTAGTAATATGCTTCAAGGGTAAAATAACAATCAGATTATCATCAATAAAAAAATGTTTTCTGTGCCAGAGTGGTGAATCAGAATCATAAGATTTCTAATGCTGACAAACTTCAAGCCAGTTTTTCAGAAATACAATTTTAAGTGTACAGAACTTAAATTGAAATAATCTGATCTGACATATTATAGCAGAAAATGTGCAGATGTCAGCCTACAACTCACTGTTAAGAAAAAAATTAGCCTATGTGTTCAGTTATAAGACATTTTTTTCCTTCAATTCTCTTTTCAGAGTCAGAATTATTAAAGAAAAATTTGTTTTTTGAAATTGCTCTTGGAGCTTAAGTGTAAATTTTTTTTCCCATTTATAGTAAAATCACCAATAGAAGAAAATTTTATATTTTCAGTTATTTTCCTATTCAAAGGTTTTCATAAGGGAATTATATAAATTTGTAGTCTATGAATAATTAAAAAAAAATCAAAAATTTTTGTATTGATTTTTTTTTTTGTTGTTGTGATTGTCTACACACCTACAGCCATTTTTGTCTGAAAATAATAGGCAATTTGACTAAGCAAATTGAACTAGTAAAGTCATCAGTATTCAGAACTTTGAGAATAAAGGATAGGTAGAAACAAATTCTGATATGCAAACATATGCTCATACATGATCCCTTTGTACCACAGCTGATTGCTATAATTTTTGACTTATTGTCTTGGGTGGGTTGCTTCCTGGTCTGGAAATCCACATGGACTTCTGGCAGCTCCCATGGAATGGAAGAAATCTTCCATCTGCGTCTTCATGCTTCACGTAACAGTTGCTAAATATCAATGAGTTTAATAATTTAAACTGCTATAATTTTGTGTGGGGTGGGCAAGGAAGGTGAACTCGTAAGGAATGTGCTCATCCTGGTGAAAATGATGGCCTTGATTTGCCTCATTAAGGTGATCTACAGTTCTGCTCCTGGGTGTGTGAGGAACAGATTCAGTCAATCAACAATCAGGAGAGGAACAAACATTCATACCACTGAGAGGTCAATGTTTTGATTTTCTGTCAAAGGAATATTTTTGGATGGCTTTACTTGAGAAAAACACTGAAGCATATTTAACTAATTTTTAATGGCATTCAAACTTGCCCTTAAACAGTTTGGGAATGACAGTCTATAATAGGAATTATAAATGCAAAAATGAATTGAACATGTAAAAATAAATAAATATTCCACCTGAATGAGGTAAAACGAAATAGTTCTCTTACCTGAATTTATGTCCTTCCAGTATTATCAGCCATTGCTTATCTAAGTGTGGTTTGGTTTTTATCTCATTAAAAAAATTAATTTTGGTGAGGCAAGAAATTTAAGGAAGAGTATTTTTCATTAGATACAGCTCTTCTGCATGGTTGGATCAACATCTGATATGTTTAGATACTACATGCCTTTGCACAAAAGGTCTAATACGTGAAAATACCTGTTATTTTGTTGCATGATGAAACATTTCTTTTATTAAAATATGATTTTTTTGGCATGTTGAATTTAATATATGCTTTAGTAAATAATGGGAATGGGCAAAGTTGTGGAGTGGTTGCAGTGGTGAAAGCATGCATGTGCTACAAAGTCATATCTACTATCCAAACTACCAGCTTTTAATGTATCAAAATAAGTATAACAGCATAATTATTGCTGTTTATTTCAGTTTTAATGAGGAAACAAACATAATAATATGTTAGAAGAAAGAAGGCTGACAGGTGTACTAACAAATGGACTTATAAAAGAAACAGATGTAATTTTGTTTTTAGCAGAGAGAATAACAAAAATAACTTAAAATTAAGAAAGTTGTAGTCAAGATCAAACATTTTTAAGCAATATTCAGATATATTAAAACATGCCCTTCATCTGCCTGAGGCCATTAAAAATATCTGCAGTACAAAATATTTTATGGGTGTTTTTTTGTCACTCTGAATGATTATTAAATATGCTATTTAAAAGAAAAACATTTTCTGTAGCACAATAGCCAGACAAACACTGTTGAAAAGCAGGTGAGAGCGGTTCCTCTCTGTGACACGGAATGTGATTTTTCCTGTGCACCAACTAATTTACGATAAACCAAAGCGTCAGTGTATAACCGGGGCATGGGATATTCCATCTCTTAGTGGTAGAGGAACTGCAAAAGACACCTATGTGGCTGTATTTCAAGACTACAGGACAGATTTGGATTGAACATGCAAGCTCTCCAAAGCTAGAGACAAGCTGAAAATATAAAGGTAATGTACTGCAGTTTTAGCTCACAGGACAGGAGGCTGTTATCACCCAGGTATGTCCCTGGGCTATCCTGCAAATAAGGATTGAGTGTGACAGCTATGAAATCTCTCAAATTTTTACCTCCTCCCGTGGTTAGACATGCATTTAAGAGGCATTTGATCTCTGTTTATTTAATAAAATAGTTCAGCATAGATCTTCCAAGATAGATGAATGCAGAAGATGCTTCATCACCATAATCAGTGAAGTTATAGGCATGCATTAAATACTTCACTTCAGTCCTTTTTTTCATTTTGATTAATAGGATCTCTGCAGCTTCATTTGTTAAGTTCAGTTAAAAAAAAAGGACAACTTTTGGTGTAAAATGTCAAAGTTTTCTGCCAGAGATTTCCACTTCATTTCCTATAATACTCAAATCTGGATGCATAGCAAAATGCGAGCATGTGGATATAACTTTTTGTGAGAGTCAAAAAGATATGTGTCATTCAAATGATCAACCAAAATATTTTGTTATAGCTTCTTACAGAGTCAAGAATATTTCTAAATCATCTGGACAGATTTAATAAATTCTGTAAAAAATATAAAAAGGCATGTTTATGTATAGTTTTATTATAGAAAGAGTATAGTAAGTATAAAACATTTTTGGTTAAAGAGAACAAAAGCATTCAATGTCTGCAGTCTGAAGAGACCTTTGGTATCCTCAGCAATTTCTATGGCAGACATTAGCTATGACCTTTGAAAGAGAAGCTTCTCACTAAAAAGTTGTCTTGGGAGGAAACTTCAAGGAAAGGCTGTTTACTTTTTCTTAATTAGTCTTCTAAAACTAAGTCCAGAGAGCAACAAAACTTATGTCATTGTGCTTGAATATGTGCAGTTGTCCACATACTCACAACATCCAATGTGGCTGAGAGTATCATCCAAATGCTTCTTGAACTCTGTCAGGCTTGATGCTGTGACCACTTCCCTGGGGAGCCTGTTCCAGCAACCAACCATGCTCTTGGTGAACAACCTTTTTCTAATGAATTCTTAGCTTCTGCTAAGCCCAGAGCTAGAATTCTTGTATGGGAAGAGAAACAAAAGAATTTGAATACAGATCTGAAGGTTGCATTTATTTGGGCCACTTTTGCAGTACATGCATAAAAAATACCAAATAAATGTAAACATATTTTATTTTATATAAATTTTTCATAAATGTATACATATAGTGGTTGATGTGGCAGTGTTAGGTCTACTGTTGCACTCGTTGATCTTAAAGGTCTTTTCCAACCTAAATGATTCTATGATTCCATAAACGTTTCTCTATAAGCCTTTGAAAGGATTTTCAGCCACAGGTAATCAAAGATGTTTCAGGGTATGAAAATGAACCTTGTAGGAAGGTGTGCCATCCTTTGACACACAACATGACACACATTGTATGACTCCTGTTGAAGCTGATGTTAAAAATGTTTATTGATATTTGTAAGAGCTGCAGTTCTTTTATTTTCATTGTTAAGAGAAAGTCATGACAGTGACCTGCAGAACCTCACTACTGCATATTTAACTAGGCAGCAGCACATAATTCAGACACAAGAAAATTATTGTCTCTCCACACCTTTCATCAAAGAGAGAAAAATTCAACACTCTGGCAATGTGTCACATCATAAAAAAAATTACTACATTAGTAAAAAATACTATAATCTACTTTTGTGATCCCTTTTTTTCTGCTTTTTCCTGTTCTAGTCATGCTACCGATCTAAAATAGGGAGTTAATTGTATTGTGAATTACTGTTGAAGGCATGCAACCAAGAAAAGTTTCAGATCTACAATGAGAGGATTTGAAGACATGGAGGGCATGGACATATTCCTACAACCTAGGAAGATGCTGAAGAACAGAAAGAATTTCTCATTGTAGAATTAATTTTTCAGCATACCTATGTGTGGCAAACATCATCTCTTGCGGCAGAGATGCAGGTTTCTGCTCCATTTAAATCAATGCCATAGCCACATCTACTGAATTCTTTTGGCAATAGAAAGGGAGAGGAGGGCAGGTAGTGGACAGTCTCTCCTGCTGCAGCTCTCTGTGGCAAATGGTCAGAATTCTACAGTGTTGCTTTGACACAGTGAAGAATTGATGAGGCTGGTTGAGAAAAACATGAGCTGGGCCTGTTGCTTGTCTTCTACCTGGCTCAAGCAAGGCCTAAAAACTGAATCATGGCTGGAGTGAAGCAGAGGTCTCATGGCCTGATGATGCTTCAGTGAGGCACAGAAGAACACTTGTACCAGCTGATAGCCACACTCCTTTCACTGTGAAAAACAAGTCTTGTTATAAATCTAGTCCATTAAGGAGATAAGGATGTGCACAAAGATCTTCTGATGAAGGTCACAGAGCCTCTACCACCCCTTCAGCATGTGAAGGAGGACAAAAGTGTTTATTTTACCTCTTTTGTCAACTCTAAATTCTGACCAAAAATAACTGAGACTCTTATTAAGCCTCATTAACATATAAACTTACACACCCCTCTAGATGCAAACAAAGAGGAACATGGGACATGTAATGCATGTATGAGTAAAGGCACTAAACACCATCTCTAAAACGTGATTGTTCCATCCCCTTGGGATGGGCCAAAATTTGTAATATAAAAGGAGGGTTTCAGGGCAGAAAGGGCTGGGGGGGGCAAAATATCTCTGTAAGGGAAAAACACCTCTGGAGGGGAAAAACATCTCTTTCTGCTCAGGATCAGTTGACAGACTGTGTTCCTTCTCTTCTCATGAAGGCACACCTTTAGATGATCCTTGCACCTCAAACTGTGTTAGAGTATACCCAGAAGTATATAATATATAGATCTCTCTTACTATGCTTTCTGTCATGACACATATCAACACTCTGTAGTAAGCGCATTTATCACTGGCAATCCTGAACCTCCCTTCTGGTTGCTTCAATAAACTGCATTATTTGTGAATCTAGATCATGCAAAGTCCTTATTGAATGTGATCAAACCTACAGTACTGGATTGGTAAACTGCATGTTTGTGCATCTGTGCTCATGCAAGTTCTTCTTTTGAACTCAACCAGAGTTATAGTGCTAAATTGAATATAATCAGAAATTAAGCCCAGCTGTACCCAGTCCCTCTGGTCCCTGGGGACCAGCTGGAATGCAAGGGGGCTTATTTTCTGCTGAATTTCTATACCCTTCATGCAACAATCTGCTACTTGATCAGTGCCATCCAATAAAAAAACCTGAGCTTCAGTTTTTCATTTTCCACATTAATATCCTTGTCATCAGGGTTTGAAATTATCCACTTTATGCTCATTGGGTATATCTACAGGTCTTTGTAGACTGTGAAGGAATGAACCTTGGTTCCTAGGCCAGGTGGTGTAGATGCATCTACATTCTTACTGCTCAAAGCTAACAGCTCCTGCAGAAGGCTGACTTCAGACATGCTCTCTGTGGACCCAGGAGAAAATTAGCCTCTATCAGGAGGGAACTAATTCGCTTCAGAGGAGATACCATGAGTAGCGTAGTACAAACACAGCATGGATGACCAGGAAACTAGCAGTTATGAGCAAACAGACATAAAAGTGAAATGAGAGTAGAGGCATCTAGTGAATTTTTATATGAACAAACACCTTCAACAAGTGAGAATGTGAGGAGCTCCTCAAATTCCCCTAGTTTTCTGTTTAGATCAGTCACCTAATGTTTTGGGGCAAGTATCTTCCTTGAAAAGGGACAAGCAGCAAACACAAATCCAAATCTCAAGCATCAGTCATTAATGTATATTATAGAGTACATTTTTGGTTTTTTCTGCAACACATACCCCAGGATTTGCACACTTAGCTCTTGAGATGCTTTTAAATGGTATGGCCGTTGCATAAAAAGGCACCTGCCTGATCGGGTACAAGTATTTTTAAACAGAAAGACAGGAGCTGTAATATTCAGTGATGCAAAAAACCTGTGTGGACTTTGCCCAAGGCAATATCTTTGACCTAGATTTGTTGTCTTTGGTTTTTAGACAAATTATAATTTAATATTCATAATCTCTTGCATGCTGAGCTGTTAGCTGAGAACAGTATCACCTATAAATAACTTCAAATAAATAAGCACAACCACATAGGAAAAATGGCAAAATGGAAATGGGATATGTTTGAACTGCAGAAATAAATAAAATGAGGTACCTACATAGTAGCTCTGCTTCAGAAATTTAATAGCGTGCAATGACTGATACCATGACAGAACTGAGCTGACAATTTTATGTCAGGGAGATATTAGTCTGTCTTGAATTATTCCACACTAATAAGCACATTAGTATTGTGTTGTTCATTTATCTATGTCTACAGTTTAACAGAAAAAGGAAAGTAAAAAGAAAATTATTAAAAGATGAAGACAAAATACTCACACAAGTAGGTCCATTTGGCCATAAGAACACTGTCTCTTGTCCCTTTTTACTTTAGAAAATAATTCTTATAATTAGTAATTTAAAAGGTACCCTCCTTTTTATTACACTGGCACCATACCTTTGTAGCTTTAAGGTCAAAGAAATAAACAGCTGTGGCAAATTAATCCAACCAACTAGCCTGGTAGCTCCTCACGAGGAAGAAATGGATTGTGGCAAGACATCTGTAGAATTTTTCTAAGGTCACTGTGATACAGTAGCTTAAAAAATGACATACAGATTTGCAGCCTTCAAGTGATCACTAAGATTAGGTTAACGGAAAGATGGTTCTTTGTAACGAGAATAACAAATGGCAATAAAAAATGTTGGTACTTCAGCAGAAACATGCTTACTCAAATTGCATTTGCTCACCCCCCACAGAGAGGAGAGAAAACCTTTTAGCACTCTTAAAAGTGAGAGACAACAGCACTGTCTAGAGCCAAGTGTTTCAGAGATGGGGGCAATGTGTGAACCATCCCTCGGCAGCGCAGCCAGTGCTCAGGATTCCCACCCTGCGCCGTGCTCATGCTGTGGGGCCCGAGCAGGCTGTCAGCCCTGCTGTTCCTTTGTGCTAGTGAAGATGATGGTTTTATAATGCAAATAAAGGTCGACTGAAAACCTCTGCACCTATCTCCCTCCTGGCGACCTTCACCATTCTTCTCTCCTCTGAGACCTGGGATCTCCTTGATGAAAAAAGTATTCACTTTTACTATGGCTGCTCTTGGTGACTGTGACGAGGCACCTGCTTCTCTGTAGACATCTCCTCTCTGATTCAGCATAGACCAAGAAAATTACTGGAATCAAAGAAAAAAAGGATTGAGTGCCTATTCCTGCTAAGGCCACAGGATTTCTGAAGTATAGCAACTGCAGAATTACTCATCTTGTTCAGTCAGGAATGTTCTCCTTCCCCAAAATAAATCTCCAATCTTTGGGGGCTGGAATTTCCCCTAACCAGAAAACGGTAACAGTCATGCAGACCGAAGGGCACAATCTAGTTTTTTGCCCTTGCTGTGGTTTATCATATTGACACCACAGAAATACAGTATTTTCTGGTCTTGACAGAAGTGCTTTGCTGTATCTGCAAGAAGCATTGCCATCACCAGGAGCCAGAACCTTGTGCTGCCTGGAAAGGCTGTGCAGTGCAACACACAGTACTGCCACAGTAATGCAGCAGAGGTTTTGCCATTCTGCAACGGATTTTGCTGCTGATCCCTCAGTACATGAAGGTTCTCCTACATTAGAAGAATCGTGGAATAATACCCCTACAGTGTACTTTTATATCAGAACATTCTTGGAGCAATACCCCCTACAGCATACACCCATACAATTGAGATTAGCCTCTGCTTCTAAGCTCTAGTATTAGCATAAATGATAGCTGAAATGTAGCAAACTTTATCTTTAAGAGAGCAGACTATAGATTATGTAATGTTCCAAAATGACTAAATGCCCCTGATGAATTTATACTAACTTGCTTATTGACAGCTAGAGCTTTTTTGCTACTCAACAATGTGTCTTTCGGCCAGCAATTTCCTGTAACAGACTGAAGGAAACTTACTGATGAACTTCACTGTAAAAATAAACATTGGAAGTAGAAAAAAAAGCTATACACAGAAAATGAATGAAGAAAAAAATCAGGATTATCATCAGTTGATAAAGCAGAAGGAGTACTTTGCCTAAATGACGATGTGCTGTCCTGAGAACACATACGAAGCACATACTAAATGGAGCAATGTGCACAAGACATTTTTCATGAGGATTGACTATGTGGGAGGAGGAGGAAACACTAAAAGAGCTTCAGCTGAGAAAGAATCTACTGCTAATTATCTTGTATTGTCACCAAACCCCATATGTAAATATCCAGTAACGAGCTTATGGATCCTGAGGTTAGAAACTGTTCAGCTTCAGAAATTGAGTGTGAAGAAGATCTAATCTTGTGTTCAGCTATTCCAGAGCCAATTCCATTTAAATGACTAGATGTATTTGAACATGAACTATCAAAACTATGAAAACTCTGTAGAAGTCATAGGGTTGCTGTTTTCTTAAAGAGCACAATTAGCACTAGAAGCAAATGGAATTTCAGGAGTCTCCATCTTGACTGAACAATTAGATCTGCTTCTGGTATACAAAACTGAACTAGGATTTCTGCACTGCCGTAACTGGATGAAATTGTGAGGGCTTGTTAAGCAAGAGTTAGACTAGTTTATTGCCTTACTGTCCTTATGTTTTTATGAAAAATAAAATATTTTATCCCTAATAATAATGACTATTTATCTCTAATGTAAAGCAAGAACATGCCTGTTTCCTATATAACATATTAAATTAGTTAGCATATATATTATGGATATAAGTTCAAGTCTTGATTCATTTTTCTTAACTTGAGTAAAGAAGTTTTCTCTAGAGGCAAATATAAATCTGACCTCACAATGTCCTTCCAGAGCCAGTGATTGTTAGGAATGTGTCAAGATGAAATTACTTTTGCCCATAAGGAATCTCATCTTTTAATACTTCTAGGTACACACTAATATTTGGTTTGGATGCCAGAATCAAAAGAATAGATTTTCTGCCCCAGCAGGGCCAAAAGCTTGACAGCCTAACAGTGGCTTGGAGGTAGAGCAGATAAGGTATGCTCTGATGGAATAGACCGTGGTGTTTCAAATGCTACTTTGCTGAGGACAGTATATTTCATTTAAAATACCTCATATTTTAATTTTCACTGTATTCAAGATTAGTTTCAAGGGACGCCATCTGTGACTTGGCAGGTCCATCCCAAGGCAGACTTCTGCAGCTGGCTGCTGAACAGCTGCAGAGAAACCCACAAGTAATGCTTGTTTTACCAACCTCCAGGTTCTGATAGCTTTTGGGTTACTGGGAGGCTGATTTAAATTTGAGCTTTCATATTCAGTTATTTTCATTTAAGACCCAAAACACATAGGTACATGGTAATGCAGTGAGCTAAAAGTGTTTTTTGTCTTCTTTAACTCACATTTTACTCCCTGAATTCAAGTTCAGATTTAACAGTGGTCACCGTGAGGTATACAGAGGACAGCACAAAAATTTAAAATTCTCCAGCTAAAAAGAAAAACAAAGATGGAGAATATAATGTAAGAAGATAATAAATGAAAATAAAATAAACAAAAAGGAAGAATAAGAAATTTTAAGAATTCTTAAGCAGTAATATTGTTATTGACAGTAAACAAATATTCTATAATTGGGGAGTGGTGGATTCAAAGTAGAAAAATGTAAATATTTGGTGTATTTTCCACTTGTCGGACTACTTTTTGTCAGATTCAATGTAAATCCACAATTTTTCATTATTTTATATGATTTGTAGTGCTCAGGTCTCTATAGCTGCTTCTGAGTGTAGTTGCTAGGCATAGACATACTTGCAAATTCTGATTTATGCTGCAGTGGTACTCTAGGAGTAAAAAGTTATCCAAAGAAAAGTCTTCAAATCTCAAAGAATTAACAATTACTTTATTTTTTTCTTTTTATTTACAAAAAAATGCTAAAAAAGTCAAGCCCTGCAGGCTGTGGAACCTTCAGGATAACACAGTGATGCCTTGTGCAGGATGAGGACAGACAGAAACAGGCACTGAGAAGGCACAAACTCCCCCTATTCATCTGAAACTAGGCTCTGCTAGACTAAAGACTAACACTGTTAACCCTTTCAACACCAAGGGGCAACATCAGGAAAAGCAGGCTGACTCCCATGCTCTCCATGATCTGCTTTTCTGAACGGACTTACCACTCAAACAGGCGTACAAGGGGAAAAAAAGTCAGGTATTTTCTCTGAGGTTTTGGCTTTATCAGGGTCACTGGTTCCATCCTCAGCAGCAGTATGGGGGTCTACATTAGAGTTAAGGATTCAATGTTCAATCTGCTTTAACCTTGAGAAGCTAAGAAATAGTTACAATTACAGAATTCTATCCCAAAAGACAGAAGGCAAGCTTATCTACATCTGAGCAGAATTCTCTTACCTCCTTTCTTGCTCTTCTATTGTCAAAAGCCAAAGGTAAGTCTTCCTCCCTATGCAACAAGAATGTCTCGAGGGGCAATTATTAGCTTAAGGAATTGGTTAGCCCTTAAAACTTCTCAAAAGGAGCGCTATGCAGACCTCTCAAAACTAGTTCCAGCTTTTGGCAGACTTGCCATCAAATTGTGTTCGACCACCAGGAGGCAGGATGCAGATGTACTGCATTGCCTATGGGGGATCCCTGTCCTTTCACCTCCCAGATGCAGCTTCCAACACTGTTGTCCACACATAAACATATCTTATATCAAAGGTAGGTCTACAACTAACGTTAACCCCCAGCTTAATCATACAAGATTTAATTTAACCTCATGAGTGATATCTCTTAAATGAAGGCCTAAATTAGAAATGGTTTACTCAGAGGTAACAAAGAGGATTTTTTATAGATAAAAAGAGACTCAGTAGAGCATCACCATATGAAATAAAAATACCTGAGCAATTTTCATGTAGAAACCTCCCATGTTTTGGCAAGGAGACACTGTTGTTGTCTGTTGTCTCATGATTTGCATGTAGGTAAGCCCACTTTAAGTCAGAAATTCATGCTGTAGTGTTGATACTCTGGCTACAGGTCTTCACAGATTGACGAGGCATTTTTAGTTCTGCTAGCTTAGAAAAAGATAGACTGCAGCTTCCTTATTTGCAAATACTTCCCACAGGGAGAAGGACTGTTCACCTTCAAGTTTTCCAGTAGATAGATTGTGAAAAATGAATGAGACTTACTTACAAGCTCAATTTAAAAGAACTGATCGTCAGAAAAACAAAAGAGGATTTTCCTTTGCTCAGGGGAGAGTTAGCAAATGGAATAAGACACAGAAAGGACTGATAAGAACAGTCAGCAGAAATTGCTTCAAAAGAGACGAAGGAAAGAATTTAGAAGAAAAAATGTGAAGTATAACTGCTGGCTACAAATACAGATGGGATACCTTCTTTCTTAAGCTTTTGTGTTCTCTGTACAACACTAAAAACACTAAATAGATTCCTCTAGCTCACACATATATATATTAAATCAAATTGGAAGTACATTCTAGGGAAAAATTAGTTTTCTGGTATAATAGCTAACAGACTGAAATTTATTTGTTCACTTAAATACTTGTATTGTCTTCAGTAGGGATTATCACATGCATATCCAGCTGCTATTAGATCATTTTATTCCAGACTATATGTATTCTGGAGTCCCTAGTGACAATTACAAAATTGAACCACAGGCTATTGTTGAACTGTATGTATCTCCCATGTCTTTAAAAAGCTTAGGCTGGCATGACCATAATTATTAAAAAAAACTTTACATTACCACCACAGGCTTAAAATGTATTCAAATTTAATCTCTTCAAGATCAAGTTAGTCACGACCATGTTTCTAATTGAGTATTTTGATTTCTTTTCTCAAAGAACAATGGGCTAAATTCACTGTGGATACAAATGAAGATGTCTGATGTAAGCTAATGATGGCTTGAAAAAGGAATAAGTTCTTGTGTGATTTTTGCATTTTGTTTGAGAAAAAATAATTACTTTGTAATCACACAGAAATAATGGATAAAATATATTTTTTTAAAAAAGAAGAAAAATAAAAGCTTTCTATTTACCTAAAAATTACCTACTACCTTGAATAATAACGCTGCCACTAACACATTAAATGCACTAAACTGAGTATTCTGTAACTCTGACAGGTCTGATTTCTACTTGAAGAAAAACCCCACACACATTTTAGTAAAGATAATGTCTTCTACTTTTCAGTAATAAGAAGCTGTGATGCACAACTAAAGCTACAATGAACAAGGACAAAAATGTTTGATTTCTTTCTTGAAAGAGGCTGGGACATCCAGGTATATGGATCCTGGCACTCCAGGTGACACTACATAGGGAATGTGATATCAGTAGGAGACAAAGCACTGGCTCTCTGTGTTGTCATGTTGAAAATGGCAGGGAGTCTTTGTCCCAAATTTTATTGCCTGAAAAACAGAAACTGAACCTGCCAAATCGGGAAAGCAAGCAGCCTGGATTTCAGGGGTTAAATGCAGAGATGGCTGGGTGTCCTGGAGTGTCTCAGTCTGTGTCTTTTTCATTGTTTCTTATTCACTACAAAACATATCCAGCATTTGAAAATTTGACATCTGCCAAGGATAGGTGTTAAATGACTCGATCAAATACACAATAGTAGTGAAAAAATACAGTTCCTGAAGCATGAGACAGTGCATGTAGGATACCGTTAAGTTTTAATGATTCACATCATCTGCTCACATCGACTTTGGCTGAGCATTTCATGGAAAAAGAAAAGCTGGAAAGAAGAAAAGGAACACAGAAGAGACATGGAAGATCTACTTCAAGGTCCCAGTTTGCCTTTGTAATCTGGGCAAATCATTAGGTCTAGGTTCTTAAGGAACTGAGGTGAGCCAGCTTCCTGCAGGCAGTTTGCTTCATATAGGTTCTCCCCTCCAGAATATGGTCAGCAGTTACTACAGCAGTCTCACCTATAAATTAAGCAGAGCAGGACTTTAAATCTAGCTTTTCCATCCTATAAATAATTGAACCTAAATTTTTGATTCATCAGAATGTGCATAAACCTATATATGCTCTGCTAAGCCTGTATCTACTGAAAGTTGGCAAGCACCTTAGAGGTGCTCTCCATGCACACAAAAGACAGGGCCCAGCTAAGGAGACAGACTAATTTTGGGCAGGTTTTGGCTTCAGTCTTAATTCCAGCCCAATGACAAGGGGATGATTTAAGTGGTTTTGGAGTTCTGTTAATGTCACTTCACAAAAAAAGACCAGAAGCAGCTCAGCGATATATCTGAGCACATCTACAACAGTTAGGCACCCATAGGGCAAAGCTGCGTGTATTTGCACTGTTCCCAATACAATGGCTCACAGATACTAGAGAGGCTTTGAATATGAATGTTCAATGAATTTGGAGAAGCTACTCAGTTTCAACAGCAATTCACATTTCTTAGAATCTAGTTTGCTTCTGCGTGGCACAAACACAATAAGAGAGTCTTACCATGTAGTCTAACATCACAGAACCTTTTATAAAGAGACATAGGACAACATGCTTGGAAACCTCTGTAGTGTCTTTAGGAGCCATTCCCAGAGCTGCTGGAGCTCTGTGAAAGCTTGCATCAGAGTCCCAGTGACAGAACAGGAGCTGAGTAAGTCACTGAGGTCATTTAAAGGCAGGAGTTAAGTTTGAATGTAGGAATTTATCTCGCAAGGGGTAAAATAAGAGATTTCTTCTAACTCAGCAATATTACTCAATAATTTACCATTTGCACTTTGGCCTACACAAATATTATATTTTTGATACAGGTCACAAAACGCGATTTCATTGGAGATACTGGAACTCATACTATAGTTTTATGGTTTTTAATTTCTTAATGGGACCAGGGCAGAGATTACAAGTTTTAATGTATTAAAGGTTTACATAACTAAGAGGCATAAGTTTTTCCTGCCTCACAATCTGATTTTCCATTCCATCACCCTCCTACATTGATCACTATGCTCTGCAAGTTTCTCTGGTATAGGTTAAAAAATTAAATCTTTGCAATAAGCATTTCCAAAACTCCAGTAATCAAGTGTCCTCTTGTTAACAGACAAATGCCTTACAGAACTGGGTTCAAAACAGACAGAAATGGTTTCTAATAATATTAAATAAAGTAAGAAAAGCAAACACCAAGAAAATTTCAAGAGTTCAGAGCATCAATCCCAAAAGCTGGAAGAAAAGCAATGCAGCACTCCATCTCTAACATAAGGAATCGTTTAGTATGACACTTGAATGGTTGTGACAATACAAATTTGCTAATGTGGTATTAGTTGAACCAATTTAGAGCGCAAATTAGAATAAAAGGGTGTCTTGCATGTCAAATTGCTATGGACATCCAAGGCAAGGCAGAGAAACAGCTGTGAAAAAATGCTCTTTTAGCAGCAGAAAAGGCAAGGTTACAGAGGGTACAAAGAAATCCCATTGAATACAAGGCTGGACAATGCTCTGTCACACAAGGAGGAAGATGTATTTCCAAACATAGCATTATTGATTTTCAAATTCTACCTTCTCCAATGGCCTCATTAAATCTTTGGGGGGGAGAGGTGCTTGTTTGTTTGTTTGGGGGGGGGGTAATTTTTTTTTTTGTTGGGCTTTTTTTGTTTGTTTGTTTGTTTTTTCCCAGTAAGATTACCATAAACATACTGTGGAAATGTTTAAATGGAGACACAAACTGCAGCTCTCTGGGACACACAACATATAACCTGGGAGCTAGAAACAGTCCTTAGCCGAGCTAACCCACTGCAGACTGGAAGGCTGGAAGCATCTTATATCCAAAGCAATGGGGACTTTTCCTGTCCTGGTGAAGTCTTGCATCTAAAATAGCAAAACATGATGATTTAATATTCCCAAGTAAATTTTCTATTTGTTTTGTTTGTTTCTTTAAAAGTGCTTCCTTCCATTCTGCTCTTCTTTTCCCAGATCCTCGAGTCCCTGCTCATGCTATAACAGAAAAGGTAGCTGAGAGAAACAATTCTCTCAGCAAGGATCAAAAATGGAGGTTTTATTCCCATTCGTTATAAAAATTGGCATGTAAAAGAGAATAGTACAAATCAAAAGGCAGACACAGGAATATGTATTTGAGGAGACACAAGCACCACAGTGAGGAGGATTTAATTTTCGTCTTTTCTCTTTAATCCCTTCCATAGTTTATTGAATGTAATCCAGCAAAGTCAACGAAGAGTTTTATAAGGGACAGTTCCCTTGTCGTCGTAAGAGACTATGTTACAACAGGATTTTAGAAATTTAGGTAGTTTAGCAAGTCCTAAACAGAAAAAAATGCCTGTAGTTAAAGCAGATTGCTTTGCTAGGGCCCAATGTCTGATTCAAAAGTCAGAAAAAGAACTCAAGTGCACGTATGTTTGTATTCATATTCATATTAATTAATTTAAACTGGGTTTTTTTTCAGGTGAAATGACCATAAGCTAAAATGGTAAAGAAAAAGAAGAAATACTGCTTGCCCAAGCAGATACAACGATTAAACCTATTAAGTCCACAGTCTATAAACAAAAATTAGACTCCTTTCCATAAGTTACAGTAAGTTCTTTAACATAGTTAGAGGCAGGTATCAGGAGGTAAGATTACATCAGTGACATTTACTGTTAATTTCAAAGTACGAATGCATGTGATTTTACCTCTGCTCATACTATTGCAATTGCACTATTTATTTAATTAGTATTAAAATATAAGCTAACTATAACAAATTCAGTTCCTTAGTGTTCAGTAAGTTCACTTCAGCCTGCTACCAAGTGTAAGTATGAGCCAGCTTGCCTGCCAAGAATAGCCTGTCTACTTCAGCCAAGAAGTGGGGCAAATAAGCTCTGCTGGTAAGGATAGGCACTTTTCAGTCTCTAACCTGGCTTGCTTATAACAACTTTAAATTTTATTATATCACACTGTTGCTGGCAGTGTTGACATACCCTCATTTTAACGACTCTGTGAACAGCAAGAAGCCATCAGCAAAACACACTGTGGCTCTCAAAAACAGCTCCAGAGCTGTGAGCTGCTCATGAATAGCCCTCTCTGTGAGGGCAGCATGATTTATAATCAGTATAGAGAGTCCCTGTGATTAATATTCATGCTACACATCCCAGAATAAATAGGAGATGCCAGTCTGATTCAAAGCCCTCTGAAACTGATGGAAACCTTTCCATTGACTGCCATGGGCTCTGGGTCAAGCCCCAAGCGTCCAAGTGTGTTTACACCTTTTAAAAAAGAAGGAATTCACTCTCCACATGTTTCAGTCCCTTACATTTATTGTCAGCAAACCTCTGGCAAAAAATGCCTTCCTCTGCAATGAGACTCACTGAAGCTAGTAGGAGCTATATATACAGAGACTGAGGACAAAATTCCAATGTAAAACCAATAGCAAACTGGAAAAAAACTTGATTTTGAAACCACACAAGACAAAATGCAATGATAAAATGAATGTTTCTTTGTAAGTAGTATAAAATAACTCAGATTTGTATACCTGCAGGTTAAAAAAATTTTCAGTGAGGCATACTGGACCTTCATAATATAACATTAAAAAAACCCACTCATATAAATCTAATACCATTATAACCATCTTCCTTGAACACTGTAATTATATCCTCCAAGGGTAAGTATCCAAATATTAATTAAATATGGTCATTTATATTATTTTATGCAAAGATTTTTTTTACTTATTAAAGGAATTTAATAGTACTCATAGATGTCTTTGTTAAATGCAGATTGACAAGGAAGTTAAAGAATAAAGCCTCATTTATTTTTATGCTACTTATAAATTTTCTGAAGTCCAAGTCCTCTCACAATAGTGTACAGTAATTGGATTAAAACTACCTTCAAATACTTTCCACTACAACTTTTACGTGAACCATCTTGCAAAGCCCACAATGTCTACAAATCATTTTGCAGTGATTATCAAAAAAAATACTATAGAATTAAATAAAAGTGGATCGATATGGACCGTCCTCCCCAAGCAATGAAATCTTAGCACCATACAAAATATCATGACTTAAAACTGAGTGCTGACTCTCCTTGTCTCTCTTTCCTTTTAATAACCAAACAAATTATTTTCCAAAGCATGACTGTTAATACACAGATTGGTTTTGAGAGTAGTGTTCAACAGTAATTTTTTTCCTGCATTTTGTTTCAAGAAGAAAAATATAAAGTAAAAAACAAAAAAGAAAAAGGAAAAAGATACAGGAAATAAAAAGTCCTAAAGTAAATTAACAGTGAGTCCCCACGGAGGCAAAAGTGGACATTTCGCGACGGATGGTACTGAAAGGAGAGAGCTCCAGTTCCGTGGTGTACTCATTGTCATTGTCATCACTTGTCACTGTGGAAGACTTCTGGATGCATTCATCACAGCAGCAACAGCAACACTCCATAAAGGCCCGGCTGAAAGGTTTACAGAGGCAGAAGAGGAGAACTGGGGTAACACAGGACTTAAAGAACAAAAGGAACTGGCTAATGAGATGGAGGAGGTCCATAGTTTGTCGAGAGACCCCTGTGGACATGTAGGCAGTCACAATGTTGCAAATGTTTTCGGGAATGATGCAAAACCCATACAAAATGGTCAGAGCCACCACTGTGCAGTTCATCTGACTTTCCAGCTGAATTTGTCGCTTGTTCCCCCTTGTGCAAGCCTTTTCAGCCCTCCTGATTTTCCTCGCTGTCACCAGGGAGCAGGTAATAGTGAACAGGGTAGGCAAACAAAAATAGCAGCCGAAGTACCACCAGAGTCGTGCCCCATCGTAGGTGAGAGCTAACACGTAGATGGTGTCGGGCAGTGCGGTGGATATCTTCACCACGCAGCGTTCACCCGGGGGGCTGCCACTGTACTCGGGGTCCTCCTTGGCCAGCTGGCGCAGAACCACCTCTGGCAGTGCCAGCAGCAGGGCACCTATCCAGATGACAGCCAGCTTGGCCGTTGTCGAGGTGCAGTTTTCGATCATCTCATAATACATCTGCACATTGGTGGCAGCACGAAAACGGTCAATGCAGAGGGCACACAGTGTGAATGTGGTGACTCCAAGAGAGGCCACCTGAGAAGGAGGAAAGGAAACACAATTTAATACAGGTGCTATCTGGGGGAAAAAAAAAAAAGGAAGGAAAAAGGGGGAGAAGAGAAAAGACAGCTACAAGGGTACAGTCTGTTAATCAGTGGAGAGTGGGAAAACATCATATCCTTCAAAAGTCCCCTGTTGCCCTGTTGATGGCAGTCTTCTTAGAGACAGAAGATGAAGGCCTGAACTCATTCAGGCTGAAGAGGGAATTAATATATTGTACATTGGATGAAGGCTCTTACCATTGAGCTTTTCTCTGGAAGAGGTTTATACTCTTCCATAGAGATAGCTCAATTTGTACTCTGGAACACTAGTCAAGTCTAGCCACTTGACCAGTAAAGGCAAAGGCAAACATAGTTCAGGGGTATCAGTGTAGGAGACAGTTAAGCACCACGGTGCTGAGCACCAGCAAAAGAAACATCACAAACAGAACTTAGCTTCCAGTGTTCACTCAGCTATCATCCAGCATGCATTCAGAAAGAGTACATCCTTCTACTTTTCTGCCTAAAAATACTTGTTCCAACTTGGTGTCATCCTCTCCTGGAGACCCAAGCAAGCACCTGTGCAACTCTAAGTGGAAAATAAAATAAGAACTGAGCAAAACTTAAAACTAAACCCTTTCCTTCCCTACTTTTTTCTAAGGGATGTTTTTCATAAAGATTGGTTCTACCACAGGGGTTGGAATCTTAAATCAAAAGGGGAGATAGGAGCATCTTCCTTCATCAGAAGGACGAACTTACCAACACAAGTTATCAACAATGCAGGGGATAATAACATTGAAACCTTGCCCATCTACAAAACTTCCTGGGGATTGGATTAGGCACCTACTGAATTGAGTAGAGTCCAACAACTAATTTTGTGGACTTAGACTTTTAAATGAAATTTTGATGGGAGGTAGGCACATAAATACCTGAAATCCTCAGACTTCCCAAGTCTAACTTTGGAACCTTCACTATAATAGTTGAGCTCTAATAATCTATATTCAACATTTTATTTAGAAAAAAAAAATTACAGGAAAATCCAGGCTCAATTTCGTAGGAAACATCCTGTGGGAGAGTGTACTGCAGGCCAGGAGAAATGGACAAAGTTTCAGTCTTTAAATGATTTAAAGATGGATTGGACAGAGCTCTCAATTATATATACTGTGAGAAAAAAGTACAGAGCAATGCTTATGTTCTCTAGCTTTAATAACCATCATTCTATGTATGAGTAGATATCTTGTACTGTCACGTCATCATTTCCTATAATTTTTTCCTGTTCATAATTCAATTTTCTAAAAACGAAATTTGCAAAATGACTATATACATTTTGACCTAATTCTATTAACAATAAATTCAACTTCAGTTCAAATTCAAAGCAGAATGCCCATTAACTTCAATTGGAGAAAGATTAAGTGCCCTATTGCATTTTAATTCACTTATTTTCTTGGGTTTGCATGCTTGTGTTATGCTGCAAATGTGTTGATGGAGAAGAAAAGAAACTGTTAACTAACATTCTGAATAAACGTAAAGAATGTTTACGAATAAACCATGTGTCTGTGCAATTAACTGGGAAATCTAAGGTAATACTGGGCAGTTCACTATAATTTTATCAAAATTTGATGTGTAATGATAGATTTCAATTTCATACAGGCAGACATAAAAACACTTTCTGATTTCCACCATAATATTGAAATATCACTGTTTATGCATCTCTTGTAAAAAGTTCTGCAAAGATAGATAGCACAATTATGCACATTTATATAAATGTATCATTAATTTTGGCCTTCCATATTTAATGGCCATATCAGATTGCTAAAATTGAATATCACTGGAAAATATTAGGCACTTGGGATTAGAACTGTCAGACATTGGCTTGGTTGGAGAATTCTTTGAAGCAGTTTCCTAAAAGACTGAACAAGTAAGATGCAATCTCTTACTAATTAACTTTCAGGAATATTTAATGATGACAAGGCAGTACTGTAAACATTTTTAATAGGCAAACATACTGATTTAGGAAGTTAAACTGTCTGACAAGATTCAAAGAAAGCTTGGTAAATACAGCAAAAAATAAAAACAATTAAAGAAAAATTACAGTTACAGGGAAATCTTAATGAACAGTGATAAACCTAGCTAATGAAATATGATTTTTCTGCATCACAGCTGAGAGTGACATTTGTAAATTCAAGATTAGTGACTTTGTTTCCAAAACATTCAAATGTGTGAGCAGTATTCAAATTTCTTAGTGACAGCAAAACCTTTAGCCTGAATATGCAAGATGAATAACAAAAGTGTCAGGGCAGCTTGCTACAATTACAGGAGACGGGAAAATAACTGAAATTCAGAAATAAACAGGGATGGAAATAAAAATCAGCAGAACAGAAGAAAGCCTGAGTTTCTGTAAATTAACATTTTCCCTCTCAGCTCTTACATGAGCCTCTCCCCTGCCCCCAACTCACACACTTCTATTGCTTTAGCATTTCATTGCAAACAGACTGTTACACAGCAGCTAAGACATTAAAACTCTACAGTTGTTAGGGCTGGACTAATGAAAGAAGACATGCCTACCGTGAACAAACATAACCTACGGGGTTCCTGTCACATTAATTGACCAGCAACCTGGAGGTTTAAGACAGTGAAATAGAGCAAGAGGAAACAACTAAGAATACTGGAAGATGGCTTTGAAAACTCTCCTATGGATTTACTGATGAAACGAGCTAAACAAAGCCAGTGTTTCTCTGGAACAGGCAATGGTTTCCTATTTTTTATAGATCAGTGGAGTTAGTGATGCAACGGAAAAGCTTGCAAAAACCATACAATCATACAAGCATATGAACACAGATTCACTCCAGCTGACTTGTTTAAATGCACTACAGCAATTTAAGGGTTAGATTACTTACCCACAATGCAGACCGTAAGTAATAGCCAGCAAAATCAATCGGTGCTGCTCAAAACCTACGTGGGTGAGAACTGAACATGCATTCTGCCTGTTCACACAATTTCAGTTTAGGGTTGTTTCTTCATACCAGTCATACTAATAATTAGAGTTAAGCTGAAAGTGTGGAAGAAGTCAGAGAAGTTTCCTTTTTAATATGATACACGGCCTTGAAATAACCACAGAATGAAGATAATTCACTTGACAGGGAGTAGGTAAAGCACAAATTAACAAGTCGTAAAGTGGTACAAAGCTGCATGGAGTTTAATGGTGCTCTTCTTGTTGGAACAGCTGAGCATCTGATGTACTGTTGCAGTCTTAATTCCAACAACATGGCAGGAAATGAGGCAAGGCAAGGGCAACTCAGGCTCAGTAGTTTTTGATCATCACTTAGTTGTCTGATTTATTACCCTATGGTCCCTATGAAGATTCTCCTGCAGTCTCTAGACATTCAGGATGACATCAGTTTACAACTTTCCCTTTTTACATGAAATCAGAGAAGTCCCCAAGTTTCCAACTGAAGGACCACCAATCTGCTTTGAGAAGGTGGTGAAGGAACCCCTGCCTTGAGGAAATACCCACACTGTTTGGGCAGAGAATCACTGTAGAAGGGATTACCAGCTATAGCATACACATACACAGGACGACATTATCGTTACAAGGAGGGTCTCTTGCACTGACAAGGATGTTAGTGGGCACTGTGATGCTCATTCCACACACTGCATAAACCTTCAGTCATTAGCTCACCACGCTGTTAGTCAACTGTGTCCAAACTGATTCGGGCAACTGAGCCCAGAGAAAACCACCAGTAAATACTCATGAAATGCTCAGGTTAATTGTACCATTTCTCCTGCCCATCCCTCCAACATATTCATTCCCCTTTTACAAACTTTAACAATTATTGAAATATTTTCAGGCCTTTCCTGGCTTGTCCTACTTCTACTCCCTGTGGTTCCATGGCTCTTGGCCCTGGCCTCTAGGAGCAGTGTCTCTGGCTGACCAGTGAAGATGTAGTACAGTGAGCAAGGGCTATGGAAATAAGACTCAATTCTCTCTCACTAATTTCTGCTTGATCAGATAAAGGTGATGAAAACCAGAAAGGAAATCAGAAAAGGTGACTTGGGTGAAAAGGTCAACAAAGACCAAATTCTGTAAGTGAATATAAAACAGAGGTTGGGTCATTCCATCCAGTGAGACGAAAACCAAGAAGCGATATTGCTGCTATCTACAGATAAATCTATCTTGAGATACAAAAGTTACTTAAGCCAAAGGACAGTGAATGTAACAAAATGCAAATCAACTGGCCATGAGCAACTCAAGGCTGGAAATGAGAGGGACCATTAATCATGTCAGGCATCATCTTCTCAAGCACACCTGATGGAGAAGTGAGGGGAAACAATGCAGACTAAGCTTATATGGAACAAGATAAATTAGAAGTGTTACAAGAAGTGGCTGCTTCTACCAGCTGAAACTGGATTTTCTAAGATGGAATATACTTGATATGGATAACACAGAGTTTCTTAAACTACAGGGCACTCTTCCTTCCTTTGTTACAAGGCAAGATGTGTATTTGAAACATTTTCCTGTTGTAATGGGAAAGCTGAACTACAGAAAAGGTTGATAACTACTAGCCAGGCCATCTCTGAGCTCTCAGTAACACCCTGTAGACTCTTTATATCCATTCCTATTATATCATATAAACGACTAATTTCTCCCTGAAGCCATTATAGTCTATCATTTTATTATGGCTGTTCTATAGCCACATCAAACCTCATAGCTTTAGAGCATGTTAATGCAACATACCATGGGGGCTCCTCCAAATTTGTCAGTTTTGCCTAAGATAAATAAACAAAGCTAGTACAGATCACAATACATTTTTTTTTTTTGTGCAACTCTACACTTACAGTAGAGAGCCCAGTAATAAGACTGGACTATTGCAAAATAAGATCATTTTACTGCAAATGATTATTTAACATTTATCTAAATTTCTGGTTTCTGTTCTTCTAATAAAAAAGTCCCACCCTCTCACAAAAAACCCAAACCAAAACAACCAAAAAAAATAAAAAAACCCAAAAAAACCCAACAAAACAAAAGCAAGAAAAACAGTCATTACTATGAAAGAAAAAAAATAAGTCTCACAGTATTTCTTCCAAGAAGTGTTATTAAACATTAATGGCTTTATGTTTTAAAATAGGGAAGGGTCACTCAAAACACTACTGCGGTGTGGCAAAAGTAATTCAGCAGCTAAGGAGAACTGGTGCCAGTGTACCCCTCTGACATTATCAATTCGCTTATGCGTCCTGGATAAAAATCGACATCACTCTAACTATCTAAAAGATAAGATGGTAATTCTGGAAACTACTATCACAGAGATGTTCTACACACATTGAACACTGGGTACAATGCTGTAGTACTATCAACATTTGCATCAAGGGGACACAGAGCACACATGCTTTGTGTGATATTTATCCTTTTCTATATCCTGAGACCCAAATCTTCGTTCGTGAAGCCTAGCCATGATGATATCCTAAGAGTAATATTGTTCAGAATTGGAATCCAATTCCACGAGCTGCTCTTGAATTCTGCTGGAAGCGAAAGCCAACCAGACCATCAGGGCACTGGAAATACTCATTATTACACTACATACTTATCTGGGGGTTGGAAAAATCACAAAACACAAAAGGATTTAATTTTTGTTCATTTTCCTGTTTGCACTCTACCATGCTACCATATCGGTAAATTTATTTTACGTTTTTTTTTTTTAATACAGAAACAAGCATCATCTCCACTGAGGATCTAATTCTCATCATGCTACATAAGGGACTCCTGGACTAATTCTTAATATTAACAACATGAACTACTGCTAAAAATCTCCTTCTTCCTGCTTTGCAGGAAAAAATCCTGTCATATGGAGAAATGATATCCCAATGCTCAGAGCAGTCATTGGTGCTGGGATAGCAGATGCTGCCTTTTCCTCTCCACACATATGTAACTTAAATATTACTGACCCAATTTTAGACCTACTCTGACACAAATTCATTTCCATGCTGAAATGCCATATGCAAAGTTTAGCCAAAGGCAAATTTTCATGGACAACTCAGAAGACCCTGTAGACAGGGTTTGCAGAGGAAAGAAAGACTAACAGAACAACCAACATGGCAGACACTATAATTATGCCATTAATACCTAAAGGGCAGAGATATATTAACACTTCTGCTTTAAATAATTATTTATTGTGTGATAAGTGCTGAAGTTATTCCGCTCAGTAAAAGACACATGTAGCCATTGCCCTAGAAAACTCTCATGAAGAAGCTTTGAAACTGCAAACATCTCTGAGTATCTTTGCCTACGACCCAGAGGACTCACTGGAGGTTCAGGAGCATAGCTCTGACTAGAGTCAAAGCAGAGACACAAAGAAGATGCCGCACATCAAAAGACACAGAAAAGACAGAAAATACACAGCTTTTATATACTCCCATAAAAAACATATTTGCTTCCCCAAAGTGAAACTTAAAATAGGGATCTCTTCTGACAGCTTTGGAACAGGCAGAGAATGGTCACTTTTTCTGTGCTTCTAACTTACCTCTGTCAAGTAAAACAGAGAAAGAGGAAAAAGCCTCACCTCAAATTGCCTTGGAGGGTCAGCTCTAGGGAAAGAGAGTAATTCATATTCCAGGCCAAATCAATCCCTATGCTTTCCACTAAGAATACTAATTGTGATAGCTTTCCTGAGCTGGAAGTTACCCATCAGAAACAGGAGTGATGCCACAAATTGATTGCCAAAAGTACATGCAGAGACTGAGCATCCTTTTTCAGAGGCTTTCCCTGTCAGCCTGCTCCAGAGCCATGCCCATCTCATATGCATGATATGGTCCATATGAGGACACCACAAACTTTGTCTTTCTTGTCTTTGTGAGGTGTATGAGAAAGGTAGAGGGGGTCATGTTTACCAGAACTGAGCAGAGAGCTGTGTACCATTACTGGCCTCAGCAACTTCTTGGTCTGTGCTGGACTGCACAG
The DNA here is from genome assembly GCF_003945725.1 of Corapipo altera. Classification (NCBI taxonomy): domain Eukaryota; kingdom Metazoa; phylum Chordata; class Aves; order Passeriformes; family Pipridae; genus Corapipo; species Corapipo altera. Next base: position 1,647,332 of record NW_020884881.1, read on the forward strand.
GGCAGTAAATCAGCCTCTCCACGTCCTCACTCTAGACTATTCCCCAGTTCTAAATCTTTACTCCACTATAAGTAGTTGGATGCAATTTGCTGGTATAGAATGGGATGCCTACTTCTAATGACCCCCCCCAAACTCATCGAGCTTCCAGTGTAATCTCCAAGAGCAGAATGCACACAAATTAAGCAAGCTTCCAAAAGATACTTTCTAGTCCTAGCCGACATTTGTCATATTGAGCAAGCTGTTCTGGGCCTTAAACAACTTATTTAATCTCTTCATTACCACCTTCCAGAATTAAAATAAAAAAATAGCAACTCTACTTCACAGTACTAACAGCTGTAAAATATTCAGAAGCACAGTACCAGTACAGATTTTGTCTACATCCACTACATACACTTCTTTCTATTAAGGCCTAGAATAAATCTGTAAGTAGGGAACTACATTGCTCAAAAGACTGTGTGTGCTTAAACAAAATGAAAAGGGTCCCACATCAGCAGGTATCAGCCAAAGTCATTGTCTTTGTATTGTGATTTACCCCATATCTCCTGATTCTAAGTGATGCTGAGAAAATGATATGAAGACAAAATAAGCACAGTGTGCAGGTAAACACTTCAGACATGCACAAAAACTAAACTTCTGAACCATCTGCAGAAAAAGTGGCAAAATTTTAAGAACAGTTAAGCAGAGGATTAAAACTGTAGAGGAAAAGCACATCTCCACACATCCTTATGGGCAGAGTAGCTGCATTAGTTGTTCTAATACTCTTTTCAGTTCCCTCTGAGTACACTCAAACCTGCGGGTTAGAATGAACAAACTGTGATACAATATATGGTTGAAATGACTACTTAATGCACTTGTCACAGATGTTTATTAGGTATAGGAAAACAGTGCTTTAAATCAAATATCGTGGAGACCTTCCACTGCTGGAAGCTCAACTTTTACCTATACAAATGTACATGAAGATACCATAAAACATTTTTCCCAGACTGTGTGTGCATATGTGTTATCACTGGTAACAGATGCTTTGCTGAAATTCTGCACAGTAGCCATTAAACAGCACAAATAAAAACCAATTGGCCTCAAGAGGTTTAAACAAAGAAAACTCAAGGTATCTCACCGGAATCACTTGAAACCTTTGACATAAAACAAAGCATGCCTGAATTACGTTAAAATGCTGTGATCACTGCATCACTTGATCTGGATAATCAGACATCCCCTGTCCCCTAGTTCTGAAAGTACAAGCTGGTATGACAGAGGTCTCAAGCCAATAAGGGTCTTTGATGCTTGAAAGTAAGATATTTCTGGATATACAAATCTGGGTGAGACATACAGCTCACTAAACAGTGGACGAGGCGAACTGATGTGTAACAAAAAGAGATGCAAATCATGGAACTAAGAGACACTTAAAAGAACCAAACACTAGGCAAACTTAGAGAAAACACAGACAGCTTAAAATTCGTCCATCTTCAGGAATATGCTTCTATTTGTATTTCACAAAGGTCTGGAAACCTCTCCTGAAGATAGTTGTCTACAGCTTTCCTTTCATCCTTCTCTCATTGTGTGAGAAGGGGATGAGCCTGCCCAGGTGAGTTACAAGGGAAAAGACAGTGTTGTTTAGTTGCCAGATGAGTGTACTCCTGTGAACAACCCAGAGCAAGGAACAGCAGCTGCTCACGTATATGGGTGGATTTCATGACATGCTCCCTATCTGCATTGCTCCTGGTGGTGTCAGTGTCACTGTGTAATGCCTGTGAGGTTAGAAAACACTTGGAAAGTGGTGAACCTTTGCTCTAACTGCCTTCTCTGCCTCAGCAGGGTCAAATTCTGATTTACAGGATAGTGTCCTTCTTGCCAAGCTCAAGGCAAACCATGAAGAGTCATGATCCACTAGTAGCGTTTAGTATCTGCCACTCATTCTTACAATTTATAGAGGGGGAAATCCAGCCTTTTACGTACACTTTCTCAAGTGATGAATATACTTTACATACATATAATATTTAATGACCACTGAATGAAAAATATACAATTCTGGGAGCAATGCAGAACCCCAAGGCTGTATCTTTTTATATCTGCACCTTAGATCTACGTTAATTATACTTCCTTAGGGACAAGGAAAATGCTTCACTTATAGACACCAGTAATAATTAAGCCTAAGACAGAGACCAAGCTACTGGTCCATCTCAACTGGACTGGTGCCAGTTCATGAATAAGACTTTAACTCTAGACATCTACAGAACTTTTAAGTGAAAAAATAAGGTTATATTGAAGTATAAAGGGGTACAGTAGCAGATGAACATTTTTCAGGATTACAGTTTTGAATTTCAGCAACTACATTTCAGCTAAACTGCTTTCAGTTTGACAAACCCTCTACTGCCCAAAGCCAGGCACAGCATAAGCAACTAAGTTTGAAGAATAATGTGGTCATGCAAATCATTTAAATTACTGATCTTTAATTAGAATGGGTATTACAAAGAATTACTTCTATTTTGCATGTGGATGCACCAAAAAATGTTAGGAAGCGTGAAATGTGGCTGTAGGAAAGTCCTTGAAACGCAAACTACTGTATCTACTGTAATTGAAATGATTACTCTTGAAACACCACTAATCCAATTCAGAAATTTTAGAAGCTCCTTTCAGTTTCTCAATAAACACATATTTACTGCATCATGTCTTCTTAAATGCAAATCAATTAAGTATACTCTGAGTTTTTCAAACTCAGTGGTATACTACCAGCCTAGAATTCATCTAAGCGTAGCACAGCTCCACCCTTTGTTCAATATCACCAGTAATAAACTGTATCACATACGAAAGAAGCAATGACAATTTAGTGGCTACAAAGCTCATCTTTCTCAACACTTTCTTAAAAATACCACTTGAAAGTTAACTGTGTGTTACTTTGTAACAATGTTCTGCTGAAACTGATACTCTGTATTAATACTAGGTTGCGTTATTCATTTTTTGGGGGATGAGGTGTTGACTTTTTGTCTAGGTTTTTGTTTGTTTGTTTTTTCTCTAATATCTCATTTTTAGGACAAGAGGATCAACAGTTATTTCATCAGCTTTCAGTTACAGAATAATGTTGAACATAAGGTTTTGGGAATACAGCAGAGTCAGCCAGAACTACAGGCTACCATCCTACCAATAAGCCTTAGCGTTCAGTTCCAGTAAATAAAGCAGACAACCTGAGCGCTGCCGGCAGGACTCCGGCCAGCTGTCTGGGAGCTTCTCTGACAGAGCCTTTGAACAACTGCCAAGAAGCTGCAGTTTAAATGGAGCTGAGGTATTTTTTTTAAAGGGAGGAGAAAAAAAAAGAAAAAGAAAAAGAAAAAGCTAAATAAATGTGCGATTTGAACGCTGAAATACAAATTAAGAGCCCATACATCCTGCTCATGGTGCTTTTTACAATCACTTTCTTACAAGCTACTCCACTCATTCCCTCCATCCGCTTTCCTGATTCACTCGACTTTAGGAAAACAGCAAAGCAAAAAAGTTGAAATTCCTCCTAATTCTGAGAGGATGCCTTACAGGATTACTGAGAGCAAGGAAAGTTTGGCAGAACTCTCGGCGAGTGTCAGGAAGCGCTGGACGCGCTCAGCTTGAGCCACAGAAATCCCGGTGCCGCTGGACGGCGGCGGCCACTGCCGCCTCCGATGAGTGCGGGGCCGTGCCGGGGCCCCGCTGTGCCGCAGGAGCGCCCGTGAAACCCAGACCACGCCGCACTGAGACATCCCCGGGCCGACAGCAATGACCGACAGGTCAGGCTTGCGGCGAGGGAGCAGCGGAGAGAGGAGCTCGGGACTCGCGTTCCCTTGTGCGGGCGAGCGCGGCCAGTCCGCCCGGGGACTGCGCGAAAACGCCCGGGGCCGCGCATCCCCACCCACAGCCATTACCTCGATGTATGGGACGATTTTGCAGGAGAAGTCTTCTAGGAGCCACTTCTTGGTGAGCTCCTGGAAGATGACCAGCGGCAGGCAGAAGAAGACGATGAGGAAGTCCCAGAAGGCCAGGTTGGCCAGCAGAGAGTTGGAGATGCTCCGCATGTAGTAGTTGTGGCAGACGATGCACATCACTGCCATGTTGCCCATGATGCCGATGCCGAAGATCACTATGGAGAGGCACATGACGGCGTAGGCGCCGTAGGACTCCTCGGTCAGCGGGTAGAAGGGGTTGCGGAGGCGGGCGCGGCGCCCCGTGGCGTTCCCGCGGCCCCCGGCGCTGCCCTCGCCTCCTGCCGAACCGTTCAGGGGCAGCCAGCGGGGCCCGCCCGCCCCGCCCCTCCCCGCCGCCGCGCCGGCTCCGGGATCGCTGCTCCGCGCCCGCCGCCGCCCGGCGCTCCCCGCGGGGCGGCGGGGGCCGGGCGGC